>NW_015552555.1:301467-316252 GCF_001515605.1 Sinocyclocheilus anshuiensis
CATGGGCAAAAGAGGAGGACAAACTGGCCAGTGTCATTTCCTGTTAAGGAATTTGCAAACATTAGCTTCAATTAGCGCATAGAGGAAGAACATTATCTGAGGGCTCTTCTCTTGGGTCCACTCCTTTCTCATAGCTCATCCCCACAAGACTCCAGCAACGCATTAAAAACATCTCTAACACATTTAAAAGCCAATGTATCTGTACCATCTCATTATCAGCCACAAATGACTAAATAATTAAACCTCAATGTCTGCTAACAGCCAGAGAAAGATGTCAGCCTTTGACCACAGTCTAGAGTTACACTGAACTATACATTTTTCAAGATATAATTTTTAGCCATCATCTATTCATTCCGATTTGCCTATGATGCCCAACAGTGCCATCTAGGTAGGCAGTTTACTATGTTAAGAAACAGGAAAATATAGAAATATAGAGGATTCCAGAAAGACACTTACACACTACTGTCCGTCATGGACATCGAGTCATCTGTCAGGGCATCACTGGAGACCTCGCTGTCGTTGGCACTGGTGGCAGGGGCAAAACTATAACCGGATGCAACACGATAGGGGTTTCCAGGGTCGCTGCGTCTGTAGGACCTACAGGAACAACAAACAATCTTGGTTTTAGTTTAAAGAGTGGTACAGTGGTTAAATTTCAAGGCTGGTAACTGGAAGGTTGCTTGGTTGATTTATGAACTCACAAATGAGGCATTTGCAAGACACTAGATTACTCAAAGGGAACTGAACTTGGAAGGCCCGAACGTGTATCACTTTCCGAAATGTGTTCCGCTGCATTCTAAGCTTTGCCACAACGGAACTACAGTGTGCAATAGCGTAAACTGACTCAATCACTCAGTTTTCTCTTTCAGGTAAACTAGTGGCATGGCAGAGCAACAGTTTAAAAAGGAACTTAGAAACAGTGGCAACTTCACTAACTTTTGCCATCTCAAAGTTGACGCATCCAGTTAACGGGACAGACATCTGAAGGTAACTTGTTTGCCATCTTGACTACTGAGGTTTGTTACCACCACAGTAATGCAAAAAAGTATGTCAAGTATGAACAACGAGACCACACATATGTACTTGCCTAGACTGTGATTCTGTCCCTAACGATATGGATAAAAACATCAGCTAAATGATAAAAGAAAAGAAAAATTGTTACAATATCATCCAAATTTTGAGAGCAAAAGGAGGAAAATATCACATTGCAAATGCAAACTGCTTCTAACATGGCTTCTCTTATGTTTGTGAAAAGGGTCCAGCTATCTTTTACTAGTCTTTTTTCTTTTTGGTGGGGGGAGGAATTCAAGCTCAGTTTGTCTTTTCTCTACTCTTCCCTTTCATCTCCCTTAACCCCCACCCCAGCCAGAGGATTGATCAGGGGGAAAGTTAAGTGAGCAGCACATCTGTGTGAATTGCCAATGCCACTTCCCCTCAGTGGAGCATATCTGGGGTCTTTTGTCTGGGCCACGCACCCTGTTCCTCACTTTACCTCCCCCTTCCAAACTTTCCCGTTTCATGTCATTCCTCCTCTTGTGCTCTTTCCTCTGCTAAGGGCACCTCCTCCACATACCCACCCAGGCCACCCCTCCCTCCGATCTCTCCCTCTCCATACCCCTCTCTCCTGCTCCCCCTCTGTCCTTCTTTTCCGCTCGCTCAAAAAGTGTGCTTATTCTCCATCCATCGGGGTTTTTTCCTAGATAAAAGTGCGAAGAGAGGCAGTTGAAATCAGAGGAGAACGGTGGTAAATAAGAAACGGTGGAGATGAAGGCCACGGTCTCTGTGACTCACAGAGGAACCGCTGCTGCGTGTTGTTTTGTGAATAACTCGATTCAGAAACACAGAAAGGGAGAGAAATAAGTTCCACATGCTTCAGATGAACAAAAAAAGTGCCCCGAGAGAGAGAGGGAAAACAGACTGCTCAAGGAGCATTCTTCGAAAAGAAATCAGGGAATAACATCAAAAAAGAGACTTTGCTTACTCTCATCTGGTTCTTAATCATCTCCTACATAAACAACCTGACAAAGATAAGCAGAGATGAAACATTCTGTCACCTTCTTCAAGATCACCCTCCCAACGGGCCGTCTTTGAGACAGAATTTGTCTGGCACCACACCTTGATGGGTCACACAAGTTGTGTGACAGGTGCTAATTCATCAAACCAGATTTCCCCTGGTGTTTTGTTAAACCCCGACAATATACTTTTTTTGAACAACCAAACCAACAGCTCGTCATCTGACATCTGAAGGTGTCAAACATTACAAAGTACAGTAACAGAGCTGGTCTAAACACAAACTGCTTCAATCAAAATAAGCAAAATCTTGTGAGCAATTTGATGAAGTACTTGGTTTTGTTAATAGCAAAAGCAAAAAAAGTTTCATTTTTGGATTAGTGACATTTCTGATGTGTGCCACTTCTTTTATCCGTTTGACGGCTAAAACCAATGTTGCATTGTGAACTAGCCTTGATCCTTGAAGATGATCCTCTAACGGTGGAAGAATTTCAAAGCAGAGGAAACTGTGTGGAGCCAGCAGAGGGCCTGGTGCTAGACAATATTTACATGAAAGGAAGAGCTGCTTTATTGATGTTTTTTTCCCCTTCTCTCTCTCTGCGTAATGCAAGCCAGGTGAGAGCAAACGGCCCCAAACTTGGAAGAAAGGGCCTCTCATGTTTAATGCAAGAACTCAAGAGCAATAGCTACACAAATCTAAGTAATAATTAAAGATTAAAGTTCAAACAATCTTTGTGATGCTTCAACCTACAACTTTCCAGCTACCACACTAGATCTTTAATCACTAGGCTACAACCCATAGGGTGTCCGATACATGAAGCAGTATGAAGCATGCAGCAGTAGGAACTTTGTTACTTTATGGTGGCAGCATACAGTAGTTAAGTAAGTGAAAAATAATTGTTGGGATGTCTCACCTGTAGCCCTTCTCCAATGCTTCCACTGCACGAAGGGATGGAGGTGACCGTAACGCTTTGGCAGACAGTCCCACGACAGTGGCCAAAGCTTTGGCTTTAAAGTCATTACAACTCCATTCTTCCTCTTCATTTAGAGTCGGCAAGTATCCGCACACCAGCTTTAGACCTCCTAGTCCGTTGGGATTCATATGACTGCCGTTCTCGCACCCGGTTCTGACATACTCAAGGTATATGTCTGAGGTCAAGAACATCTGATAGGCGTTCTCCTCCATAGAAGTCTGGATCTCCATTTGAGCCTGATCAAACATTGCAGAGTCAATCTGCTGACGCTTAATATTATCCCTAATAAAGGTCTTAGTAGCAGGTTTAAGCTGCTTGGCCACAACGCTGTTGTTCTCAATATACCGCTTGTAAATGGCTTTGGCAACTCTGTGTGTTTTGGCATCCTTGAGGTCCATTTGCCTGAAACCATTGCAGGCGAACCAGAAATCTAAAGTGTCCTCGCATTTCTCGCGTTCAAGATATGCCCGGAAAAGTTGAGCACCGTCCTGATCCCCAAGAAGGAAATGCAAAGATTTGGTCCACCGGGCAAGAGGGGAGTCCGGGGATGCACTGCCCTCAGGTTCCCCAAGTCCATCATCATCCCTCCTTGCTGTGGAACAGCGAAGATCAGCCATAATGGTTTTCACAGGATCCTTCGGTCTCATCATGGCCAGTTTGCTGGGATGGTGGCATGTTGTCTCACCCTCTTCCCCTGGGACCGGTGGACGTGGGTCATCTTCTCTGAAGCTACTGACCATAGGATCTGTTAGTGTCCTATTCATGGCTCCTGCAGCTCCAGCAGCAAAGCCTTCAGTGTGAAGCTCAGCTGTAAGCTCCTCTCTCTCTTAAATCAGCAGGGGAGCTTCTCTCTGAAACACAAAGTATTGATCTCATCAAAACCAGATCCGCCCCAAAACTTCAAAAGAGTCACTTCAGACACTTATAGCTTTACATTGTGCGCGCTTGCGGTGTACAATCGGCTTTGTGGAACGCAATCTAAGCGACCCGGTTTATATTCAATGCAGGCACTATTAGATTTTTTAAAACTTTTTTTTTTAATCAGCTAAAATCAAACATTTTCGGAGCGGATTATTTATTACATCTTTCTCATTCAAGCCCAGTTTGAATAACCACTGTATTTGTAATAAATAAGTACAAATAAAAATCAGTCATAACTAAACTCCAAGTTTAAAAAGAAGGCAAAATACTAAGAAAGCGAGTTTTAAAAAGGCAACATAAGCGAAAACAATATCGCTTTACTGTTTGCGATGTTTAATTATGCACATAAATGTCGCGTAAAACTCGACTCGTGACGATGAGATCGAAACGCACAATAATGTAAACCTATTTTATCAACAGCATGCTTACTTATCTGTAAAGTATAGGCTTAGCATTACAACATCAATACTTCATTGACTACTCTTCATAGTGAAAGTAATCGCTTCACGTACATTAAAACTACACACATTTATAATACTAAAAATAATCATAATATAGTACAAAACTACACTTCTGATGACATAAATGATCTCACATGCATAATAGAAGATACATTGCATTGCAATATATAGAAGTCTAAAACACATGCACATTAAAGACACGTCTTTAAACTATTCGTTCAGTTTTGAAAGATGAAACAACATATTAAAGTCGTCCCTTACGGATATAAAGAGTGATCGAATCCAATCCATGAGAAATACGACACAACATGCCGCATTCAACTTCAAACCCCTCAAGAAAAACAAAAGTGTGAGATCACAGGGGGTTGAAGTCCCGTAACACTATCATGACAGTTCTTTAAACACAGCCGATCTAACCTCAAAACAACACAATAAGAAACATACCGAAAACACGCGTTTTAATGGAATGTCTATCAGATATACTGCATTTCACAGCGACACATGACTTCAAAGTCGGTAAACAGCACATCAAAGCAATAGCGTGGGGCCAGCGCTGGGAGAACACACACACATACACACACACACACTGCTCTAACTCACCATCCATCCATGAGTTCGGTCCCCCAAATCCCAGTTTTCCAACAAAATAACAAATATATTCCACTATATATCCAATTGCACGCAGTCTTCCTGTCCTCTGATGTTGTTTAGTGTCAAACGGAGATTTTAGGTTTTAAACGTAAACTTCCTCCCGTGAAGAGCACACTAGATCCCTGTATAGCGTGTTTGAATGTGCTCTAGTCTCTTATTCCAGTGTGGATTGAGCTCAGGGTTTAAGAGCGGACATCAAAGAGCGCAGCCGACCCAACGGTCCCGACAGATACATACATTATAATTTCTCTCATTCCCGCTTTAAAACAACATAGATCGCTCCAGAATGGTCTAAAGCCATATATTTCTTTGTTTTTACAAGCCCTATCGATGCCTCTATCCCTAATGCCCTCAATGAGTCGCTGTAAAGTGCCTGTTCGATAAAGTCCGTCAGGGAAAAGTTTCAACTGAGGCGCAAGGACCTTATCAAAGCAGAGAGATCTTGAGCCGACTCCCCTCGAGCTGTGGAGCGTCAGGAGTAAGTGATCTGCAGCGCCGCGATCCAGAAACTTTAAAGACACGGGCCGCTTTTTCCTCTGAGGACTCACAGTTAACCCTTTCATTGCTATTTTCAGTTAACCCTTTCATTGCTATTTTCAGAGTTAACCCATTCGTTTCTGCGTTCACACATAATTTGGAAAATTTGCAATCCAAAAACCTGTTGGAGAATTAGCCTTTTTGAGCAATGTGCTCCCTCTGGATTTTCCTTTGGGGTTTAAAGTAAAATAGTGTCAGTGGTTAACACTTTTTACATCATAAAATAGTCACACCTCAAATGTGCATTAATGCTGCTTTTTTTTCTTCTTTTTTCTTTATATAACGAGCAGCTAACATTTCAGCTGTTATGAAATGAAGCTGAAATGGTCTCTTCAGGTTCAAAGTATCTTTTAAACACATACATTAATTTACACCAATTTTATAAATCCAAAACCACTATTCTTGAAACCATTCAAAACTCCTGAGAGAATGCATGGTCAAATACAATTATGTGTTGGCCTATAATTTGACGTTGTGACCGAACAGCACAGTAAAAACAATTCTGTTCAAAAGTGTTGTTGCTGATGAATTAAGGACTAGAAACTAGGATAGAATAGTTCACTCAGAAATAAAATTCGTATCATCATTTTATGAGTCATTTTCATATTGCTCCACTCTAGTGCTGTTTTCTTTCTACAGTGGAAAGCAATGAGAATCTCTGACCAGCTTTTTTTCTAGTAAATGATGACAAAAATTACATTTTCAGGTAAACTATTCCTTTAATTAAACGTCAATACTGATATTTTATGACAGTCAAATAGAAAAAAGTCTATTGTAGACATTTACATTGACGATTAAAGGAATAATTCACCCAAAATAAAAATTCTGTCATTTACTCACCCTATGTCGTTCCGAAATATGGATTTCTTTCTTCTGTATAACAAAAAGGAATATATTTTGAAAAATGTGTTGTTGTTGTTGTTTTTCTATACAATGAAAGACAATGGAGTTCAGTATTCTTCAAAATATCTTCTTTTGTGTTCTGTAGAAGACAGCAGTGCATACAGGTTTTGAACAGCATGAGGGCGAGTAAACGACTGTAAACTTTTCATTTGTGGGTGAACTACCGCTTTAAGACATGATGAGGTTAGTTAAGACACCACAAAAGTTCGAAGTAGGCTACTTTACAGTAGCAGTATACTGTAGTTAAAAGTCCTTCTCAACTAAAAAAGTGAAACTACCAGAAAAGCTTGTCCTGCATTTCGAACTAGTGAGGGAGGACGTTCCACTGATTCCACTCATGATACTTCAAAGGCTTGAGCGCTTCCTTTGATGTTCTACATTCACTTTAAGGAGCAGGATATTATAAAATACATGCATTAGTGCTAAATGAGATGAATTTAAAGAGCAGATGTGAGGCTTTGTCTACATTGCTGTCATACCATGGTGAGCAGAACATAAAGCACATTTTAGAAAATAATCTTCAAGACACATTTTTAGAACGACAGAGTTTCCACACAGCTTTACTCACTTGCCTCTATCTTCACATCTTTCACAATAATCAAATGTTTTGTCTATGGTGGAAACCATCCACAAATGAGACATACATTGTAATGCTCTATTCTAATTCTAATGGCAGTAGGAAGTCATTGTCCAGGCATAATCATCCAGGATGTATCATTTACAGGCTCATAGAGATTCATACGTATCGTTGGTTAACACTGCAAACTAGCTTGATGTGCAATTGCCTATTACTGATCAGACCCAGTAAAACCCAATTTAATAACTAATAATTAGAAAGAAAAAAAAGTGTTAAATTAATATCTCAAAAGGAAACACCAGTATTAGATTTTTAGTGGAACCTGTGCACACTTTATAAGTACCTTATAAAGTTAACGGCCAATGACCAAAGCCAGTTTTGTATTCCCGTTTGGTACTTGCTGAGTATTCATTTTGGAGCGGCTAAAGTGAGTGCGTCTGCTGCTCCGTGATGAACGCTGTGATCAGTAACTGCTCTCAATGACTGTATTGTCTGCCTGCTCTTTCAGCTCAGGGCTAAACTCTCAGCAGTTTGCTTTGAAGTGATTATCCCTTTATCACAAGCCTGAGCAAAGACTTTAGGGAGAACAATGGAAAATGAAAGCAAGTAGGAGGCTTATGGCAATTATCACAGACATCCACCAGGAGTGACGTGTGAATGTCCACTTTGTGAATGTCTGATGTGAGTGTGTGCAGGGGTCGGGGGGAGGAGGAAGGCATAGACCAACCCGATCTCATGAAAGTGCGTATAAATAGTATGCCAAATAAAAACGAAAACTCGTGGTATTTATATGCAAAAATGGACTTTGGCGTGTATATGCTACGCGATGGGAAGGTTTAGGGTTGTGGGGTAGATGCGTATCATATGTACGCGAAAACTGCGTATCATATGCACGCCAACAAATTTCGTATCATATGCACGCGAAAACCGCGTATTATATGCATGCCAAACACATGCGTATCATATGCACGCCAAAGTCCATTTTTGTGTCTCAATACCACGAGTTTTCATTTTTATTTGGCGTACTATTTATACGCATTTTCATGAGACCGGGCTCCATAGACACAGGGAGGCAACAGAAAATGAAGCAGATCATGATTTGCATGGCATACACAGAGCAATGACCAAGCTTTTGGAGGAAATGATGGCTTAGGCAAATAAAGAAGATCAGTCTGAGACAATATCATTAAAGGCACAGTGCATCGAGAGAGAGAGAGAGAGAGAGAGAGAGAGAGAGAGAAAGAAAGTTCTGTCATCCTTTACTCATCCCACCTCTTTCCAAACCCATGTGACTTTCACAAAAGGATATATTAAGCAGAATTTCCAAGCGGCTCTTTTCCAAACAATGAAAACATAAAGTGACCAGGGTCTGTCAATCTCTAAAAAGTGCCATAAAAGTATCTTATTAGCACAATAACAGTAATTATAATACAACTTGTGCATTGTACTTGTACAAAAGAAACCACAATTCTGCATATTCAAATCTATTTAAGTGTTGTGGCCACGGTTGGGGTTAATGCATTACAAGTAAAGTGAGTTACTACAGATTACTTTTTTCAAGTTACTAGTAAAATACTGCATTACTTATTAATTTATAAGAAAATATCTGAGTAACTTTATTTCTTAAAAAGTAACGCTAGTTACTTTATTTTCCCATTTATTGACTGACAGAACATGCATTTATTCATAGCATTTGCACAAAAACAGATTCAGTATTCCTCAAAATGAATCAAAACACTGAAATGCAAATTCTAAATATGAATTATAAAATAAATATGCAAACCTGCAATAATTAAATATGCTAAATAACATAAATATCCTTTATGTATTTGATCCCATTTTGTTAACCAATATCTTTGCTGCTGACCTTCGATGTTCCAATTCAGCCACACTAATGAGAAAAAATGACTGTAGATAAACAAGATTTGTGTTCTATTTTTATTGATTGATTTATTTTATTATTGCTAAATAGTGTTGAACTTTCTTCTCCTGCATCCTCTACTGTACAGATGTGAATTTACATTTCCATCAGCCTGAGTCTTATTCATTTCACTTTTGGTGTGAAAGTGCTTTTACGTTTGCCGAAAATAGAACTTTTTTTTTATATTAAAAACAAACGAGCAAGCCCAGCTAAGATAAGAAAAAGTAACACAAAAGTAACATAACGCACTGCTTTCCATAAAAAGTAACTAACGCAATGGTTGTAGTAACTTTCCCCAACACTGTTTGAGGCAAAACATGATAACGACACATTTAGTCAAAACTGAGATACAGCTGAAATCAGATCCCTGAGCCAATAATCTGATGTGTTTTGCTCCGCTATGTTCAGATTCATAAATGGAGTGTGAAAATTGATATCAAATGAATAAAAATTAAATAAAAAATGTTTACATTTTTTTTTTGAATTTGTAGGTCGGCATTGTTTGTATAACTTCAGAAGATTTTTTTGAGACATTGTTGTATGGACAAGAACACATGAGTTAATTCTGCTGAACTTCTCCTTTTGTGTTCCACAGAAGAAAGAACGTCATAATGGTTTGGTAAAATGAGTAAATAATGACAGAATTTTTATTTATGGGTGAACTCTTTAAGTGTGCAATGTGTCAAAAGAAGGGATGACTGGACCCAAAAAGAGAAAGAACTGTTAGTGTAAGTCCAGTAAGTGCAGTCAGCAGAATCAGATGGCATGCAGGGTGCTGGAGTACATACAATTAAAGTGTGGCATTAAGATGGACTTTGAAGTTAGACATGGTGTCTTACACCCCTCCAGATGAAGAGAGCAACAATTCAGCTGCTTGTTATGGGCTTTTAAGAGGTTCGTGTTAGAAATGGGAGATTTAAAGAAAATAAACTTGAATTTCGTCCTGGAATGGCCTTTGAGGTGATAGCAGCAGTGGGACGCTGTCAGGAACATGGTAGCTATTTGAAGCTGGTTTAGTCAGCTAGTTTGGTTTAGAAGGGTGAACTCATAAATGAACTAAGTGAACTAAGTGTGCAATGTGTCAAAAGAAGGGATGACTGGACCCAAAAAGAGAAAGAACTGTTAGTGTAAGTCCAGTAAGTGCAGTCAGCAGAATCAGATGGCATGCAGGGTGCTGGAGTACATACAATTAAAGTGTGGCGTTAAGATGGACTTTGAAGTTAGACATGGTGTCTTACACCCCTCCAGATGAAGAGAGCAACAATTCAGCTGCTTGTTATGGGCTTTTAAGAGGTTCGTGTTAGAAATGGGAGATTTAAAGAAAATAAACTTGAATTTCGTCCTGGAATGGCCTTTGAGGTGATAGCAGCAGTGGGACGCTGTCAGGAACATGGTAGCTATTTGAAGCTGGTTTAGTCTTCTGCCAAAGAGGGGGGGTGGCTTACTGAAGGTTATTTATTAGCATTTTTTGTTTTGTTTTAATCCCATTTTGCGCATGACTTTAAAGTCAAACAATACATAGAAACAATGTCTGATGTTCTCTCTAATCCCTTTTTGGCCATGAAAGGGAGCACATCTGTAGAAATTATTTTCATTTCCTTTGCCAGCGGTGGGGAGAGCAGATGAAGACATCCTAAAGGTTCATCCTCATCCTATTTATTTATTAATATTTCTAGGAGGAGAGGCAGGGTTATGGCCACAGTCAAGATCAGTTGGTTTTGGCTGCTGCTACTGGTCTGACGTCGCTCAATCAATCTTTACAACTATACAGACAAACAAAAGGACAAGCATTCACACAATGACAGGAAAACCTGCACTACCAAAAGAGAAAGCTGAGAGTTCACTCATCCTTCAATGCAGGTATCAGACCCTAAAATCTACGTTAGTCGACATTAGTCGATTTTAGTCATAATAAAGCATTGCCAGATTCATGTTAATCTGTTTTGGATAAAACCCAACTTGCTTTTTGTCGCCTCTCATTGGACATTTTATTTTAAAAATGTCACAAAATGTGCAAGAAGCAATATAATATCAATTTGCAGAAATCTTGCCACAGACACGTTTTTCCAATATTTCCCAATATTTTGTGTCACATCAGTGTTTGGGAATGAAAGCACAGGACACGTGAAATCTAGCTGTGTGAATGAACAAGATCCTGTCCTTAATCAGGTAGGTCAGAAAACTGCCATTAGACTGAACTTGACAATCAATCGGGAGCACTGGTCCAACAAACTAAGCATCATGCCTTGTGTCCTGCTACAAGTAGTTCCTGTTGCTTAGCATACTGCTAGCTAAACTTGATAAAGTTTGATCACTCATAAATGTGTCCCTTGAATGTAGTGTTAATTTCGTCAGCTATTTTCAATTTAGTCTTAGTCCCGTGGTAAAATGTCCATGTTAGTTTTTTATCATATTTAGTCAACCTTATCCTTTTTAGTTTTAGTCAAGTTTTAGTCGACTAAAAGTCTCAACATTTAGTCTAGTTTTAGTCCAAGAAAATCTAAAGTATTTTAGTCTAGTTTTAGTCAAAGAAAACCTGAAGTATTTTACTCTAGTTTTAGTCAATGAAAACTTGACATTTTAGCAATAAGATTATTATTAATTAATTGTACAGCAGTATTGATTTTGGCAGCCATTTTTAATTTAGTCTTAGTCTTACTCAAATGTACATTTTAGTTATCATATTTAGACAACCTTGTCCTGTTTTTGTATATTCAATTAAATATATGAGCATTTTAGTCAGGTTTTAGTCAATGAAATCTTAGTCACATTTTTCGTCATTCTGTATAATGGTTAAACTGATAAAAATGATTTTTTTTCTCAAAATTATAATCGTAATGTTTGTTGTCATTTGAGAAATTTACTTTTGCATTTCAGGTATTGCACTTTCACCAGTAAGCACTAGTCAACAGAATGCCGACTCAAAACACATGGTTTATTTAACCTCATATAGTGTACTGATTTATTCTAGGCTTTTTATTATATAAATTAATATCAAACACTTACGCACTCTTTGTCTACATTATGTTAAAAAACAACAAAACAAAACAAAAAACAAAAAATATTATAACAGTGAAATTCCTATTAGCAATTCAACAACATGGTGTATTTTACTTCATCTAGTGTACTGATTTATTATAGCCTTTTTATTATATAAATTAATACCAAAGACTTATGCAATCTCTTGGTCTACATTATCAAAAAAGCTAAAACAAACGAAAAATATTATAACAGTGAAATTAGTAATTCCACTAATCCCAAATTGCAATAGCCTATTTCTCTATTAAAACAACAGCGGTTGAGTAAGTGCATTCATTCAGCGATCACAACCACAAACAATATAGTCGAGGTCTCATGACAGAACACAGACCGTCTGAATGATGCTTTCAATTAACGTTAGATCGCTAAACTCCAGCTTGTTTGTCGGTGTTTTCAGATCATCGACGGCGGCGCTTCCGCAATGAGGAGAGAGCGCGTGCGCATGGTTGCCAAAATGTATCCTTGTAACAGCTCTGATTCGGGGATTTTAACTCTTGATATCTGGCAACCGCACTCATGAAAGCTCGCCTAGCAGAGGCGTGTCGAGCTGTGCGTAATAACATTTTGTCTCCTTTTTTTGACGAAAATAAAAGAGGTTTTTGGTAAAGTTTTGATCTTTTTGAATACATTTCAGTCTCGTCTTATTTCGTCAACGAAATTGCATGTTGGTATAGTCTTAGTTATCGTTTATTGACCTTATTATCGTCTCGTCTTCGTCTTGTCTTAGTCATGGGAAAAAAGCCCGTCGACGAACATTTTTCGTCATAGTCTTCGTTAACGAAATTAACACTACTTGAATGTACTGTAAGTTGCTTTAAGCCTTTGCCAAATGAATGTCAATTTTGTTGGAACTATATTGTTAGTTTGTCCCAAATCTGGCTGAAATGGAGCATACACACAATGGCCCCAAAAGTGCTTGGACACTTAAATCACATGTAAAGTAGTCTGAATGTCATTTCATGAGATTATCAAGGCAGCATAAATCTATATACATATAAATCATATTTTTTTCTTCAGGAATAGCATCACATTTTATCATGATTTTTGCTTCTTTTAGCAAAAAGAAGTGTGTTTTTTAATGACCTGGTGTTTGGTCATTTTTAGTGGATGCATGATTACTATTGCTTGTCAAAATATACAATTTGTCTTCATTTTGAAAAGTATATCTGTTTTTTTTATCATTCCAAAAATCCACTAGTGAAACTGCCTCTGTACTTTTTAAAATATCTTTTAATATATATATATATATATATTTCATTACAAACTATATTTTAAGCATAACAGTTTGAGAGAAACGTGTATGTTGTTAACTGAAAAAATGTACATGGATTAAAGAATTCCGTTGTTTTTACAGCAGCACTTGAGCTGACATGGACTCCCTAAGTTGGAGTCAAGTCAAGTCACCTTTATTTATATAGGTGCACCTATATTGATATACATTTATTTTTATTTTTTCTTCTTCATTTCATATGATAATATCCATTAGTTGTATTTTTTCAAAAGTGCTCTGTTCATATTAAATTCGTTTTTGAATGTCATTTTTTCAGAGTGTCCGCAGTCTTTTGGAAACCACCATATATGAACATTCTAAGTCTCCTGACAGACACTGGACAGCAAGGCATTGTGTGAAGACAGAATTAAAATCATCTTAGTTTAAATGGACCAGCTACATGATGTGGTTTATTGCCTCAGCATTATTAAACAGTAATGTAAAAGCATGGTCATTTTATATATCACTCATACTGACAACAGCAGACAGACACACACTCACAGCAGCTTTAACATAAGTGTTATGACTGCCAGACTGAGCATATTTCTCTGTCACAATGCAACACATCAATATTAATGATGGGAAACAGACAACTATGGCCCTACACAAATAGAGCGGAAAAAAGAAAACCTGTCCTGTGTACATGGAACAGAATCTAGTCTGACAGAAAATCCTTGAGAGACAAAGGAATAGAAAAGATTGTCACACACATTTACACTCAGACTGTGTCATAGTCAGAATGCAATGGCAGGTTGCCTTAATACCACACTTCAAAAAGTCTATGTATCACTGCACACTGTGATAATGACACAAAATATAATGCTGGTGTTGAAAGTAACATAAGCAAACAACAAAACACTGAATAAAAGAGGTAGGATATTACAAGGCATGTCATGGCTTATGAAGCCGCCTCAGTACATGCAGGGGCAGAGAGGTTGTTTAAATGCAGCTGTGGATATGCCTGTGCAATCATTAAATCACATCATCATCCTGGGACAAACTAAAGACATCAGCCGCTCTCTATCTGCATTCACCTGCACTGGAAGGTCTACTGCTCTTAAGGTCTATGGATCATGGGAGTGGCAGACTATAATTTTGAGTTTTCCTTTGTGTGATGGCATGAGACTTATGTAACAGAATCATTGTTAGAGTGTAGTGTCATATGTTTTTTTTTTTTTTGTAATATTAAAGTAAATCAATCAGATCATTGATAGCCTTAGTTTAGGTCAGTTTAATTGTTCTTGTGTGGACTCATGATATTTTTTTGATAGAAATGCTTGCTCACTCTGTATGTACAAAGTTACGGTCACACTTAATTTTAAGTTCCAATTCTCACTATTAACTAGCTACTAACTACAACTTTTGCCTCAATAAACTCCTAATTTGCTGCTTATTAATAGTTAGTAAGGGAGTTGTTAAGTTTAGGTATTGGGTAGAATTAGAGATGTAAAATAAGGTCATGCAGAATATGTGCTTTATAAGTACTAATAAACAGCCAATATGTTAATAATAGACATGCTA
>NW_015552555.1:316294-324140 GCF_001515605.1 Sinocyclocheilus anshuiensis
TCCTTAGTTTAGGTCAGTTTAATTGTTCTTGTGTGGACTCATGATATTTTTTTGATAGAAATGCTTGCTCACTCTGTATGTACAAAGTTACGGTCACACTTAATTTTAAGTTCCAATTCTCACTATTAACTAGCTACTAACTACAACTTTTGCCTCAATAAACTCCTAATTTGCTGCTTATTAATAGTTAGTAAGGTAGTTGTTAAGTTTAGGTGTGGGGTAGGACTAAGGGATACAAAATATGGTCATGCAGAATAAGACATTAATACATGCTTTATAAGTGTTACAGCGTCGACGAGACGAGAGGCGTGCGGATCCATATGCAAAGCTTTTATTCTAGAACAAAGTCAAGACAAGCAAGGGTCAGATAATAGCAAACAGGTATATTGAGGGCAAGACACAAGAGTAGTCCAGTGAGCGGGCGTGGTCGATCTCTGGCGAACAATGTCCAAACAGGGTATCCCAAAGGGTTAATACAAAACACAGGCTATGGTCCAGGCGAGGGGCAAACAGTATTCGAACAGGGCGAGACGAGAGGGATAATCCAGGACAAGTGAAAATCAGGAAACAGGCAAACAGGAAACTAGACGAGACTAGACTAGACAACTAGAACTCAAACTAGGAATGGGAACTGGCTCTGTAAAGTAGCTATCGACTAGGGTAGCGATATGCGCTTACAATACTCGGCAGTGAGAGAGAGAGGAAGTCCTTATGTAGCTTATGTAGCATGTCTGATTGGATTCAGCTGTGTGTGTGTAATCAGTGCAATGGATGATGGGAACTGTAGTCCGGGTGAAGTGCAACAGTAGTGTGGTGCAAGAGTCCATAGTAGTGAGCGTGTGATCTCTGGTGGTGAGCGAACGGAAGTGCATGGACTGGATTCGTGACAATAAGTACTAATAAACAGCCAATATGCTAGTAATATAGTTAATAGTGAGAATTGGTCCTTAAAATAAACTAATACCAAAGTTATAAACAATCTTGTTATGTACAGTCCATTTAACTCATGTCATAACTAAAAGAGAACTATAAGCATAGGTACTACACAGACAACAAGTCGAAATAACCTAGAATATTTCTTATTTCTGGATTAAGTTCTTGTAATCTGACTTTCTTATTAGGATCTAGTTATCTCTCTAATATCCTGTGGCTCCTGTCTTTGTTCATATAGTTGTTCCAAACCCAAACATTCCTACTAGAAATACATACACACATATACTGTACTGATTACAACCAGACTGAGAAAACAAGGGTGTGATTAACCTAAAATAATATTTTCTTTGTGAGAATATCTCCAAATGATCAAAGTCATCAAAACATTTATACTTTAAACATTGACAAAACATACCGTACATTTAAACATGGAAACACTGCTGTAGTTTC
Source organism: Sinocyclocheilus anshuiensis (assembly GCF_001515605.1). Taxonomy (NCBI): domain Eukaryota; kingdom Metazoa; phylum Chordata; class Actinopteri; order Cypriniformes; family Cyprinidae; genus Sinocyclocheilus; species Sinocyclocheilus anshuiensis. Next base: position 317,678 of record NW_015552555.1, read on the forward strand.
ACACTTTTGTCAATAACAATAAACGAAAAAATGGATAGCAATTATTATCAATCAGTTTTAATGAAAGTTACATAATTATAGTATTATGTAATTAATAGGTTTATGAATTGATGTTAAAGAATGCATGAGCAATATTCAACAATAAAGAGCACAAATAGTTCATTATCCTACATCATGTTTGGATCCAAATTAAACATAACATACAAATATGTGATGGAACATTATGAACACTATTGTGGGTGTAAACTCTTTATTATAAAATTCAAGGAATATTATGATAAAAAGTTTACACGCCCAATACACAGCAACAGCAGTGGCCAGAATGACGAGTCTACTCGCTCACTTTTTATTTGCTCGACTGAGCCAAATAATCGCTGAGGTTATTTATATATTTATTTTTTTAGCTTGATCTATTGCTGTCCTTTTGGGAATTTTCAGCTTGCAAGTTCAGAAGCTGCCTTCATGGCATGATATGTGTGTTTGCATAATTTTGGTGAATATATCATATTTATTATCCTCTTTTACTGACAAAGACAAGAAAATTAAATCGAATGCAACAAATTGAAGAGAAAAAAATGTGTGCATTTCAAGCTCCTACAGTACAGTAAATATGCAATTTTATTTTGTAAAGTAAACATTATGTTCAGTATGTATTTGCATTGACAAGACTTTTTTAATTCTTAAAAGTCAGGACTCAATGTGCTGCCTTCAAGTCACACTAGAATGATCATATTTAAGAGATGAATGCACATGAGAGGCACCTTAAAGTCACAATGAAATCAATATTGACAATTATAATTTTTTATGGAATATTGAAGTCTTCATTATAAATGATTTATGCACATTGTTATTTTTCTACATTCATGTGCCCTCGTAATCTTAAATCAAAATAACTTTCCGAACATCTCTTCTCTAGTGAGTAGGACTGCAAGGGTGAAGGGTGTCATTTGGAACAAAGCAACATTTGTCTGGAAGTTAAGTCTGAAGACACTGATTAGCTGCTTCTGGAGCGTTTAATTAGGGTTGGAGCTGAACACTGCAGGACACACATCAAAAAACATGGTCACAAACTGTGACTGGTCTTTTTAAACTGTATTATTAATTTAATTGTGTTCTCTACCATCACACAAAAAATACAAAGATATAACACCAATTTCAAAACATGTATTTGCTATTCATTTTGTTGTATTAATGCTAAAAAAGCTCTGTGTCTTTGTTAGAAAAAGATATAGAAATGTCAGCATCTCAGGCTGTAGGCAAGGGCATATCCTGGGTGAGGATCAATTTCGGCATCTTCAAGTTACCTGCATGCAGATTGTGGGGACTGCACCCAGAGGAAACCCATGCAAACACAGTTGAGTACATTCAAACTTTACACAGAAAGGCTTCCTGACTCAGCCATTTCTCTTATATACTCATTTTTCACTAAAAACACTTCATGACTTCAAGTAGGAACATCCCAGGAAGAGCTGATATCAGCAAAAATCCCACTAGTTTCCCACAAGTAATTATGACATCGTGGTGTTCATGTGCATTCATTTCCTAAACATGATCACTCTGATATGACTTGAAGGCAGCATTACACTGGCTTTCCAAATGCAAAAAAATGCAAACTTTGACCAAAGTGAATGCTAGGTGGTTTCATATCAGTATAAAGTGTTAATAAATATCAACACTCCTGTGGAATGCAGGTGTGGAAACCTAACTGCCACCTCCCCTTCTAGGGCCGGTATGGGATATTCCATTGGCTGTAATCTTCCTTTATGAGGTAATGGCACACAGCGCTACACCCTCCTGATCAGATAAGACAGAGACAGACCGGAGCGTGTAAAAAAACCTTTGATCCTCCCAATACTCCAAAGATGAAAAATATTGATAAGGTTGAAAATAGCTTTGGTTTTGGCTGCAGTCAGGATCTATTGTGGAGTCCTGTAGAGCATGGTCACATTAAATAGTGACCTCTTGTTTGGATGGACTTGGTGACTGCAGTACAGGGCAAGATTGGAGCATAACGGAGGCCGCTGAGAGTTCACGTGTTATTGTTTAACAGATATCCCACTGTCTTTGCGTTCTGTGTGGCAGAGCAGTAGATGAGTGGGAAGAAACAGAGAGAAAAGTAAATGCCTCCATGAATAGTTATACTTTGGTGTCCCATTACTTTTAAAAACTCAAGTTTTTATAGTGGGAGCCATTAGATATCTTAGATAAACTATCTCTGCATTCCAGTGTGCGTACTATCCATGCTAAATAGTATGTCCCAAAAGCATAGTATGTAAAAAAAAATGGAGTATGCCAAAAGTCCCTGGATGGTGTACTATTTCAAGCAAACTTTCAAAGTGTGGATCCTTGCACACTCTGTTAGCTGATATTGCCCACAACCCACTGTGCTTTGGAAGAGAATTCGGTTCAGAACTACAAACGTGAATAAAAGAACTACAAACATGGCGGATGTTTGTGAGACCAAGTTTTAAGTAGAGACGCTCTGAAAGGAGTTTGAATGATTAATAATATCTACCTTCATAAAAAAAAATATTTATTTAACGTTATCTGTTTTTTGTTTTTTTTTGTAGTAAAACCATGGTTAATTTTCATAAGGGCTGAGCTTGAGTTCTTTGCATGTAAGACCCACAACTTGCATATCAACTAACTGTTTTCTCTCCAATACGGTAGAAAGAAATGTTTGAGTAGTGTTTTTTATTTAAAGGAGACATATTATGCCCCTTTTTACAATATGTAATATAAGTCTCTGGTGTCCCCAGAATGTGTCTGTAAAGTTTCAGCTCAAAATACTCCACAGATCATTTATTATATCATTTTGAAAATGCCTATTTTGAGTGGAAGCAGAAACACGCTTTTTTTCGTGCCTGTCTCTTTAAATGCAAATGAGCTGCTGCTCCCAAACCATATTAGTTTAAACTTCTGATATACGGTTTTCTAACTGCACACATCCGAAGCACACGGACAGAAAGCGGCCGTCACAGCATGCGAGTACTAAACTAAGTTCTCATTCACACACAAGTTTACGTTAAAAACACACATGAGTTACAAAAACAGTCGGTTATATCTGTGAAGGTAAACAGCTGGGAAATAAATCGCATGTTTATTTTAGATCTGTGTGGCAGCAGCAATATACAGTAAATAAATCAATAAATCCTCTGCTCTCTTGTCTCCTCTGAGGCTGGGACTCTAAATAGTGTTCTGTGCTCATTTGTGCAGCCAAAGAGAGAACAGTTAGCATGTTTTGCTTGAACTTTCGCCATGGCATTAGAACTGGTACACCGTTGTCGCCTGTGAAATCAAAGAGAACAGTTAGCATGTTTTGCTTGAACTTTCACCATGGCATTAGAACTGGTACACCGTTGTCGCCTGTGAAATCAAAATGATGGCGCTGTGAGTGGAAGTTTACAGATTAAGGGGCGGTAATATTATAATGAGATCCCTTTGCAACGTCACTAAGGGAGCGAAATCAGATGCGCTCGTTTTTTCAGACACTTGCAGAAAAAGGCTTACCAAAACAAAGTTACTGGGTTAACCTTTTTCAAGTTTCCTTGGTTGGTAGATGCACCGGGGACCTGATTATAGCACTTAAAAACTGGAGAAGTCAGATTTTCATGATATGTCACCTTTAGTTATATAAAATGTGTATATGAGGATGTTAACTGTGACAGGATGATCACAATAAACTCCTAATTATTGCTAATTAATAGTTCATTAGGTAGTTGTTAAGTTTAGGTATTGGGTCGGATTAAGCATTTAGAATATGGTAATGCAAAATATGTGCTTTATAAGTACTAATAAACAGCCAATATGCTAGTAATATGCATGCCAATAAGCAACTAATTAATAGTGAGAATTGGTCACTATACTAAAGTGTTTCCCATACTTTTAGGGTGCAGCTTAAGTAGACAAATTCAGACACAGCATATAATGCAAACGATTACCTATCCTTTGTAGACTAGCCATAGATATTCTCCATCTAGTGGTTGTTTGACATTGATCACCTTTGTCATTTCATTTGAGCAGGTGTGTCTAATTTGACTGTTTTGAATCAAAGTCTTTTTTGAGACATCTTTATATCTGCAGATTGCACCATTCTTTTCCGAAATGCATAGGTTTGTATCTTATTATTGTTTTCTTTTATAAATTGTTTCTATTATGATGATCTGAATTGGAATTGTGCCCAGGGATTATTTTCATTGATTTAATTTACACACTTTTTTACTGACCATTTAGAAAAACAGATTAAGGAAACAGATGCGTTTAAAAAATAAGTCCAAGACTATGTCATATTTTTATTTCAGTGAAAGCATTGAATATTTGCTGCTATACTGATGAAAACGGAGCACCAAATACCCCTCATCTAGCCAAAAGGCCACAGTCCCTATTCACAGAGACAATGCTTGATAAAACAGCACTCAGGATTGGAGACAGGTTCTTGATGATCATTTGAGCAGGGTTTCCAACCACAACTCCTCCAAGGTTTTTGCAGCAGGAGTCTGAAGCTCCTGTTACTCACATCTTTGTCTAACATTTGTCCATTCTGCTGCAACAGTAGAATCTGCACATCAAATAAATATCTGGCGGAGTTGTGTTACCTTTGGAAAAAGCAGATCAGATCATGGACAAGAGGAATTTGAGTGGGTAGATGTGTTAAAGATTGTAATCTCCAATGCAGATTTCTGGAGACCTTTCTGAATAGAATACTACTTTATCCTATGCTGCTTCAAAATATCGTCCGGGAAGAAGCTTTCAACACTTGCGTTCTTTTCTATCAAACCGTGTTCTGCTGTTTTGCTGCATAAATACTGACTAGCAGTACAGCTATTCTTATGTTACAAAGCACAGGACAGAAAGCAACACAACAGATAGCCTGAGAGCCGTCTACCTAGACAGCATTTTAAGGCATCATAGATAGAGTATCACATAGCGGCACGCTAACAAAAAACTCTATTGGAATGAATTGAGAGTCAAGTGTGAGCCTTAAATGAGGAACACTACTTGTATGTCACCACAGTTGCTGCTTCAAATCATTCACCAAGTAAAATTTAAATGAAGTTAAATTTCATAGATAAAGTTCCAAATTATTAGACATGGCTCAAATGTGAGTTCATAAGAAACGTTTCTTCATTTGCATGGCTGTTATTGGCCTGTAGCATCATTTCGCTCTGACCTTTCAATTGAACTGTTCACTTAAACTTAGATTAATTCATCCATCATACTCTTAATCATTTACTATCATTTACCGTAAAAAACAACTTTACACTGTAAAAAAACAATCTGTGACATTTACAGTAAAATACCGGCAGCTGTGGTTGCCAGAACTTCACCGTTAAAAATATGGTAGCAACATTTTAGCTTTTACAGACTTCACTTAAATTCACAATAAAAAAACGTATTTCATTAACTGATGTAATGTTAATAAACCAGCATATTGAAGTACTAATATCTGTTTTAAACCATTGTACTACCATACTGATAACCACCAAAAACAGGTGGTGATGAGAAAGTCACATGATCAATCAAAGCTCATCACAAACAGCTCTTCCACAAGCCGAGAAGGGAAATACTAATATATATGTGTATAGAAGGTGCACAGTGTCATTCACACAAACACTAAACACCATAATGGTAACACACATGATACTGAAATAATGCAGTAAACATTAATTTAACAACATTAGATGCAAGATAAAACCCTAATGTACACAACTGATAAGAAAAAACTAAGAAGAAACAGTTATTTCAATGAAAAAACATAAAATATGAAGTGTCATGCAGGGAATTCTGGGAGTGTCAATTTATGGTTTTTCACTGTAAATTATACAATTACTTGTTCTTTTTCACTTCCAAAAAACGTAATTTTAACAGTATTTTACTGTAAAATTATATTAAATGTAATAACAGTTATTCACCGTATATAGTATGGAAAGTTACTGATAACCAGTTAACAGGTTTTTACTGTAGCATTTTTACAGTCTTTTACTGTTAAAATCACAATCTTTTTTTACAGTGAGTTTATTTTGCCCATTTTACATGTTTCTTCTTATTTGCCATGTGTCAGATGTGAAGGCCAGCAGCATCTCAGAGTCTTCTCATCACCGTTGCAGATGGTGTTCAGTGTGTTCTGTTCAGTGAAGCTTCTAGTTGAGTACTAGTGAGGGGTCTGTTTCTCAAACAAGAGGATCTGATTTACTGCTCATATGGGCTGTCCACTTATCCCCCCTGTGCCGGTTAGATCCAGTTTGCTTTCTTCTTTTTTAAGACAGAAGTGCACGACAGCAGTTAATCTCTCGAAAGACTGAAAAACAGACTTATGATTTTTTGCTGAAATGTACTTGAACATTTTTAAAACTAGAATTTGACTGTGCCAGACTGAAATTATAAGACTGAATGTGAATTTAAAGGGGTCCTATTATGCTTTTTCACTTTTTCAACTTTAGTTAGTCTGTAATGTTGCTGTTTG
>NW_015552555.1:324165-336138 GCF_001515605.1 Sinocyclocheilus anshuiensis
TTCGTATTTCAGAAGGCGGGCCTTCATTTGATACAGGAACTATTCGAGCTGTTCATGCCAGACTGGGGAGAGAGGTGTTGTAATAATGTAAAATATGTGAAAAATAATGTGTTTTTCGAACAAACTAGTATGAGAGCCTGTTCTAGTACACCCCCAAAACAAAATCAACACTTTGTAAAAGAGCAAAATAGGACCCCTTTAAAGTGTACTCAAGACTTCAGAAACTGACACTCTATTGTGAAGTCATTTTTATAAGAATGTAAGTTATTGTATTGCATTGTAAACAAAAAATGACCCTATTAGCACAGTTAAAATAATAATTTCAACTGTGCTAATAGGTTCATTCTCTCTCTCTCTATATATTCTATATATATATATATATATATTTTTTTTTTTTTAAGTTTTGAATTTAGTTTAGTGAATTTTTCTCTCATATTAGCTGATAATAAGTTTTTATTAACATCTCAACAATATTATTCAGTTGTCGTAAAATACAACTTCTGTTGTTCTTTTTTATTTTATAATTGTGTTACTACACAAAATAGTTGTAACATCAGTGAAAAATTCGTATAAAAATGTTTTTATATGTGTCAATATTATCTCAAACTTACATCTGATGAACCTGTAATGAGTAAATTATGACAATTTTTTAAATGAACATATTTCACATGAACACTGAAAATCAATGACTTTAGCTGAAACATAAAACAATTTTTTTTTTAAATATTTAAATGTAAATAGTTTTTTTTTAACATGGTGCAAATCACCATACCCACATTTGGAAAGCCTTTTCTTTCACTGCACTTTGAACTTGGATGAACATTTCTACAGTTCTGTATTTTTAAAATTGTTTTCAGCATTGATTGTCAAAAAAAAAACAAATCAAAGGACAAAGACAATTCTTCGGGACATATTAATATAATTAGTTATTTATTTATATGTTCTTTTTGCAGAGTTGTTAGACCTTGCATTCAGACTTAACCTTGGAAAAGAAACTGATTAAAAAATAAACAAATAAACAACTGTAAAAGTTATAGAATTGGTGTACCAGATGTAGGGGACAAGGTGTTTCTCAAACACGATAACATTTTAGGTTATGAAATGATACCTCTTACAATGGTGTTTCTTGACTATAAATATTTTTCATAACTCAAAAATCAAGGTACAGTTTTGATACCATATTTTGAGAATGACTCAAGAAGAAACATTTCTTGCATATCAAATCAGCAGAAAAAAAAATCTTATTCTGCATGAAATTGATTTTTAACCTTGTCTTTAATCAAAATGGCCTAAGTTGCTCTTCCTGTGATAAGACTCTCTTTTGACATTTGTAAGACTCTGATCTGCCTCTATTCACGGCCAATTCACCCAGAAATACATCACAACTCAGAAGTAAATTTGGTCACAAATTCTGTTTCATGCCAACTTTAAACAATATTTGCAAAATGCCAACAACTACTGCTGGAGAAAAAATAATAATAAAAAAAATACATATATATGGAAATCCATTTTGTCAACCTCTAATATTATTTTTCTGCACGTATGCTTTAATTTTAAGTGAGAGACACAAGGGGAGTGATGAACACCAGCAAACTCCTATACACTTTTGTGGTGACGACGATCTAGGGTTGCTCAATATAAACTCAAACTTACCTGGCTAACTACTTAAACCCACTTTGCGGTACAGGCATCAGGCTATCATGAGGTTTCAAACTATTAGTGAAGTCAATCAAGTGCATTTATAGTCAACGAATGACAAGCACACACTGCTTCCGTGTGGTCTCAGGAATGGTTGGCAGTGTGTTTGTCATGTGTTGACTATAAATGCACTTGATTCAACTTAATAACTGAGGAATCTCACAGTAGTGGGAGACGGTAGAGTGAAAATGTTAACACTGTGACTCTGTAGAGATATCAAAACAATGTTTGATAAAGATTTGTTTAAGCATCCTGACTAGACATACATGGCAGCAATGGCACAAATGATACTGTGATTTGGGACGGCACTACTTGCTTGACTGACTGATTCACAGATGATTTAAAGGGGTCCTATTATGCTCTTTTATGAAGTCTTGATTTGGTGTATAGAATAGGTTTTCATGCTTGATTGTTCCAAAATGCATTGTTTTTCACATACTTTACATTATTGCAGCACCTCTCTTCCCAGTCTGTCTCGAACACTCTGTTAGTTCCTTAGTTCCTGTTTCCCTCCTCCAAAAGGTTTGATTGGTTATCTGGTCCAGCATGTTGTGATTGGCGGACCCCTTAGAGCGTGTTCGGGAAAGGCCACACACCCTACCATGACCGCGACATGGCGACAACGCTAATAAAGCAGCTCTTCTTCTTTGTCTTATCTAGCGCAGCTCAACCAGGCCTCGCCCCCCTTTTTGCTTATTCTGTGGGTGGGAATTATTTAAATAAGTGACTTTGTGATGTCTCAATATCTGAGCCGAACGAGCCGTTTGTTGTAGTTCTTAAAAAAGTGTTTTCTGTTAGAGAATATCTCCCTTTAGAATGCACTTTGAGCTTTGTAATCGTTTTCATCCTCAAACAGCAATATTACACAGTAACTAATGTTGAAAAAGTGAAAAAGCATAATAGGACACCTTTGAAGGGAGGCTGAATAAATCTTTCACTCTGGAGAAAAACAGTTTGACTTAAAAATGCAGAATTTATTGTTTTAACAAAAACAGAGTGAGAGAGAGAGAATAATTTCATTGTGCTACTGTAAACTCTGAAGCAAAATAGACAAAATGTTGATGGCTTTCTGAAGGCATTTTGCAGAACTATAAAACAGAACAATCCAATAACAGGTAGAAGAGATCTAAAGCAATAATAATAATAATAAAAAAAAAATGCATAAAAAGGAAAGAAAACTGGAGCCACATGGATCCTACTATTAAATAATGCTATTAATGCTAATGTGTATAATTAGGGTTGCAAAGGGGTGGAACATTTCCGGTAAATTTCCGAAATTTTCCAAAAATCCCTGGAATATTCCAAAAAATACTGGAAAACTTACCAAAATTTCTGGAATATTTCTGAAATTACTGGAAATTTTCCACCTTTTTGCAACCCTATGCATAATTGTCTGTGCTAAAATATTATTATTTTTTTATCATGTAGAGTCACTGTAAGTAAGCCATTGCTATAGTTTGTCTTTCTAAAGAGTGTAAACACTGTGACTGTGAATGTTTAAGCAGCCTGACATGTCAACATCTGACTCAATAAACTGTTCAAGTTTGGGGCGAGACTAGCCATTTGTCAGATGACAGATGGGCGTGGAATGAGTGTTTGGGAAACTTATTTCTCATGCATATTATTTTTGCAATTCCATTTAGTTCCACTAGCGGCACAGAAATCACAGATTCACCTTAAACTGAAGCCAACAGGAAAATGACAACGATGCAAAGTCAGGCATTTGAGAAACAATGTCATATTTAATAATAATGATAATAAAAAAAAAAAAATGAATGTTTTTTCACAGATGAACATTGTAATTACCAATGAATTCAACAACAACAACCAAAAAATAAAAAATAAAAATACAATGACTTGGTACATAAATATGGCTTTAAAATGTGGCACATCAGTCAAGTGCAGCATGAAAGCAACAGTGAATGAGGCGTGTGTATCAGGACGGGCTCGCTTACAAGTCTGCATGAGGACATATATTAATGGCCTGATATCATCTATACAGTGAGAGAGACACAGAGGTAGTGATTATGATGTGTTAAATGAAACATGGTTTTTAAATAGTTCAGTATATATTTTCTAAACAAGATATTCAAGCCTCAAGCACGTTTTTAGAGATCGCACCATGGCATGACCGCATAGTATGAAGCAGTAGGAAATAAATTTTTCTGTAAGCTCAGACTTACTGTGGCTGAAGGTAATCTAAATTAGGTTTTTAATTGTATTTAGTGACTGTACAATAGATTTTTTTTGTTCACACTTAGTGTACTATTGAAGACAGGTCAACAGGTCACCAGAAAATAGTTTTCATTTATGGCTTATGAGATAAGGTGTGGTTTGTTCTTCCAAACTGTATTTCCCATTATTTAATATAATTATTATCTCATAATAATTATAGTAATCATAATATAATTATATCATAGGTACACACTCAATGCACAACCTCTTCAATGTGTTGCATTTGTACTAAAAAAAACTCACTGTCATTATAGCCAAGCTTCCATCCAAAGATTTTTTGTTTTGTTTTGTGGAAAAAGATTTAGCGTATCAAAATATTTACTGATATAGCAGATGGAAATGCTGATTATTGTTAAAATTTCACAACACAATAATTTTTTTGTTCTACTCTAATGCATAAATTATATGTTGATTCCTATAATGTTGTGAAAAACTAGTTTGGAAACACATATGTTGAGAAAAAGGGCTTTAATGTCTGTATGTTGCTCCCATTAAAGCTTGTTTCTTGGTAAAGTTGACGTCACATCAATGATGAAATCACTGAATCATCAATGAACTGACTTTAGCTGAAAAATGACTCTTTGTTATTGCCTTCTTGCATTATTGACAATCTATTTTCCAGTTAAACACTGTAAAGTTGCTTTGACACAACCAGTATTGTATAAAGCGCTATACAAATAAAGGTGACTTGACTTGACTTAAAGTTCAAAGTTACATTAAATCTATTCATACATAGTGGCCTAAAAATCTAAATTCTTCATGTGTCATATTACTGTTGAATGCCATGTAATTAGTAACTTTTCTCAGCAGGGATTAAAAACAGTTCAAAGAATGAAAACAAAGGTTTTGCTGTGGTAAGATGCACCTCTCAAGCACCATTTATTCTTATTTTGTCAAATAGTATTTTCTTGATTTGGTATTTCTTCTATTTCATAATGTTGCAAATTACAATGTTTTACACATTTTTTTGAAGAAAAAACTAACTATGTTTCCCATAAACTGGGAATAGGCAGTATTTTCTCTCATTTAAAAATAATTTTCCCACGCATTCTTTTATTTCAACCTACAGTCTAATAAAAGTAAAAAAGACATACAATGGTACAACTGCACTTGTTTATGAATATTTAGTTTTTTTTTTCAAAGGATAATGAAAATATAGCATCTTGACTATCTGCAGCTTGTTAAAAATATAGTGTCTGCCAACTGAAGGCACATTGCCTGAGTTCCCAGTGACACATAAAAATCCCAAACATGGCACTGACACTAAAATAATTTTATATGGGCTATGCACAATTTATTATAATGTTATGTAATTTTATTTCAAAGGAATGAGGACAATAAAGAAGCGAAACAATTAAATGTTTAGGATCTGTCTCTGCATCTGCCTTTGAAAAAAAAAACAGACTGATTTGATGTAATTGTGATTTTCAGATACTATTAATCTTATTTTGTTTTAACCGTTTACCTTTTGGAAAGGAGACCTCGGAACTCTGAAAGCTAATAAATTATGCTTACTAACATTTTTCCTAATTATATTTTAGTAAAATGAAATTAATGAAAAATTGTGAAATGTGTAAACAGTAGACTGGCTTTTTTTAACATCAAAACTTATATGCCAATTCACTTTTCTTAAAGGATGACATCATTATGCACGTCATTTTATTGGAAAGAGCTAATTTTGGATTTTATCTTCATTTGTTACACGTTTTCACTTACAACAGAACAGTGCACAAAGTGGATAGAAACTTGGCTATGTCAGAAAGAGAAAGAGAGAGAAATATGAAATGGTCCAGCATGTCTTTATATTCCGATCAAAATCACTTAAACACACATCAAATCATAATTTAATCATCATTAAATAGTAACTGAGGGCAGAATAAACACTGTCATCATCAGTGCTGCATCAATAAGGCATCAGAAACTGTCAGTGCTACAAACAGAGGCCCCATTTGCAGCTGGTATTAAGATCCTTTCAGGTGGTCCGATCACAAGTGGTCAGGTGAGACCCATCACTGTTTACACCTGCTAAGATCTGTGTCCTCACTATATCACTGTGAGTTTATCACTGTTAGTGCAAAACAAGAAAGAACATGGGAACAATTTTAACTGAATGTAGTCTTTCAGATTTCACAGGCAAATTCAATTGTTTTGACAACCAAGATGAGTGTTTTTTTTTTTTTTAAATGGTAACCAGCCAAGGGACTGCAGATTAAAATTAGCCATTGGCTAACTCTGGTACATAGCATAAACTGTTTTCACACCTGTATTTAGCAAAAAATGGATGTTAATACCAGGTGTGAACGTAGCCTGGTCTGGCATGGCTGCTCTTTCTCAGGCTGCACCAGCAGACAATATTTAATCAGTAAACAGTTAACAATTAGAGTGAAAGAGGAAATGAGCATCAACCAGTGGTCACATGACACTGTTTGTTTATTCCACTCTGATCAAAAGGGCCAATCGACACCTGCAGCGGTCAGGGCTCAGGTGGAGGAGGGTTAATATTTCAAATGGTCTCTTTATTATAAAACTGATCTGGTGATGGTCTCGGTCTCAGTCACTGACTGCATGCTGATCATAAAACTGGAAAGCACTTACGAAACACCACAAGCTCCAATCAGACTGTCATGCAGCATTTTGGCATCAAGTGTCACAGGTTTACTTTGTATGATCTCTAAACGGCATGTAAAAACAAACTGAGGTTGGTCCTTTTGTGCATCAGTAATTATAGCGTTTCTATACTCCAAACTTGGACAAAGATGGCAGAGGTGCGTCTTGTGCACTTGTCATATTTGTGGACTCTGTCACAATCATTCTGACACACAGCAATGTTTGTGCATTCTATGTACATGTGCGTATATATAAACAGACAATCCACAGCTGACACTGAATTTGGATAAATTGTGCGTGAAAGCATGTCCAGGTCCTCACCTCCTGATGAGGCTAGCATCTAGCTGCTCCTGTAAGACTGACGCTTTCTTCTGCAGGAGGCTGACCTGCAGACAAACACAGTCTCAAGTTCAGTGGTACGTTTATCATATTAGGAACCATTTTACCTGCTAGGTTTTACCACTTTGAGAAACTACTACAATTTTCATGCACTGATTTGAAGTACAACAAAATCATTTTCACGTGCAAGCATTTCCAGAGCATTACAGGCCAAACTCCTAGTAATTTGGGGAAGAATATGAGCTCAACAGTAATATATATGCCGCCCATAGGATCTGAATTGTAAGCCCACAACTGCCAGACCAGATTACTGTACTCTACTTTTAAAAAGCTCATGTCATGAGAAATTGAATTGTCCTTGATCTTTGGAAATTAAAGACTTCAATGTGCTAGGTAACACTTTAGAATAGGGAACACTTATTCACTATTAACTATGACTTTTCCCTCAATAAATTCCTAATTTGATGCTTATTAATAGTTAGTAAGGTACTTGTTAAGTTTAGGTATTGGGATGTAGAATAAGGTCATGTAGAATAAGGCATTAATATGTGCTTAATTAGTACTAATTAATGGCTAATATTCTAGTAATATGTATGCTAATAAGCAACTAGTTAAGAGACCCTATAAAGTGTTACTATGTGCTATTAAAACTGTACTGCAACTTTCAGAACTCAGAACGCCTATAAAAGAGCATTTACTAAAACTAAGCAGCAAAACAGGCTCATTCAGAACTTTCACAACTGTTTGACCTCAATCAGATGAATACATTAACACATCAATGACACCCACTGGGACTTTAGAAACTTTATCTGCCCAGTCACAATAAGTGGGAAAATACACGATTTATGTGACCCTATTAATGTCTAGCAATTCCTTTTACCATGTGCTATTGTGTAACAATAGTGAGTAGAAAAATGTGTCATTGCAGCAACTGTAGATCCGCTTTGTGCAAAAGTGATTTCTTTTTGAAAATATTTTCTCGTAAAGAAATACACTTGGTTAATTCTGGCTTTTTAAATGTTGTATGCGCCTGAGAAAAATGTACATTGTTCTGTGACGATTTTCCTGGTAACCGAGATACACAGAGCAAACCTCAAAGCAAATCTAATGTTACCATCCTTGCAAATGCATGCCTCTGACTCTGAAAAGAATGACTATGGTTAGATTCCTAAACGGCCACTGGTTTTGTTAAAATAATGCACTGCTATGTGCAATGCTCGAAATATTCAAGGACAGAGGAGGCCACGCTGGTCACCAATTACAACGCATAAACATATCAGATCACAGAGCTGTGGCTGCGATTCCGAAAGAATCTAGTCAGAGCTATTCAGAGGCGTGCGCCGGGTCTTTGAACTGTGATCTCGAAATGTTGTTTGAGGGGCCCAGGGCCAGGCCTGACAAAAAGGGGCTATTGTTTAGATTTGAAATGTTTAAAAAAATGCTCTTGCCACAGAGTCGTGTAGAACAAGGCTGACTGTAACTAATAAGACCCTGGCCGGAGCCCTTGAAGCCTGTATTAATGTGGTTGGCGGGTGTAATTGCACATAAAGAGATGAACTGGAACAGAGACTTCAAAGCCCTGTGGCCAAATTAGATCCATGTCTATGGAGGAACTTGCAACACTTGTTACCCCCTCCCCTTCCCAAAAAATCAAATAAACAAGAACCACTTGAGTTCAAAGACGTGAAGACTGACTGCTCGGCATTATTAGTTGAGGGACAGGAAGCTGCGATGGCATACAAGACACCAAATGTGGAGGTACTGAAGTGAAGTGGACTGATCACATGCAGGACTTCATACGAGGGGCTGAAAACCTAGCTTGGTGTGTTTGAGTTTTGGTGTAAAATGCTTTCCATACATCAACAACTTTTGACTTTTAAGAGTGGTTTTGGAGGCTATAAAAGAAATGATAAAGAAACAATCAAAAGCTTTGTCATTTACAGCAGGACAGTTGGGCTGGGTTTGTAATTTTGATTTATGAGTGCTCATAACATACAGAACACTCAAACTAGACCTTCATTTTCAAAGTGGAAGCCCCAAACAACAGATGCAATAAGATCGCAAACACAGAATGTTGCAATGCAGCTCACTGGAACTATGTGACTCTGGCTAGATTTGTGCAAAACCTGAAATTGGTTGTTCCAGGTACTGTACATTCGCTACACTTTTCAGGTGATGCCCACAATAAGCATTTTATAAGCAATATCCTTTGCAGATGCGACTTTAATAAACAGACCAGTGTAATGTGCCTGTGGGTTCCTTTTTTTCAAAAAGATTTTGAGTTGCTTGCAGCATGTTTCACATTAAATCTTCTTTGACTGCCACTAAATAGCGTGTTCAATTTTCTCCAATGCATGTTAATGGTTAATGCATGTATCATGGCAATTCAGAAATGCGTTTCTAAAGTGTTAATGCTTTTATCACATTTAAAATTAACGTACTACCTACACTAAACCCTTAACCTAATCGATAGTGTTAACAAAAGCAAACATGAGCTAAAGATGCACTTGCTGAAGCAATCGTGCCATTTTAACTTGCTTCTACGAGGCTTTAAGCTTTTTTATGGAGTGTTGTGACTTGTGTTTTACAGGCCTCGTACCCCAGCGTTCCACATTGCAAGAGTAATATTTGAAAGTTTATTATATCAAAAAAGCCATACACATGTAGCTGGTTATGTGACGCAAATGGCAAAATGTATCAGTTTACAAACCATGCACTATGGTAAAAGTGATTAGTGGTCATAAAATAGTATTGTGCGAGGAACCACGGGAAAATAAGTCTTTATTAATCAATAATCTGCCCGTAATCATCATCATTTGTGTGAAAAGGAAAAAAAAGATGGTGGTTTTACTGCCTCTAGTGTTCATTTCACATTTCTCAAAGTACATTGAAATGTACTGTCTGTATGGGTACATTTGTGCAGTTTCACAGAAATGTAGCCAGAGTCATGTATTTTCAATGAGCCTGGATTGTTGTTTTTTTGCAGCTATTTATGTCTTCAGTGTGTGACGTCTAGAGTAGCTGAGTCTTCAAGCTTTGTTTGGATGTGGTTGGGATGTTAGTTGTTCTTATAGCTGTTGGGAATCGATTCCACTACTGAGGAACGAAGACCAGAAGTTCTGTGATATGGCCAAGTGGGTACTTTTCATGTAAAGAAAGAGGGCTATGTGGCCAGAGTTAGTTAATTGATAAAGCGTTGAATGTGATGTAAACCACTGGCTGTTGTGTTTTGCCAGTGGCAGGCAATGAAGAGGCTTGCAGTGACATGAGTTGTCTTTATGGTCCTACTTCTTTACTTCTATCCATTTATTCTCTAAGCTGCTTGTCCCATGTATGGTCGCAAGAATGCTGGAGCCTATCTCAGCGTCTCGGGCCGTAGGCCAGAACATCACAGGGTTCTTCTTTCATTGTACCACTTAACTGTACTGTTTTGTCTATTGCAAAAAAAAAAATAATATATATATAAATACTATACACTTGAATTGCAATAAAGCTAATAAAGTACAATAAAGTAATAAAGACTTGACTGGACAAGAGAAGTCATGTGACTGAACAACTGACTGCAGGGGTCTTTGCACTGAACCCTGCATTCCTCAATGGTGAGGGTACATGTTGGGGAGAATAATCATTTACTACAGATTGTAACGTGGGAGTTGAGGATCCACATGCAGCTTTATTAAAATGAGTGGTCAAAGCAGGCAGGTTCAAACAGTAGCAAACAGGTATAATTCAGGACAGACAGTCCTGAGTAATCCAATAAGCAGGCAAAGGTCAGGGCAGGCAGCAAACTATCAAAAACAATGTAAACAGTCCAAGGTCAAAAAACAAGCAAGGCAAGGCAATGCACGGAACACGGAGAAGACGATGACAATACAGGCGATACAATAATCAGCAATGTGTGTGTGGATGAAAGCTACCTTTATAATGTCACTGATGGGAAACAGGTGTTGTGTGATAATGAGTTCCTAGGCAGGGGTTATGGGAAATGGAGTCCAGAGAAAACAAAGACGAGACCCACTATCATTACAAAGATAAACACACACACACACACACACACACACACATATATATATATATATATATTTTTTTTATTTTATTTATTTTTTGGAAAGCGGTCATGTAAGAAGTGGGATAATGTTTAGTGATGCACCATAATTAATTTTTTACTGAAACACCAAACATGAAAATTAAAGTTTTCATTTAGCTGAAAGCCAAAACCAAAAATAAAATTTGTTTAATAATCAATTATTTAATCAAATTTATTTAATAATCAACACTTAAATAGAAAATGAGTTGTACAAACATTTAAATTGCACTTATATCAAAATTTTAATTACTGTACAGAATTATGTTTCTACAAAATTTGTTTTGTTATATATAAATATTTAAACGGTGGCTGTAACAAAAACTTGTTTTTATGACAGATTTATTCAAACTCAGACAGAAGTTTAATAAAAATATAAAGTAAAAAAGTTCATAGATTTACGAATTATTGGATGGCAGGCAAGCCACAAATAATGTGACGTTTTGTTCATACATCAACAGAAAACAGCATAGACTAAAAGATCGATTTTGAAATGTAAAAATCCATATCGGTTAAAATACTTCACATTCTAATCAAACTGTCTGTGTTTATTTTGCGACTGACGTACTTATGGAATTCCCTGGCTGCCGAGTCATTTCCCCAGACTGTTTTCAGGAAGGAGAGTCGCCAATCAAAGCTGCCAGCATCCAGTCAGCGAGTTCCCCTTTCAGTTGGATATTATATCTTCCTTTTCACACTTTATTCACTTTTTAAAAAACATTTCTGTTCATTTTATTTAACAAAAATAAACACCTTTCCGAATCCTGATGCCACATTCAATGTGTTTGTTTTCGCTCACCCCATAGTTGCTAGTATGTGATACAAGCATAGATGCTGTGCAGTGATATAAGCAGTAGCTTGGTGAAGCGGTATCATGAATAAACCACTGGCATTGACCAATCAGCATCAAGGACCAGAGCTATCCGTTCTATAATGCACATAATACTATATACTGTATACAGGTGCATCTCAATAAATTAGAATGTCGTGGAAAAGTTCATTTATTTCAG
>NW_015552555.1:336235-339587 GCF_001515605.1 Sinocyclocheilus anshuiensis
CGAGTTTCACAATTTGAGTTGAATTACTGAAATAAATGAACTTTTCCACGACATTCTAATTTATTGAGATGCACCTGTATATATATATATATATATATATATATACAGTCAGATATACAGTATAAGTGCTCCAGGTGTGTTTGTGAATCTGTTGAGGTCGAGTCCATGTATATAAAATTACGCAATGTCCAGATGTGCCTGTGTTGGTGGTTTTTCTGACCTGCCTTACAAAAATAAATTTAAACACTAACATATATTTGTTTATGTGTGTCCAGTGGGAGTTCTTGTGGTGTGTGTATTTGTTTGATCACCTGTGACTTAAGCGAGGTGATGGTGTCCTCCAGCTCCTGCTGCAGCTCTGCGGGAATCAGGCCTTTGATCTTCGACTCACTCTCCTGACGGACATGTGTGATCTACATGAGGAGAGAGGGAAGAGCTTAAAAATGTCCCGCTTCTATCAGACTGTCAAACACTGTGGTCAGTCCTCTGTAATCTAAAGCTGTCTGTCTAGCAAGTACAAACTATACACTGAACATACAACTTTGGCAAGTTTGGTTAGGTCTCCCCTCTTCCTTCACACACTCAAGCACAGAAACACTTTTTGTCAACAAACTGAGGAGTGGAGAAGACGTGCTACACTGAGGATACAGCAAGGTCACGTCTAGAGAGGTTTTGAGAGACCGTAAAAATCGTAAAACAAATGACCTCAATTCAGTTGAGGTATTCAAAATATGACAACACTGAATTTTTATAAGCAGTGTTTTAAGAGCCATATATGTGGTTTGCTTAGATAAATGGAACATCAGATGGCTTTGACCTGTAGGCCTAATGTCTGTTCAATGTAGTGATGCAGTTAGACAGACTAGGATATTTATATGTACAAATCATACAAATATCCCATTCCGAAACATTTCTAGCATACTTACATTGTAAAGAAATTAAATTTCCATCTTTGATAGTTGAAAGACTTTCTGATGCATTTCACTTACAGCCAACAAAATTTCCAGTAGCATTTTCATCGGCCAGGCGTATTTTGACAAAGTTTAATCCAGGAGCAAAGAGGAAAAATTTTAGCACGGAGAGATCGCGATTGCACACAGTCTGAGTGCGCACAAGCAATATCGGAGTGAGAGGACAGGCAGGTCATTTGTATAAGTTAGGCCTATTTGAGAGCTCGCATCCAATTTTCTGCGATTACATGACTGTATTCTCATATTACAATAAAGCGCTCACCACATTTGCGTGGAAATGATTAAAATTATGCGGAATACCTGCAATCCCGCGCGGACATTCAGACTCTGTAATTGACAGAAGGCGGATGCGTGTCAAACTCACTGTCGGAGAGGAGAGAGGCGTAGCTTGTATCGGTGTATATTCGGTAGATACTGTGGAAAATGAGTAATGGAACTGTGTCGGATATTTCAGTATCGGTATCAAAATATAGATATTTATGATAACACTGCCATGTAGTTTGTTTCTCCAAACTTTGAGTCCATAAATTACCCTGAGCTCCCTCACTGTCTGATCAGCTCGTCAACCCTGCTGCAGCGGCGGCTTTTCCCGGTTCAGATATCAGGGCTTTTATTGCTCCGTTTATGTTCGGATATCTGTATTGGCTACTGAAGTGCTGTCAAAGGTTTGAATATCAATTAAAATTGTGGGCGTACTCAGTAATGAACTATGATTTTAAAAGTAACGAAGTAGATTATTTTGCTTAATTTGTACTTAAGTACAAGTAAAAGTACATCTTTAAAAATATAAAAAAAGTACAAGTACCCGAAAAAACTACTTAATTACAGTAACGTGAGTAGTTGTAATTCGTTACCTCCACCACTGCCAACTGAACTGATACGGGTCTTTTGGTTTGATACACACAATTACACAAATGCCTGCATACAGTATCTTTATTGGTTGTTGTGCCATGTCTGGTTATTTTCAGTGTCTTGCATTGTGCAGTGTTCATTAACAGAAACTTAGGTAAGACTTTAGATTAGGGAACAGCGGAACACATATTCATTATTAACTACGACTTTTGCCTCAATAAACTCCTAATTTGCTGCTTATTGATAGTTAGTAAGGTTTGTAGTAGTTAAGTTTAGTTAAAGGATCTAGAATATGGTCATGGAGCATAAGGCATTAATATGTGCTTTATAAGTACTAATATAAACAGCCAATGTGCTAGTAATATGAAAGCTAATAAGCAACTAGTTAATAGTTAATAGTGTTACCTAATCTAAAGTGTTACTGAAACTTTTGTCACACAAATAACGGTCACACTATATTTTAAGGTCCAATTCTCACTATTAACTGACTTTTTGACCACAATAAACTCCTAATTTGCTGCTTATTAATAGTTAGTACGGTAGTTGTTAAGTTTAGGTATTGGGTAGGATTAGGGATGTAGAATATGGTCATGCAGAATATGTGCTTTATAAGAACTAATAAAAAGCCAATATGCTAATAATAGGCATGCTAATAAGCAACTAGTTAATAGTGAGAATTGGTCACTATACTAAAGTGTTACCAAAATAACAAATAACACTCGAAGTGCCCGAGAGACATGACTATTTTACCTTCTGCTCATCTGAACATAAGAAAAACTTGAAACTTGGATGAATAGATGGGTGGTGCTATCTAACTATACATAGGTGCCATGCCTAATTTCTGATAAAATCTAAAAGTAAAAAAAAAAAAAAATCTGAGAATGTATTTTTGCTTACTAAAAATAAAATGAGATATTTGAAACTTGAGAAAAAAAGAAAGAAAGAAAAAAACTAAACATAACATTACTGAGTGAAAATTAAACAGAAACCTGAACAGCTAATGCTTTGCTATTAATGACTTATTGCAATTACCTTAGACGACTCATTTTTAATTTATTTATATATTTATTTGGTAACACTTTATTTTAGGGTCTCTTAACTAGTTGCTTATTAGCATGCATATTACTAGAATATTAGCAATTTATTAGTACTAATTAAGCAAATATTAATGCCTTATTCTGTATGACCATGTTCTAGATCCTTTAACCCTACCCCATACCTAAACTTAACAACTACCTTACTAACTATTAATAAGCAGCAATTTAAGAATTTATTGAGGGAAAAGTTGTAGTTAATAGGGAATTAGTGTTCCCTATTCTAAAGTGTTACCATTTTTTTTTTAAAGGTCACACTTTAGTTTGGGGACTAATTCTCACTATAAACTAACTCTTAACTAAGACTTTTGCCTCAATAAAAAAAAAAAAAAAAACATATACACATTACATTCTCTGTAGTTTTGTATTGTAATACCGACTCGGCTCGGCACGGCTCAGTACGGTACGGCACGGAACGGCTCGGTTTGCGGTTCC
>NW_015552555.1:342283-353057 GCF_001515605.1 Sinocyclocheilus anshuiensis
TCATTTGTATAAGTTAGGCCTATTTGAGAGCTCGCATCCAGTTTTCTGCGATTGCATGACTGTGTTCTCATGTTACAATAAAGTGCTCGCCACATTTGCGGGAATGATTAAAATTATGCGGAATACCTGCAATCCCGCGCGGACATTCAGACTCTGTAATTGACAGAAGGCGGATGCGTGTCAAACTCACTGTCGGAGAGGAGAGAGGCGTAGCTTGTATCGGTGTATATTCGGTAGATACTGTGGAAAATGAGTAATGGAACTGTGTCGGATATTTCAGTATCGGTATCAAAATATAGATATTTATGATAACACTGCCATGTAGTTTGTTTCTCCAAACTTTGAGTCCATAAATTACCCTGAGCTCCCTCACTGTCTGATCAGCTCGTCAACCCTGCTGCAGCGGCGGCTTTTCCCGGTTCAGATATCAGGGCTTTTATTGCTCCGTTTATGTTCGGATATCTGTATTGGCTACTGAAGTGCTGTCAAAGGTTTGAATATCAATTAAAATTGTGGGCGTACTCAGTAATGAACTATGATTTAAAAGTAACGAAGTAGATTATTTTGCTTAATTTGTACTTAAGTACAAGTAAAAGTACAGCTTTAAAAATATACTCAAAAAAGTGCAAGTAGGCTACCCGAAAAAACTACTTAATTACAGTAACGTGAGTAGTTGTAATTCGTTACCTCCACCACTGCCAACTGAACTGATACGGGT
Source organism: Sinocyclocheilus anshuiensis (assembly GCF_001515605.1). Taxonomy (NCBI): domain Eukaryota; kingdom Metazoa; phylum Chordata; class Actinopteri; order Cypriniformes; family Cyprinidae; genus Sinocyclocheilus; species Sinocyclocheilus anshuiensis. Next base: position 343,002 of record NW_015552555.1, read on the forward strand.
CTTTTGGTTTGATACACACAATTACACAAATGCCTGCATACAGTATCTTTATTGGTTGTTGTGCCATGTCTGGTTATTTTCAGTGTCTTGCATTGTGCAGTGTTCATTAACAGAAACTTAGGTAAGACTTTAGATTAGGGAACAGCGGAACACATATTCATTATTAACTACGACTTTTGCCTCAATAAACTCCTAATTTGCTGCTTATTGATAGTTAGTAAGGTTTGTAGTAGTTAAGTTTAGTTAAAGGATCTAGAATATGGTCATGGAGCATAAGGCATTAATATGTGCTTTATAAGTACTAATATAAACAGCCAATGTGCTAGTAATATGAAAGCTAATAAGCAACTAGTTAATAGTTAATAGTGTTACCTAATCTAAAGTGTTACTGAAACTTTTGTCACACAAATAACGGTCACACTATATTTTAAGGTCCAATTCTCACTATTAACTGACTTTTTGACCACAATAAACTCCTAATTTGCTGCTTATTAATAGTTAGTACGGTAGTTGTTAAGTTTAGGTATTGGGTAGGATTAGGGATGTAGAATATGGTCATGCAGAATATGTGCTTTATAAGAACTAATAAAAAGCCAATATGCTAATAATAGGCATGCTAATAAGCAACTAGTTAATAGTGAGAATTGGTCACTATACTAAAGTGTTACCAAAATAACACTCCTCACATGAAGTGCCCGAGAGACATGACTATTTTACCTTCTGCTCATCTGAACATAAGAAAAACTTGGCAGTGCTATGAATAGATGGGTGGTGCTATCTAACTATACATAGGTGCCATGCCTAATTTCTGATAAAATCTAAAAGTAAAAAAAAAAAAAAATCTGAGAATGTATTTTTGCTTACTAAAAATAAAATGAGATATTTGAAACTTGAGAAAAAAAGAAAGAAAGAAAAAAACTAAACATAACATTACTGAGTGAAAATTAAACAGAAACCTGAACAGCTAATGCTTTGCTATTAATGACTTATTGCAATTACCTTAGACGACTCATTTTTAATTTATTTATATATTTATTTGGTAACACTTTATTTTAGGGTCTCTTAACTAGTTGCTTATTAGCATGCATATTACTAGAATATTAGCAATTTATTAGTACTAATTAAGCAAATATTAATGCCTTATTCTGTATGACCATGTTCTAGATCCTTTAACCCTACCCCATACCTAAACTTAACAACTACCTTACTAACTATTAATAAGCAGCAATTTAAGAATTTATTGAGGGAAAAGTTGTAGTTAATAGGGAATTAGTGTTCCCTATTCTAAAGTGTTACCATTTTTTTTTTAAAGGTCACACTTTAGTTTGGGGACTAATTCTCACTATAAACTAACTCTTAACTAAGACTTTTGCCTCAATAAAAAAAAAAAAAAAAACATATACACATTACATTCTCTGTAGTTTTGTATTGTAATACCGACTCGGCTCGGCACGGCTCAGTACGGTACGGCACGGAACGGCTCGGTTTGCGTTTCCACTGCAGTTCAGTACCGCTTTAGAGTGGGCGGGATTATTCACATGTCGTTATAGTTGCGCCGCCTCCACTGGCGCGACTCCTAAAAAACTTTTTCATTCTGCGTCACCCCATCAAGCTCTTGCTGGATCCACTCCTCTGCTATCAACGAGAGGAACGTCTGTATTTCCTCAACAGACAGCGAAACAGCCACTTTTTGGTTGTTAAAAAAGGTGCGCTCGTTCAAAACAGTTGCGTTCGATCCTTCGCTGGCTGTGCTGATTTAAATCTAGCGGTTCTGTTGTGTTTGTGTCGCAAGTTCAAAGACGCAGGTAGTGACGATTCTCTCCGGCCAATCCGTGATCAGCAGAGTTTACACGTCACATTTTGGTAACGGTACGGTTCACTTGGAACCTCAACCGAGGTGGTACTAAAAAAAGTACCAGGTACCAGGTACTGTACCCAGTGGAAACCCCCCTAAAGTGAACCGTACCGAGCCGTACCGTGCCGTACCATGCAGTGGAAAAGCGCCATTGGTGGGTCTAGTCCAGCTCCTCTGCTGGCCGTGTCAGACAGACACTGAGGTCTTTGGCAGTCTCTGTCCACCATCTTAAGTTAAAAACGTCTTAATATTCACCTTGTTTGAGGGAACAGAAGTGCAACAAAAAGATGATTGCCTTTCCTAAAATAATTTTCCTGTTGTGGATTTAACTGATTGTTCTGGCTTTCTGTAATTAATCTTCCGGGGTACAATGAAACGATTGGAAGCCACTTCAAAGAGGAAGAGTATACATTATCTGAACACAGCTCTGTTCTTTTTTTGTCCCGCAGTGAGCTGTAGACTAGGCCTTTGCCATTTACCCAATTGTCCCCCGCTCACTGCCCTCCTTTTCATTTGACAAACTTCAATGTTACTGAAGATGATGCAACACTACTTCAGACTCAGTTCAAAAACAAAAGCTGAAAATATAGATTATAATAAGTCTTTCCATTTTGTAACTAAAAACCAGATCCATTGTGTGAGGAGAACTCCTGTCTGAGTGATTATATCCCCCCAAAATTATAACATCGGCTATCGAGACAACATCATGAGTGTCTCTAAGCTGATCGTATTTGGTTCGAGGGTTCTTGAGATCTAGTGGTAGATGCTGGACTCATAACAGCATGTTGTTCCACTCTCCACTGGCCTCCAATCCAAAAGACTTTATCTCAATTACCCTCTTCATCATACACATTCCATGCAACACAACTAGTACACACTACAGCAGACGCAGCCCTGTGTACTGTATCGGGAGGCCCATGTGTAATTGAAGTCGACGTGCCATGAATGTTTGCCTCAGAGAGTGGGAGGTAAAGGCATCTGTGAGGGAAAGGAAACGGGGGAGTGGTTTTCATATACAGCTAGACAGCTTTTTGAGAATAGGAGCCATCGTGCAGTGCTGTGTCTGGCTACTAGCCCACTACGTACAACTTTATTTGCGCAACATATTCAGCATAAGCTGCAGCAAAGATGTGCCAGGGGAAAGTGGCTCTTAGCATCTGAGTGCTAACAGCATGGCTAAATGGACTGGTAAAAGGCTTTGGCAGTGGGTTTACTAGAACTGGTGTTATTGCACGAGACTGTGGAGGACCTCTCAACAGCTGAACGCTCACCCTTGGCAGCATCAGTGACTACAAGAAGTTTGCTCCCCATTTACAATGGTAGCCCTGTTAAGAGCCGAACTAGATGAAAAAAGAGAGTGGTGTTTGCACATGCGAAACTCACCACCACGATGCTATAGGGTTATGTCTAAACTTTGTAACTGCGTGTATCTTTAATCTTATCACGGTCCCTGTAACCCATTTCTACATCTTTCTTTAAAGGGGTCATATGATGCGATTTCAATTTTTCCTTTCTCTTTGGAGTGTTACAAGCTCTTGAAATACACAAAATAATGTTCTTTTTAGCAACATCATATGACCCCTTTAAGAAAGTCTCTGGATCTCTGACATTTTTCTTTCTGAGCATCAGGACTCTCTTTCACTGTCTCAGGGTCTTCCTATTAGTTCCTCAACTATCTGTCAATATAAATCAACTCGCATTTGAGTTATTAAACTCTTTTAACCTCTAAAAACACCACTTTTATCACTATAATAATACCCTCTTTGGAAAGCTTCTCAAACAGCAAAGTTGTGATGTGACATCATCGGTTTCTGGAGGTTCTGTAGCTCAATTGGTAGAGCAACAGGGGGTTTGTTCCGAATCAATATTACTAAGTATGAGCAATAGTGACGCTTGTCTTAGCGAACACCACTAAATATGTAGATGTCACCAACTTAAAATAATAGCAATAATAATTAAAATATGAATGTCCATTAGATTAGTGTTAGTCAAAAATTAAAATTCTGTCATCATGTCCTTCTAAACCTGCAGGGCTTTCTTTCTTCTGCAGAACACAAAGCAAATATTTTAAAGAATGTTTCAATTATTTTTGTGCATACAATGAAAGTTAGTGGGGTTATAAAGAATAGTGTCACCTGACTTTGTCATTGTATGAAAAACACTGAGACATTTTTCAAAATATCTTCTTTTGTGTTCTGCAAGGTTTGGATTGGCATGAAAATGTTCACTCAAAATGTTATTTTCAGTGTTTAATCTGTAAATCGGAAAGTGCTGGAATGCTAAGTGCATAGCGGCCGCAGGTCCCGGGAAGAGCACAGAACATGTGCTTAAAATAACATATGCCATGTACTCAAATCCCCACTGACCAAACTATGGGGTTTACAGGCCTCAATTTCAAATAACTCTCATGATATAAATATTGTGACAATAATTAAAAATAATTTTAGGCTACTCACATTCATTTATGAACTACAGAATCACGTAAATTATATATTTCCATTGGTAACACATTCTCATGCATATTACTAGCATATTAGCTATTTATAAGTACTTGTATTAATGTCTTATTCTGCATGTTTATTTTAGATACCTTTATCCTACACCATACCTAAACTTAACAACTAGCTTACTATTAATAAGCAGCAAATTAGGAGTTTATTGATACTAGGGACTTAATACTAGGGACATGTAATTCGCAAATAATGTCTACTGATATTGCGTTAATGTATAAATAGCATATTTATGGCTGGAAGGGGAAAAAAGAAAATGCTAATATCCTCACTGTGACCATTTGTATCGCTAATCTTCCACTTTCTGTCTTCCCAGTCTGTTTAACCCTCATCAGAAGCGCCCATAACGCTTCTTCTGGATCCATGCAAACAGGTACCGGAACACAGACAGGCAAAAACAGAGGTCCCGGATCCTGTTCTGGCAGGATCCATCAGAAATTAAGCCCTGATTATTTTTGAGCAAACTATCCCTTTAAACATCCTTGACTGTGGCATGACAGACACAGCATATTCCCCGAACATAGCCACTCATTTATACAGGTTTCCTTTTTCAATAAATTCTGACAGGTCCTTACAATCACAACTGAAACACTGGGCCACTTTGAGGGTAAGTCTTTGTGCTTTATTTTTGATTTACTTCCATCAACTAATGAACTGCACATAAAAGCTTCCAGATTTCACAACTGAACAATATGACTAGTGAACGATTTCATCTTCCTTTCCTTTTTAAAAAGTATTCTTTGTTGTTTAATAAACCAACCTCTATTTTGAACAGCAGCAGTCTCCTTTCCGCACCATTCTCACTTAAAATGACACCATTTCATCTATATATAGTCTTTAGATTGTGCCTGCATTTGACTTTGAGAGATGCAGGATGTGTCACTACCTGGGGTTTTTGACAGCTGCCAGCTGAAAGCAGCAAGACCTCAGCACTTTGAATGTTCAAATAAAGTTTGTCATGTCATCAGGAGCTTGATGTATGCTAATGAAGGGGTGGAGGGGAGGGAAAGAGTGCACAAGCATTTAAAAAAAACAAAAAACATGGTAAAGTGACAAAAACATTGTCAGATGCACAAGGGTACATCAAAAACCTGCATCACTTACAAAGTTTTGCATCTTAAAATTGGCGGTTCTGGAGTCAAGAGCACTAGTTGAGTATGAAGCTCTCTGAATAGCACGCAAACTGAAAAGGAGCATTTTCAAGAGGCTGGGAGTTATGTGAACAGAAATTAGAGGTTGGAGGAGGCTCTTTATGAAGTTATGAGGCAGAAGTATGATTTATGAAGTGCCACTCCAGTGGAGTGCGGCTCTACAGTAGCACAGGTAATGGGAAGCTAATGGAAAATGATAGCACTTACTCTACGGTGCGCTGGCAGTGGAGAGGAACAGATCTAATGTTTAGACATATTTTCTGTTGAAATACACAGCCAATAGTAATGACCCTGTTATTGGCAAAGGAGTAATACTAACTACTGCAATGAAATTCATGAATTTGTTTATAGACCTTAAGCGTCAGAGAAACAAGTGCACAGCCATCTTTAGGATTTTGTCTTTGGACTTCCATTTTTGTGTTAGCTCCATTAACTATGACTTTTACTTCAATAAACTCCTAATTTGCTGCTAATTAATAATTAGCAAGGTAGTTGTTAAGTTTAGGTATTTGGGGATTTAGAATATGGTCATGTTGAATAAATGCTTTATAAGTAGGCCTACTAATAAACAGCCAACATGTTAACAATAGGCATGCTAATATGCAACTTGTTAATCATGAGAATTGTTCCCTATACTAAAGTGTTACCATAAATATAATCCATATAATCTTACCTTCACGCTGTGGAAATACTAACGGACGAGTGAAGACAAGGAGTGCAGCGCTGAAAAGGGGCGGAGCTACATAAGGTCTATACACTACAATATTAAAGTCAACAAGAAATCGCAAAAAATAATTTGCTACTCATTTTACTGATTTAATCGGTCATATTTCTAACAAAAAAGGACATGTAATAACTTGATTACTTAAATTTGTAAGGGAATTAATTATTATTAATTCATTCAGGTTTTGATAGGACTCGGATCTGAAAATCCGAAGTTCACCTGATTAAACCGATTTCAGATTTGTTAGGTTACACTTTAAATCAAGGGTCGTCCAGCGAGCCGTGACCTCAGTATATTTAACAAATTGACTATCCTGATTGAATTAATTCGAAGCCTCATGATGGTGATTCAGTGGAGTATCAGTGTCCTGTTCATGAAATCCCTACAGACATCAACGAGAAAAATTGGACAGGATTCATCTAGAATTGATTGGTTCTTGAAAAGTGTACGTTACTCCATATGGTAGTAGTGGCTCTGTCTTTATAGGGCAGTGATCCTCAAATCTGGCTCGCGAGATCCACTTTCTTGCAGAGTTTAGCTCTAACCCTAATCAAACACACCTGAGTATGCTAATCAATGTCTTCAGGATCATTAGAAAATCACAGGTAGGTTTGTTTGATTAGGGTTGGAGCTAAACTCTGCGAGCCAGATTTGAGGATCACTGTTATAGGGGGTTCCTTTTTTATTGTCATCATAAGCTTTACATATTTAAAACTGTTTTTTATACTGTTCTGTTGTGTTTTTAAATGCAAGATTCCATCCCATGCAACTTGTTTGTTTAAGCATCCAACATATTAATACCGACCCCGATTGGGCGAGTTTGGTGAGGTACTGGCTGTTTGTTTGACCAACAGCAGATTGGGGGAATTGTTCAGAAAAACAATCATAGTTTTGAAAAATGTTTGGTCATTCAGAAATTGCATACTGTACGTTTAATAAAGCAAGTAAAAATGTAAAAGCTTTGGGAGTGTTGAATGCATCATCGCTGACATCACTGAAATCCCATGCTTACATCAAAAGCTCGGCTTCACCCTCACCAGCGAAGAGATTCGGCAGATTATGACTCAATGCCGGCACTGCAGTCGTCAGCACACTTAGCATGCAGCGAATAGCTCCTGTTTAGCTAACATGTCAAATCCATCCTAATATGAGAATAACACCTTGATGTGCCTCGGGAAGGAAACCTCTCGGAGGACTCCGTAACTTAACTGTTTCGAAGGCTTTGTGTCTGTAATCGTCTCATCCTGCGTGCCAGCGAGACTGCGCAGAAACACACCACTGCCATGCCGACATTTCATGCCAAGCAGGCGTGGAGGGGCCCGGAGCAACCGAGCGAGGAACATCTGTTTGAAGTCTGGGCAAAAAGAGGGCTGTTTTTGCATGCCGAGGATTGCATTACAAAGACATGTCTTGGAAGATAAACTGGGGCAATATCACTGCACTGAAAAGAGAGCAGGCCTTTCAGCCTTTATTTCCACATATACTCCCTCTCTCACAAACACATGCACAGCGTTTGAGATGTGGGGTGCTGTGAGGTTTTATGAGGTGGGAGTAGATGTTCTTTGCAGGCGCTCTGTCTCTTAAGGAGGTCTGGGGTGGGCGATCGCATTCCAAAGCGGAGGTCTTGTCTCCAGGGCTTGTTGAAATCAGAATGAAATCAAAATTGACCCTCGAAATGTGTTACCCTCATATAAAGGTTGGGTAGAAAGGAGAAATCACACTGCACTTTTGTATACAACAACACTGCATAGAGACCATGAATGTCAAGATTGTATGGTTTATTTTGTCCTTTAAAGGGCAAGTATGAACTGCTCTTCTATGGAAAAGAAAAGAGCAAATGAGTTTGGACAGTTATCACCAACTATTTATCATGGATAAAAGTCCTACATTTTTTCTTGTTGAACATCCTGATTTGCTCAGAAATATGCATTACATAATTAAAATGAATTGCATTTTTTTTTTTTACTTTAACAGTTGTTCTAAATTTCGATGCTCAATTGATGCTCATCAACTTTTTAATGACAAAGGTGTTGCTTAAAGACAATATGAAACCACATATTTAATGCCTTTAACTTCCCTAAAGTAACATATTTCAGTGGGAAATAATGTAAGTGGTACTTGATTTTATCTATCGGGATTTGACTGGCTCATGATCATTAGCCTGTGATATTAATTGTAAATCATTCATACGTTTTGAAAGACTGTTGGAACAAACATTAGACAAGTCCTCTGCTCAATCTGACCTGTTTTGCAGCCTGGAATTAAACCACGCCATGGTGGTTTCATCTGGCCAGAGGAGAACTGGCCCCTCGACTGAGCCTGGTTTCTCCCAAGGTTTTTTCTCCATTTCTTACACCGATGGAGTTTTGGTTCCTTGCTACTGTCGCCTTTGGCTTGCTTAGTTGGGGACACTTGATTGATTGCACACTATTGACACTATTGGAAGAGAACTGAACTGGATGATGACATCACTGAATCATCAATGAACTTTCGCTGGAAAAATGACTCTTTGTTATTGTCCTCTTGCATTATTGACAAACTATTTTCCTTTTTAACACTGTAAAGCTGCTTTGACACAATCTGTATTGTATAAAGCGCTATATAAATAAAGGTAAAACAATTGTTGTTTTAGAATAAGTAACAAAGTGTAGGGATAGGGATGAGTACCTAAGTAGCAGCGTCAGATCACAGAAACATACTTGATATTTTGTAAACATACTTTAAACTTTAATTTTTTTTATTTTGTAATTGATTATTGCTAGGGTTATGTTTAGTTTTGTTCTGTTTTCATTGTGTTTTCAGTTTATCTGTTCCCCTGTGACCTAGTTTTACGTTGGCTCCTAATTGTCATTTCGTTCACCTGTGTTGCATTAATTAACTCATTAGTTCTTTCATTTGCTCCCCTAGAAATACTCTCAGTTTTCCCTTAGTCAGAGGCCGTTCTCGTTTATGTAATGTTGATGTACTTGCCTGTCTCCTGGATTTGTTTATTAAAATACCTTTTATTTATTTCCTTCGTACTCATGTGTGTGTCCCTCACCAACCCGTAACAGAAGAACGGACCCAAACAATGACTGCAGCTGAGGACGCGCTGTGGGGTTTGCGGCAAGGCGGTCAGAGGTTGGAGCGATATGTGTAGGGTTTCCTCAAGCTCACCAACCGGGTGAGTTGGCACGACGCCGCTCTAGGTGCGTGCTTCCTGCTGGGGTTGGATGACGAAACAATCCGCTGCGATCTCCCTACGGGGGATTTTCCTTTGATCGAGCTGATTAATCTCATACTATTCCTAAATAGCTCTGATATGGAAGTTGAGGAAGTAATGAATATTCCCAAGCCTTGTCATCCAACTCCCGCAGGAATGTGGCTGTGGGGTTTGCGGCAAGGCGGTCAGAGGTTGGAGCGATATGTGGAGGGTTTCCTCGAGCTCACCAACCGGGTGAGTTGGCACGACGCCGCTCTAGGTGCGTGCTTCCTGCTGGGGTTGGATGACGAGATAATTCGCTGCGATCTTCCTACGTGTGATTTTCCCCTGATCGAGCTGATTAATCTCGTGCTGTTCTTAAATGGTTCAGATTTCGAAATTGAAGAAGTAAAGAAACTTCCTAAGCCTCGTCATCCAACTCCCGCGGGAATGCACCACGTCTCCCCAGCTCACCCCATGCCGAGAACCTCCACATAACACTCCAACGGCTCTTACCGCCTACCCAACCCCAAATCCCCCGGGGTCCTCCGAAGCTCCACCGGAGCCTTCTGGCCAGGAAGGGCTCCGGTTCCCGAGTATAGCCCACGGAGGGCTCCTGATCCCCAGTTAAGCCC
>NW_015552555.1:353306-354317 GCF_001515605.1 Sinocyclocheilus anshuiensis
CCCAGAGCTCGCTCCAGTGTCGGCTCCAGCCCCAGAGCTCGCTCCAGTGTCGGCTCCAGCCCCAGAGCTCGCTCCAACGTGTCAGGCGGCGATAATGGACATGGCGCTGCCCCCGGGGTTCTCGGCACCCGTCCTCACCCCAGAAACCACGCTAACACGCTTCTCTGAGCCTCCTTCGCCTCCTTCGCCTCCGCTGGTCATGTCCAGCCCTCAAGTGCCGGCTCCTCCAGCTCCTCCAGAAGTGCAGGCTCCTCCAGAGCGCCCTCAAGTGCCCGCTCCTCCAGAGCACCCTCAAGAGCCTCAAGAGCCAGAGCGCCCTCAAGTCCCCGCTCCTCCAGAGCGCCCCCCAGGATTCCTAGATTTCCTTAAGGGGGCATATACCCGTGGCCGAGTCAGCCAAGACCACGGAGGATCCGCCATGGCCTCCTGAGTATCCTGATCCACCATGGCCTCCGGAGTCTCCTGATACGCCCTGGAGGCTCTCCATGTCCCTGTTCCAGTCCTGAACCAGCCTCCGGGGTGCCCGCCATCCGGGAGGGGGGCGATCTGTCACGTGTATGTCCCTATTTGGTTTTTCCTGTTCCTGTCCTCGTCATGTGAATTAGTCTCCGGTTGTGTTTGATTAATTAGTTTGTATTGTTCCCAGGTGTGTCCCATTAGTTTCTGTCCATTTAAACCCTGTGTTTCCCAGAGTTTCTTTGTCTGCTGTTAAACGTCAATCCATGTGTTCCTGTGTTTCTGAAGTTCCCCGTGTGTTTGAATTAAATTCCATGTTCGAAAATATTCTCCTGCGTCTCCTCGCTCCTTCCTGATTGAGTGGATCGTGACATCGTGACGTCACCTGTAGGTTTCCGAAGAGTGTTTTTGAAGCCTAAAGTAGGCGGAGCCGACTGTCACCGTCTTGGCAGCGCATCACCGCGCGTCACTCACGGATAATCGGAAATATGCAAAGAGGCGGGAGCTGGTTGCTGAAACCACGCCCACCTAGCTCGACGGTGGTGACAGCAGTGG
>NW_015552555.1:354741-355326 GCF_001515605.1 Sinocyclocheilus anshuiensis
TCTGCTCCAGCCCCAGAGCTCGCTCCAGTGTCGGCTCCAGCCCCAGAGCTCGCTCCAGCGTGTCAAGCGGCGATCATTGACATGGCGCTGCCCCCGGGGTTCTCGGCACCCGTCCTCACCCCAGAAACCACGCTAACACGCTTCTCTGAGCCTCCTTCGCCTCCTTCGCCTCCGCTGGTCATGTCCAGCCCTCAAGTGCCGGCTCCTCCAGAGCGCCCTCAAGTGCAGGCTCCTCCAGAGCGCCCTCAAGTGCCCGCTCCTCCAGAGCACCCTCAAGAGCCCGCTCCTCCAGAGCGCCCACCAGAGCCCGCTCCTCCTGAGCACCCACCATGATGCCCGAGGTCCAGGATCCGCCATGGCTGCCCGAGGCCCCTGATCTGCCATGGCCTCCCGAGGTCCCTGATCCGCCATGGCCTCCCGAGGTCCCTGATCCGCCATGGCCTCCCGAGGTCCCTGATCCGCCATGGCCGCCCGAGGTCCAGGATCCGCCATGGCCGCCCGAGGTCCAGGATCCGCCATGGCCGCCCGAGGCCCCTGATCCGCCATGGCCGCCCAAGGCCCCTGATCCGCCATGGCCTCCCGAGG
>NW_015552555.1:355682-413041 GCF_001515605.1 Sinocyclocheilus anshuiensis
GGGGGACCATATACCCGTGGCCGAGCCAGCCAAGGCCACGGAGGATCCACCATGGCCTCCCGAGTCCCCTGATCCGCCGTGGCCTTCCGAGGTCCATGATCCGCCATGGCGACCCGAACTGCCTACTCTGCCATGGCGACCCGAACTGCCTGCTCCGCCATGGCTCCCGGAGCTCCCTGATCCGCCCTGGAGGCTCTCCTTGTCTCCATCCTGTTCCAGTCCTGCACCAGCCACCAGGGCGCCCGCCCCCCCTCCCCGGTGGTACTGTTACGGCGCGGGACGCGCCTTCCGGGAGAGGGGAGTAATGTTAGGGCTATGTTTAGTTTTGTTCTGTTTTCATTGTGTTTTCAGTTTATCTGTTCCCCTGTGACCTAGTTTTATGTTAGCTCCTAATTGTCATTTCGTTCACCTGTGTTGCATTAATTAACTCATTAGTTCTTTCATTTGCTCCCCTACAAATACTCTGTTTTCCCTTAGTCAGAGGCCATTCTCGTTTGTGTAATGTTGGTGTACTTGCCTGTCTCCTGGATTTGTTTATTAAAATAACTTTTGTTTATTTCCTTCGTCCTCGTGTGTGTGTCCCTCACCAACCCGTAACAATTATAGTGCCATTTTGGACTGTTCGTGAGCGCAAGTCATTTTGGGGATGCATTTTAGTTTGGGGGGCAATTCTCATTATTAACTAACTATTAACTTTTACCTCAATAAACTCCTATTTTTTCTGCTTATTAATAGCTAGTAAGGTGGTTAAGTTATGTGGTAGGATTAATGGATCTGAAATATTGTCATGCAGAATAAGACATTAATATGTGCTTTATAAGTACTAATAAACAGCCAATATATTAGTAATATGCATACTAATAAGCAACTGGTTCATAGTGACAACTGGTTCTTAAATAAAGTGTTACCCATTTTTCTTTATGTGTGACATTTATTTCTGTTCTCTTTTTTTGGTTTAAGCTTTTATTTAACCTTCTAGATATCTTCAACAAACAGCAAGACAGTCATCAATCTAGACACCACCTAGTTGTCCCTAATTGTCAGGTGTCTGGCCTATGTTCATCATAACACAGTCTGACCACTAATCGATTGGCTCTCAGTCATATAAAAGGCATCTTTGGGACTCTAACACAGAATATGGTGCCAACTCAGTGCAGCTGTTCCTCTAGAGAGCCCTCCTGTAGCCTGAACAGATACTTAAGCCCAGGGCACATCCCAACAACTGTCTGAGGAGCCCAGTAAAGGTCAGCAGAGGTTTCCAGGACAAAAGGGCGTTTCTACACACATCCAGAGACCCTCCTGGAGCTATTAATCAGCTAATTAGCTCTCTCTCTCTCTTTTTTCTTTAACTCAAGGTCAAGGTGGCCTGTTATTATTGAGAAATCCCTCTAAAATGGGCACAGCATTCCTGGCCCAGGGCTCTGGCTCTTGAAGCCGGATCTCATGGAATGTGTAAAATGTGTGCAGGGCATATCAGTGACTCAGTGTGGAGACATGGCTTCTTCCTGGCCCTCCAGGGGACGTGGCACGCACTCTGGGGTCCAAGCCATTTGTAACTTTACCTGCTCCTGGTATTCCAACTCGCAGCTCATCAACTTCTTCTCAACGGCATGCAGCTGTCTCTGTAGACTCTCCACACGTTCCTGAAGAACCTGAAAGGGAAAATTGCAAATCGAGTTTTAGATAAAGTACCGGTAGATTCCAGATAAAGGAAAGAAGCATCACTGTCAATAAAGCTGAGCATCAATCAGATCCATAACGAAGGGTATCAAATACATCACATAAAGAGTTTGATCAGCTGACAGCCTATCATTTCATTTCAAAACCATTTAGAATGAAATCAACTATTCATTCTTTTAAAGGGCCAAGTAGCAGTTGTTCACCTCAGAAGCCTGCTAGATTCATTTAAGAAATCGCAAAACTGTTCTGATTGGATGAAAGCTAAGCATTATTCTCATCCTTAAAAAGGGCACATCCTGTTTCACACAGAAAGCTTATTTTTCATACTCCATTCTATAACATTTAGACAATTTATATTACAACACTAATCTACTGTAGACAAAAAAGCTTGTTAACAGCTCATTAACATATGACCACCCACATATGCATATCAAAACGTATTTAGGATTCAGAAACCTGACCTGGCCTGATGAAGGGGGTCAGCGCAAAAGCAGCCTGTTTAATTGTAAAAGGCAGGGTGGAAAATGCTTTCAGTGCAAGAAACCTTGAGTAACATTATAAGTGGATTTAAGTCTTTGAGTCAAATAAATCACATTTTACTGTTTGTGACTGAGTGTGTGTGAGACATGGTGACAGTAAAAGCATTTTGCATAGTCATGTTCAAATCACATCTGTGAAGGAGGTCATGAAGCTTCACACTGAAAAGTTGTGTGTTAAAACCCATATGGGTCAAATCTGTAGTAACAGTCTGGAGGGGTTTAAAAAATATGTAACAAAAGTGGCTCTTTAACAATATGACTATTTTTTATGGTGCAACAGAACCTTTAAAAACTAAAAAAAAAAAAAATCTTCACTAAAGCATATAAGAAGCTACAATAAACCATAATTAAATCTTTTTGTGACCATAATGGATGTAATCATGAACAGGCATATGGATTGAATGATTTTGCTTATCATTGAATTAATCTGCATTTTCATTTTCCATTCTCTCTCAGCTTCAATTTCGTACAGACATACCCACAAATGAATGAGTAGCTACCATTCTAATTCATAAAAAGGCAGTGGATGAATGGAAAAGTCATATTTAATTCCCACTGAACTGACTTCAATCAAATGAAAAAAACAAACAAAAAAAAAAAATTTTTTTGCTGACTACAAGGCCTGACTTTCTGGTTGTGAAGGGTGAAAGGTCAGTGATGGTGTAATGCAATGGAAATTGACTGAATGACTGTTGAATTGACCCTTGGCAAGCAAAAAAAAAAAAAAGAATAACATTATTTAAAACCCATTGTACAGTAAGAACATATCTACAGCCTGCACCAATGCAATCAGAGCAAACAAATCGTTGCGCACTTCAGTGTCGATTATTCAACCAACAAAACAAACAAACATATGTTTTTCAAAAACATTTCCAGTGTGTGTGTGTGGGGGGGGGTAGTTGAACCTTAAAATAGTTTTGTACATGAAATGAAATGTACTTCCATCCCTTGCGGCCTCATTTTCATCATAAATACAGTGTCTACCTAAGACCTATCGGCAGGTGTGGCAGAAAGTTTATTTCAGGCCTTGGACAGGCCTAGAGGGAAATTTAGGAAGCTTTCATAATGTACAACGAAGCCATGACCTTCACTGTATACTAGTCCACACCTAATGAAACACAACAAAGTCAGTAACCCGAACGCCAGCAGACCCCAGAAATGTAACAGCCTTTGTGTGGTGATGTTTCCTGGAAGAGTGCTGACAGTTATGAGTCGAGTCTTTCATGTGGTTCCTAGCAGATTTACGAAACAGTTGAGTGCCGGGGTGGGGTGAGGGATTGAAAATATCTCCGTCTTTGTCATTAAAGGACCCTGTCATCTGCGGCTCTCATTAATAAACAGCCTGAATCAGTCATTGTGGGTGATCCCTTTGTCCCGATGTTCTCCTGAAGAGCACATCAGGTCCTTCCAGACGGGATAAAGGTCACTGGCTAAGCCGAGCACGAAAGTGAGGGAGGCCAGTAAAGTCAAGCTACTAAAGTGGATTTTGTGTACTAACGCTCTACAGGGTCCATTTAATTTGATCTCATGGGACAGAGAGAGCCACTTAACAGCGAGCCCTAGGTCTCCTGGACACCCCGGCTGCACTTGATCGAGGATACACCTTGATACCGCCTTGTGTTTTCCCTCTAAACCTTCCGAAGGGCCGGGGGAAGCATAGCAACCTCACAGCTATTGTTCCTCTGTGAACGTGTGATTTTCTATGGTGAATCTCTCCAAACGGTCCAGATGGCCAAGGCGATACGTTCTTTATCAGCCAGCCAGAGCGGGATCAATCTAAACAAGCGGCAAACGTGGAACATTTGATTTCCTGGGGGCAAGGGAAGGGGGACTGAATGGAAAGAGAGGCATGGCAATGGCCTTTCCTCTCTCACTTTCTTGTCTCGGCCCTCGTGGTTTTCTTCAACAGCTGTTTATCCCCATAGATTACTAAAACACACACTCGCACACATCTAATACGCTACGTTCACACACGTACGGACCTGCATAGATGTGGATGTGCAAGTTCTGAGCTGAAAAGCTCACTCACACTCAAAGGTGAGACCTGAGTCATTTTTCTTGGGTGGTCCACCTCAAATGATAAGGCAAGTATGTCTCCCTCGGGTAAAGGCCATAGAAAAGAAAAAAAAAAAAAGAGAAAAGAATGGGCCTCTTTAAACTGCAGCCCATGTTTTGTTAGCACTAGCTGGCTCTTCATGTGGAATTTCTATTTGTAGTGTGCTGCTTTAAGAAGTTTTTCAAGCGTCAGATTAAAGAGATCTGTTAATGACGACAAGCCAGAGCACTTTGAAACTATAGAAGTGCAATTCGGGCCCAGAGGGCTGTGCACACATCAATGTGGCCATGTGAGAGCGAGCTCGCGCGGCTAAATTACAGACGTTCATCCCTTCACTCTGTCGTCCAGCTGCACACATATGAGGTGTATGATGACAGCAGAGAATGTGGATGTGGTGGAAATAATGACTTTAGCCTGACTATTAAATGATGGATGTGAGGAAGAGTTTTGCTTTCAACAACAACTTATTTATTAAGAGCAGATACCTTTAATCATTTAAGTCAACATGAAATAAAAATAACTATATAATTTCTTAACAAAAGTGCAAACGATTCATCCGTGCATGCTACCCTAAGAAAAAAAATGCATGTTTTCATAATTGTTTCTTAAACTGTACGGTAACACTTTATTTTAAGGACCAATTCACATAATTAACAGGTTCCTTATTAGTATGCATATTACTAGCATATTGGCTGTTTATCAGTACTTATAAAGCACATATTAATGCCTTATTCTGCATTACCATATTTTAGATCCTTTAATTTGACCCCATACCTAAACTAACAACTACCCTACTAACTATTAATTAGCAGCAAATTATCATAGTTAATATCAAAATATCAAAACTCACAGTTAATAGTTAGTTAATAGTGAGAATTGGACCTTAAAGGGGTGCTATTATGCTGCAGATACCTTTAATCATTTAAGTCAACATTAAATAAAAATAACTATATAATTTCTTAACAAAAGTGCAAACGATTCATCCGTGCATGCTACCCCAAGAAAAAAAATGCATGTTTTCATAATTGTTTCTTAAACTGTACGGTAACACTTTATTTTAAGGACCAATTCACATAATTAACAGGTTCCTTATTAGTATGCATATTACTAGCATATTGGCTGTTTATCAGTACTTATAAAGCACATATTAATGCCTTATTCTGCATTACCATATTTTAGATCCTTTAATTTGACCCCATACCTAAACTAACAACTACCCTACTAACTATTAATTAGCAGCAAATTATCATAGTTAATATCAAAATATCAAAACTCACAGTTAATAGTTAGTTAATAGTGAGAATTGGACCTTAAAGGGGTGCTATTATGCTTTTTCACTTTTTTAATTTTAGTCAGTGTGTAGTGTGTATGTTTGGGCATAAAAAAGATCTACAAAGTTACAAATCTCAAAGTCCACTCCAAAGGGAGATATTTCGTTTTTAAAAAAATCCCTTTTCAAGAACTACAACGAATGGCTCGTTTGGACTACAGAGTTGGTTTCTGGGGTTTAGTGATATCACAAAGCTGCCCATTAGAATATCATTCAAATAATTCCCGCCAGAAATTGGAATGGTTGGGGGGTGGGGAGGGGCGAGGTCTGCTATAGCGTCAAGTTTTCGGCATTTCTAAAGGCGGTCGCACACCGGACGAGAAGCGTACACTCATAGAAAATAATGTGTTCAAATTTTAAAGACGCGACGCGACACTGCACTGCGCTTCTCATCCGGTGTGCGACCGCCTTAAGGAACGCTGTTTTTTTCTTACCCTCGTGCACAAACATCTTTGTTTGGGCTTCCGAAAGCGGATGATGTCAGGAAACAGTGGTTGCAATTTATTTTTAACTCTGTTCCTGAGCATTTTAAACCTAATTTGCTATTGTGTGCTGCGGTCAGCTTCCACAACATGAGGGAGTACAGTGCCGGTTTCGCCAAAAAGCTTTTGAAAGACGGAGCAAGGGGCGTGGCAGTACTGAAACACCGTCTAAGCTGTTCGCCAATCACAACGCACTGGGACAGCTAACCAATCACAACACATTTCGTTTTTTGGAAGGCGGGCCTTCATCAAACCCGGAACTAATCAAGCCGTTTGTGCCAGGCTGGGGAGAAAGGTACTTTAATAATGTAAATTATGTGAAAAATTATGTTTTTCGAACCACCAAGCATGAGAGCATGTTCTAGTACACCCCCAAAACAAAATCAAGACTTTGTAAAAGAGCATAATAGGACCCCTTTAAAATAAAGTGTGACTATAAAAAAAAATACAATAAAATTTAAAACAAATATAATAACCAACAAAAAAATGTGAGCGTTGTTTGTCCAGATGTATTGTGGGCGGTTGCCAGGGTGTCTCTATGTGGTTGCTAAGGTGTTGCATTTTTGTTGTTGTTGCTGTGTGGCTGCTAGGGTGCTGTGAGCTGTAGCTGATTTGTTGCTATGCAGTTGCTTACTGGTCTAAGTAAAAAAAAAACACCTTCAAATCCTTATGTGATTTGTTTATCCATTTGCTTTGGTATGCAAAAAAAGAGACATATTCTCCTTCGGCAGCGCCCCAGTGACTCTTTATGAGGCAGATATTGGGTTTGTTAAAGCTGTGTTTGAGCTATACAGGGCTTGCTTTATTTCCTTTCTGGTTTGGTGTATTGTGGTTCTGACACAGTGACTGCTGCTTTCAAACAATAACAGTTCAATACCATCCACAACTCTCCCGTACCAAGAGCTGAGCATGCGAACACGTCCTTCACAAATCCTTCAGCAAACTACAAACACACAGAGCAGTCTATGGGAGAAAAAAAGGGTCCAGTGCAGTGTGCGGTGTAATTAAAACAGACCTGATCCTTGGAAGTCTTTTGAGAACGGGAAATGGAAATATGAAAGCAAACTTTTTTAACTGCACTTGTGTAACAGATACTACATACTACTATATCTGAAAGAGAAAAGACAGATTTTTCTAGCACTCACTATTGCTGAAAAACAACAACAACAAAACAAAAGAAAAAAACTATTAGTAACAAGAACAACAAAAACTGTTTTTAAGGTTGTGGTTAACGATTTAAGGTTAATGATGTGAAAATATCCCCAACCCTAAGCAATTCAACATGAAGTAGTGCAGCCTTTTGAGGAGAGGTGTTTTCTACTACTAAAATATCTTATTTTAGCATTGCAAATTATAAAATGGACAACAAAATTCCACACACTTATACTAAAGGAGGGATACACCAGAACATCATAGAGGCTTAGGGGTGGGCTCTTTTAACGTGCTGGTCACACTTTAGTTTGGGGAACAATTCTCACAATTAACAAACTATTAACTACGGCTTTTGCCTCAATAAACTCCTAATTTGCTGCTTATTAATAGTTAGTAAGGTAGTTGTTCAGTTTAGGTATGATGTAGGATTAAGGGATCTAAAATATGGTCATGCAGAACAAGACATTAATATGTGCTTTATAAGAACTAATAAACAGCTAATATGCTAGTAATATGCATGCTAATAAGCAACTAGTTAAAAGTGAGAATTGGTCCCTAAACTAAAGTGTTACCAACGTGCTAAAAGCCACTCTGAACACCTCGGCAAATATATGCCACAAAATGCTCAGGAAAAAAAAGTCAGGTAAAACACTATAATTACAATCTATAAACTACTTAATATACATAAGAGCTTTAGACTCTTTAAAGCAAAAACAAAAGGAAAAAGAAAAGGATGCTGATGCATGGTACAAACCAATGCAAAGGATATATTTATCCTCTATTAGTTTTACATATGCGGTTATTCAGTTCAAAATTATACATTGGTCTAAGGCTAAACTGGCTAAGATTAGGAGTGATGTTGATCCTACATGTGACTGATGCAAACAATCACCAGCCACTTTATATCATATGTTCTGGTCATGCCTATTGCTATTAAATTACTGGGGTTTATTTTATCTTTGAGATTTAAGGACCTTGTACACTGAGTCCGAAATTTTCGTATGTGTTTTTTCGTATTCGTCAACCTAAAAATTCGTCACTCACAGAAACCTTGCACACTGAGTCCGATGCATATTAATTAATCCGTTGCGAAAAAATTCGCAAACCAATACAAAATGGAGTCTTCAAGCAGTGAGGATGATTTTGTTGTCCTCTCTCTTCTTAAAAAGAGAAAAAGAAAGAGGAAATATTGGATCCATCATCCAATCCAAGGAGAGTGACACCTCCTTATCAAGGAGCTGCGGGATTATCCCGGGCGATTCAAAGTTTACTTCAGGATGTCAGTGGCTCAGTTTGATGCTTTGCTAGCGATACTAGAGCCACATATTAAAAAGAAGACCACCAATTTCCGTGAACTCAGTGTGCAAGGACATATACAGTGCTTTGTGCAGCGAGAAGAAGTGGATCAACTTGTCAGACGCCATTCTGGATTTTGGCGTTCGCTTGTACGGTGGCTCTGAATGGTCAAAACACCTCTCAAAATGCTTGCTATGGATGCGAAAAACGCAGAAAATCGAACCCGATACAAATTTTTTTTATGACGGATGAAAGTTTCGGAGGCAGTGTGTAAACATGATTGACACAACGTGAGATCGTATTTATTTTTTAACATGCAAAAATTTCGGATAAAAGTTTCGGACTCAGTGTGCAAGGGCCTTTATTCTAAAAATGCCTGGTCAACTGAATGTTATTGCAATATTTGGATTAATTCGATTAGTTAGTCTGATGTTATAGATTTTAGCTCTTGATTTTATTTTTGTGCAAATGGAAAGACTCCTCCTCCCCACCATATGGACGCTGGATTAAAATTTGTTAGGTATCATGTACAGTTGGAGAAATTCTGATATTCCATGAAATGATCATTCTGGAGATTCTTTACAACTTGGCAACTTGTCTGAATGTATGCAATGGCCACTTGGGCAATATGGGGCGTCACAGCAATCAAAAATGCAAAATCGCTCATAACTCATAGGGCCCTTTCATACACCCGACGCAATGCGGAGTCAGGCGCGACACACGTGTTTTTTGTTAGTTTCAGCCGGCGCAGTTGTCATTTTCACATCCTGCGCCATGTTGTTTAAATAGCAAATGCATTTGCGCCCCATGGGCGTGCTGGTTTGAAAATGAGGTGTGTTCAGGCACATTGCTGGAGCATTGCTATTTTGAGGCAACTGAAATAGACTGCGCCATTGACCAACAAAAACCTGGTCTAAAGTCTGGCGCAATATTTTTTTTTTGTTATTTAAAGAGCGCGTTAGTAATATGCGCCAATAGGCGGGTGCACAATGCGCGTACACTTTGCTTATTACACACACAGGGACACACAGCAGCACACAAACATTTTTAAAAATGAAAAATGAAAGGATTCAAATGTAAAAGATTATTATTGTGTGCATAAATATAAAACTGCCTATGTCATAATGGATAGTCTTTGCATGTATCAGAATTACGCGCACGAGCAGATCCGTTCCCTCACTAGAGAAGCACTCCATTTTTCCGCTTGCAAATTCCGCCATGTAAATAGCGAATCCACCATGGCGTGAGCGCAACTGGCTTTTAAAGGGAATGGGAGATGAGACTCTGATTAGTTTATGGCATGTTACACCCAAAACACACCCATTAGTCATTAAGAGAATAGGGACAACCCTTTTAGACCATTCGCTGGGCATGCCGACCATTTTTCCCGACTTTAAACTAGCAAAAGTGGATTCGGACATGCCCTAAGCGCAATTGCGCCGTGCGCTTTATACCATGCACTTAGATCGTTAAAATGGGCCCATAGACCGCTTGTCGTAGACTCAAGTGTCTTATATCAATGGAATCCTTGGAAAACGAAATGGCCGATTTCTGATTTCATTTCTTTCATTCCAGCATTTAGATTTTTCCGCAAAACCTACTTTTGCAAACTAGTCTTAGGCTTTTTGCCAAATTGGCTTTAACTCTTCAGTGGAATTAGATATTTTCACTAAACTTGGAACACATGAATAAGCTCAATCCTACGTCACAGTAAAAAATTGGGGAGTCTGACCACTTGGTGGTGCTATAAAAGGAAAAAAATGTCAAGATGAGACCCATATCCATTATGGCATTGGTGTATCACGAAAAACATGGCTGCCATTGGCCAATTAAGTTTGAGGACCCATTAGACAAGGTTAACGGAGGCCGATTGGAACGGAACTCGATTTTAAATTTAAAAGAAATTGACCACCGGGTGGCATTATCATGTTTTATGCTTTGAATATCACACATACACACAATATTCATATCATACTGTATGTTAGATTTCCTCATTCTGAACATCTTTGCCTCTAGATCCACTGCTGTCAATCAAACTGTTTGTTAAATATTTAACATTATGTAAAAAACCTACTTTTTCAAACTCGTCCTAGACGATTTGACCAATTTTCACCAAAATTGGTACAGACCATCTTCATCTTCTTCTTCATCTTTTACTGCGTTAGGCTAACCGAGACTTGTCATTTGCACTTACATATTGTTGCTCTTTTGTTAGTTTTGATTGCTTCTATTGTCCTCATTTGTAAGTCGCTTTGGATAAAAGCGTCTGCTAAATGACTAAATGTAATGTAAATGTAGATGGTCATAAAATAATAGACCCAACTGTTCTCGAATAATGCACAAATAAATTTGACAGAGCTCGCCAAAGTGGACATGAGGCTATATCTCAACACTTTATAGTATTCAGACCAAACATGGAGTTTGCTATGACAACCATGTCCTGAGGTTGCCTGCACAGTTTCGGCACAGTGTCACCTAGTGGTCAGGAGAAATGAAAAATGCCTAAATTGATCTAAGGCTGTATTTCTCCAATGCTTTGATATATTGGTACCAAACTATGTGTGTGTCATTGTCAACCCTAGTTAACCACACCACATCAATTTGGGAGCAGCGCCGCCTATTGGTAAAAAAAAATTATATTATTAAAATCATTAAATAATATTACTACTGATTTTATTTATGATTTTTCAGCCATTTTGAGTAAAATCATCTTAGAATGTCTATAATTACTCAAAGGTTTTAAAACACTTGACCCCAGTAATTGCTGCTTGCAGCTATATATACAGTATATATATATATATATACAGTGGGTACGGTTTACATTTCAAAACATACCTTTTGCCATTAATTGTAATAATCCAGTGAGATTTTGTATGCACAAGGAGTCTGACAACAGCCAGTGCTGCACACACAGATCTGATCTCACCATCATCCAGTACGTCTGGGATTACATGAAGAAAAAGAAAAAACTGAGGCAGACTAAATCCAGAAGAACTGTGGCAACGTCTCCAAGATGCTTGCAGAAACCTTCCTGCAAAGCTACAGTACTGTGAACAGTTTTAGGCACTTGTGTAAAAATGCTGCAAAGTGAGGATGCTTTCAAAAATAATGTTATAAATAGATTTTATTTATCAGTTAACTTCTATTAACTAAATCAAATCAACATTTGGTGTGACCACCCTTTGAGCACCCAAAAACATTTTTTGTCCTTGGTACACTGCACATAGTTTTTCAGGTAGCTTTGCAGGTAGGTTTCTTCAAGAATCTTGGACACGTTCTGATAGAGTGGGGGCTTGTTTGTTGGCTTTTTCTTTTTTAATTACTTTTAACTACTAATTCTTTTAATTACATCTGCTACATACACCTTTATTGTTTCTTCATTAAAAAGACCTTGATTTAAAACAAAACAACAACAACAACAACAATGGTGCTCTGAACACATTTGCAACTGCAATTGCACAGACAAATAGCACACATCACATCATCATTTCAAATAACATTTTCTTCAGATAATGTATTTTTTATTTTTTTTAATATGGACACTTAATGTGTTAAGCCCAGACAGGTGGTGATGTGTGTGGGGGTGAGAGCTACACTTTCAAGGCTTGACTTTCTCACACAGGCCACTGGGACATTATCACATGCTGCTTCCTGTAATACAGGGTTCAAAGGGTTCTGGGAATCTGCCCCATCCCTCATCCACTCATTTATCAGCAACCCTCTTCCCAAACCCCCTCCACACACACACACACACACACTCACCAAGGCAAAGCTCATAAAGATTATCTGACTCAAATCTCACCAGATCTGCTAACTCATCATTCCTGTCGCTGTAAGAGTGTGTGTCAAACCTCAACCATATGATGGCAGATCACTGAACGAGAGGTTAGAGATCATGGCAGGGTCAGAGAAAGAATGAGGGAATAACAGGACACATTTATTCAAGACGCCATGGGCTTGAACTTGAGCAGACAAAAAAAAACAAAAACAAAAACAAAAAAAAAACAAGATGGGTAAGTGACATTATAGTCCAAGGGTTAGTTCATCCAAAAATGAAAATTCTGATATCAATTACTTTCATCATTTACTCTCATTATTTACCCACTTCACTCCAAACCTGTAAGAGTTTCTTTCTTTTGCAGAACACAAAAAATTTATATAGAATGTTTCAATCGTTTTTGCCCAAACTACACACACACACACACACACACGCACACACGCACACACGCACACACGCACACACACACACACACACACTTTCAGTGGGATTCAAAAAACCATGTCAGGAAGCGTTCTCTCATCAGACCTGTTTTAACATGTTGCTGCTGCCTCACACACACATCTTAAAGTGTGTGTGTGTGTGTGTGTGTGTGTTTGAGATAGCCTTGAGAATACACACATCAACCCCCAACCTCAAATGAACACATGAGCACACATGAAAGAATCAATTATAGGCAGGACTAGCAGTGGAGGGCCGCACCTGAGCAATTCAAAGTATCATTTCAACATGTGCTTCAACATCTGCTGCAGTCTGATTGCTAGATTTCTACATATTCTGAAGAAAAAGTGGTGGTTGTCTGTGCAAAGCTCAACACCATGGTCCAAGATCTGAATAGTTGCCAGCGTGTAGCAAGACAGTTGCTAGGATGTTCTGAGCAGTTTAGCAGTGCATTCCTCTGGGAATGCTATAATGTCTTTGGTGGTTTCCAGTGCATTTATATGTAGCTGCTAGTGTGATCTGGGCAGCTGCTCCAATCTAAGTGGCTCGATTCCTCCTACAAAGTGTGTGCTATTTTTCACCTGTCTCATCATCCACAGGAACAAAACTCATTGCTTCTCACAGAAGCTTAAAACTGCTTGCCCCCTAGAGGTTCCTAGGGTTCAGTGGCTCTTGCAACCTTTCGGTAACCAGTCCAGAGGCCGGATTCACAAAAATCTTATTAGGAAATAAGACATTTCTTGAAATAAATTCCAAGAAGGTTGTAGGAATGTTCCTAAGTGCAATTATTGAAAAATTCTTAAGAAGTTCTCAAATATATTATTTTTTTTCCCCTTAATAAAATAAAAGTGTTTATCTGACTGAACAAACAACGTTTCTTGCTGAAGACTCACTGATAAACTAAATGAAAAAACATTTCAAGGATTGTCTTTTTGCGTTGCTTGCAGATTACTGTAATAATCATAATAAGTGTGTACACTTTTTTCGTCGTGACCATCTTGTGTATGGCCGCGTTCATATGCGCTGAATACTACTAAAGATTATGTCGTATTTAAAAACAATCTCCCTGTTTGACTTGTTTTTGTAGAGTTGTGAATGAATTTCAAATTCAGCTGCGTCACACATAATCATGAACGATCATTTTTTACATTATCAGTCATTGGTGTGTCACTTCAGAAAACTCGTGCACATCGATATTAATAGTCTTACTATGTATTATATCCTATGTAGCTAGTGTTGTTGTAATGATTAAATATAACAATTACTTTGAAATAACCCAATAAATTCATTAAATCATTTTTACCATTAGGGATTTAAGACAAGTCTGAGGTTATCCTTACTAATAAGATTTGGTAACACTTTAATATAGGGACTAGGGGTGTCCCCGACTAAGGATTTTCATAGTCGAATCGGAATTTTCGAATCTTGCCGATATTCGACTTATAGTCGAATTATATGATTTGGGGCCGGGGCAAAATACATTACCAAGAGTCAAGTCAGACATTCGACAGTCATAATTACGTTAACACACAGGGAAAATGTGTAACGGACGCCTCGCAGATACAAATGGGGTAAATAATGTTTTATTTTTTTAACTTATAGGCTATCTGCACAGAATGCCCCGAATGCACCAACGTGTCTGTGTGGCTCTGAATGAAATCCTTTTGTGGATGCGTTCTTCACGCAACAACGTGCAGAAACACGGCAACTAAACTCTAAAAATTCACAGCGTTTTATTATAATAGTGTTCTCATTATAATTGTTATGTATATGACAGTCCCAGTCATAGTTATTAATATTCTGCATTGTTGTTTGTCCTGCTCGCGCTGCACGCTGAAGAGATAATCACTGTAGTACTACAATGATGCGCTTTACTGCAGCGTAACTCAACCAAATGCATCTTATACGAGATAAATAATATATACACGATATATATAAACCGGCTGAAATGTTTTGAAATCACTTGTACCCTACCTGATCGAAAAAAATCCAGTAGTTCTATGTGAAATCAGACATTTGAGCACCCCCATATAGCCAAAATGGCATGATCATAACACCCCGCGAATATTCGACTGTGAGATTGGTAGTCGAATCAGGCTCCTCCTATCGAAGCATCGAATCTTCGACTATTCGGGGTCACCCCTAATAGGGACCAATTCTCACTATTAACTAATTGTTTATTAGCATCGCTATTTTTAACATATTGGCTGTTTATTAGTACTTATAAAGCATTTATTGTACATGACCATATTCTACATCCCAAATCCTACCCAATACCCAAACTTAACAACTACCTTACTAACTATTAATAAGCAGTAAATTAGGAGTTTATTGAGGCAAAAGTTGTAGTGGTTTGTTAATAGTGAGAATTGGACCGAAGTGTGACCGAAGATTCTTTTCAAGAATTTGAATTCTTCTAAAGTTTTGTCTTAAGATCAATCTTAAGGAAAAAGATAAGAATATTCTTAAGAAGAATTTTTGAGAATACAAAATATTCTTAACTTTTTTTCTTAGGTTAGAAAATAATAAGAAAATGGCAGTTAAGAAGAAATTTCTTCTTAAGAATGTTTCATGAATCCGGCCCCAGAGCTTTAACCACTACATTATACCACAGCAGCTCTTCTGGACTGGGACATGATGCAGGATGGGCAGGGATAGGATGGGGTGGTGTAGTCTAGTGGTTAAAAATCTGGGCTGGTGACTGCAAGGTTGTAGGTTTAAACCTCACAAGTGCTAATTTGTCATTATTGAGTTCATGACCTTGAGACTAAACCTCAGGATATAGCAGGACAGCAGTTCTCAAGCAGTGTGCCAAGTCTCAAAATTGGGCAGCAATAGGGTCACAGACTGTATCGAAGTACAAAATAATATTCATGTAGTATTTTGTATTTCATACAGTACGTTTGGTTCAGATTCATTTGGTACAATCTTCTCAAATTAGGTAGAAAAAAAGTTCATTCAAGTCCTCCTGGGAAGTTTGTTTTTACAAGTTGGGAATTTCACTCTAAAAATGATTCAGGGGACCTGTTACCAGAACTTAAATAAATGCATGGTTGCAAGTTAAAAATTCTAATTTAATTAAACCTTTTAAGCTGCAAACATTATTTTGTTGAGTTCATTTTACGCAATAAAGTTGATAATCACATTAACTTAATACTGTGTGTAATTTAAACAAATTTCTGCGTTAATTGAATTTCTAAAAAAAATTAAGTTGTAGTAACTCAATAAAATTGTCTTGTTAACTCTGAAAACTGGGTAGTGGATTTCTAGTTCCCAGCATGCTTTTCATAGGACTGGATAAGAAAAGTAAGAAGCGTTTTTTAGTGAAGGGAAAGACCTGTTAGTGTTTAATACTGTTATGTTTGACATTTGAAAGTGTTTCTGTTTTGTTATGCTGTAATGTTTTTGTGGTTAACATTGTGCTGAAGAGTAAACCACATGAAAGTAACACTATATTGACTCTATGGGCAATGACTGCGCTAATGCCAGTAACATCTTACTTGTTCATCAAATACACATGCTAAATAAGTTACATTTAACATGTGCTATGATAGCTGTGTATTTGAACTGAAAAAAGGTCACACTTTATTTTGGGGACCAATTCTCACTATTAACTATGACTTTTACCTCAATAAACTCCTAATTACTGCTTATTAATAGTTATAATAGTAAATAAGTTAATAGTAATAGTAATGTGGTTGTTAGTTTAGGTATTGGGTAGGATTAAGGGATCTAAAATATGGTCATGTAGAATAAGGCATTAATATGTGCTTTATAAGCACTAATAAACAATATGCTAGTAATACGCATGCTAATAAGCAACTAGTTAATAGTGAGAATTGGTCCTTAAAATAAAGTGTTAAAAAAAAAGATAACATAAATTGGTTCCAGGACCACAAATCCATTAGCTGAAGTTCTTTTTTTTTGAGTAATCAACTTCAAAATATGTTTACGTTACAAATTAAGTTCTTCTAACTCAGTGTAGTGTCTTGGTTGAACATAATTTCATTGGAAGTTTCATTGGATTACTCAAAAAGTTGATGCAAACGGTTGAATCATTTTTTTTAAGCTAATATTTTTTTCAGAGTTTTGTAATTACGACAGCAGATGCATTCAAGTCACTTTTGTTGGAGCAAAACGGATCTACAAAAAATATTTTTAACAAAATAATGAATAAAGAATGTGCATCAGGTGTTTTTGCTTTTTTATATTCTTGTTCAATTTATGAATGCTGTACATTGAATCTTTATATATTCGTAATGGTACTTATACAGTATTTTGTATATACTAGTTATATTATGACTATGACTCAAAACACCATAACACAGGGAATCCCAATTCTGGCCCTCGAGATCCACTTTTATGCAGAGTTTAGCTCCAACCCTAATCAAACACACTTGAACAATCCAATCAAGGTCTTCAGGATTACTAGAAAGTTACAGGCAGGTATGCTTGGCTGAGGAAATCATACTTCCATTCTAGACTAGATCAGATGAGCAGGCTAATGAACTTAAAGCTGGCAGTGACAACAAAGCATGGACATATCTTCATGTTGTGTTCCTGTATGTTATAAATAGAGAAGCCGGCATCAGAATGACACATGCCACATGCGGCCCGGATGCATGAGGCTCTGCGAGATTTGTCGCATGCTGTGTGAGTGATGTCAGAGCAAGAGTGCAGCATGGCAGGGCTCTTGCGGTGATGGAGGCACTGATCAAAGTGCTGCGGTTTGACACTGGAGGTGGGGAGCTATTGTTGATGTCACAGCCAGGCATGGCAGCAGAATTCGAGAGCAAAGCCAGGCTTAAACAGCAGCTGTGCATGATGGGACTGCTGGGTTTAAGCAGGGGGTTGAAACCAGACCAGCATATGCGTCCTTCCTTGCCATCTGTGTGCAGGAACACAACTGCACCAAGGTGAGTCACAATGTGGCTGAATGGCTTTGAACAGAGGTACGTATCTGAAAGGATGTCCACAGTCATATCTGCATAAAAACTAGTTGTAGGAGCACATGCTACTGCCAATCAGACAGAGGAAAAAAAAAACAGTTAACAGCAGTACATCAAAAATACGCAGTCACTCTGTTTCAACAGCAAGACAGCAGCCTACCTAGGAAACATTTTAAGGCATCATAGACGTGCTTTGAATGTGAAGGCCTTTACAAACAGTAGGCTGAATTTCAGGACACCTTTTTTTGCCACATTCTAAGGCATGCTTCATCAATACAGCAATACCAGAATGCATTGTGACAATGACAATGTCTGGTGTTTATGGGAAAAAAAGATTACTGAGAGGGGATCAGTGTGAACCAAACGCTCTACAAGACAACTTCTGCAGCATTTGCATAGAGCCTTTGAAGATGAAACATAAAAGAGGTCAAACAGCCACTTTCACACTCAATGTGAGCAGAGGCCTTTGTTCTAGAAGTTTGTTACCCATTCATTTTCTCCATAGGCATTAAAACAAAACTTAAATTAACTATTAACTTTTACCTCAATAAACACCTAATTTTCTGCTTATTAATAGTTATTAAAGTGGTTAGGTTTAGGTATGTGGTAGGATTAAGGGATCTAAAATATGGGCATGCTACTGAGCAACTAGTTCATAGTGAGAATTTGTTACCTAAACTAAAGTGTTACCAAAAGTTGAATTCATACTGACTTCTACAGAAGCACATGCCATCAACAAGTCTTGCATGCTTTATATGTTTTCAGAAGTTTGCTATGAGCTGGGCAAATACGAAGAATGAAAAAGTCATACAGAGGTAACACATATACTCTGACAGCACTATTTTGGGCCTTATACAGACGTATGTAGCACAGTCGATTAAAGACAGAAGAAAGGTTTTCACAAGCAGTCTTTCTAAAGCTCTCGGGTAGAGAAAGTGTGACTTTAGGAGACTTGACAAACAAACAAGAGTTTCATCTTAAGCAATATAAGCAACAGAGACATCTGATAGCAGACAGTGCAATCAGAACAACTGTTTTGAAATTATTGCATTCAAACGTGCCACACTTTGATGTTTCTTTCTGCTCTTTTTTTGTCTCAAGCCCTTCAGCTTTCATAATCCGCCTTTGAAGTGTGCGACTTGGCAACAATGTCAGTGTGTGACACATGTATTCTTACCATCCAAACACACACAGGCTGTGCAAACCATTCTTTCCTGAACCATTCTTTTCTCTCTCTCTCTCTGTCTTATCAGTAATGCTATACATATGTCTGGACTTAGTTAGTCATTAATTAGACTCTCATTAACAGCAGTTAACACTCTGGACTCGGAACACTGAGCAAACTGAAGGTTTTGCTTGGAGAAACACACATAGTAATTGCACTACAATCCCTGACTGATAGAGCAAGTTAGACTCCATTATGCTCCTAATCAGCTGAACCTTGTGTCAATCTGAAACTCACTCATAACAAGAGAGCAGGAGATCGCGATTGCGCTGACACAGTGGAGAAACCCATGTTTCTAAAGGTCAGTATTTATTTCAGTAAAGTACTGAGTATGTTTTCAGATTATGACATTGTAAATGCATGTCACACTGTATTCATAATAATCAGCAGACTGTGGGAAACACATGACACATGCAGGTCTGGAAAGGTTGTTTCCTTTATTAGGCTATAAGAAGCTTTTAGCAGCTGATATCGTTTCCACACTTGCACATAATTTCAGTATCTATCCTGTCAGAAGCTTCATATTTAACTCATTCATACTGATAAAACTCTGATCGAACTGGCGCTTTTGATCATACACTCCAAGTATGGTTTAGGCATTTAGAAAGAAATTAAATCCAGTTAAACAAAGGAGATATATCAGCAAATCTAATCAATGCTATTCACAGTGTAATTTCCCAAACTTTTGAATGGTGTTATTTTAATAATTTCAGCTGTTTTTTTCTTGTGGACTAAATGTAAACATCTTTTATGTAAAATATCTTACTCAGGACAGTACTAAATAAAAAAATAACATGCATTTTGTATGATCTCTCTTATTTTGTTAAAATTATTCACATTTTCACAGATTCTGCGAGGGGTTCCCAAACATTCGCATGCCACTGTACAGTATACTGTTGCATACTGTTGCACATAGTATTATTTTTTAAAATGTACAATGTTAGTATTCCATTCTGAACACAGCTTCTATTTCAGCATGTGCTTATAATGTTTATGACGTACACACCGTAGTCACCGTTTGGGAGAGTACAGGAAAAACAGCGGTCAGATCCAAAGGAGTGATTTCTAATTCTGACCCTGAACACAGAGAGCATTAGAGCCTTAGTGACAAAACCGAGCAGCTCAAAGCAGGGGTCACCACTTCAAAACGCTCGTAAAAACACCACACTCCAATCGGCCATGATCCCAAACCCTCTTTGAAAGCTCCACAAAGGACAGCAGAGTCATGTCTACTCCATAAAAGCCCGGGCCAGACTCCGGCACTCTGCACCGTCTCCTCTGTCATGCAAAAAGGCATGTTGGAGGCCTTTTGTGTGGAGTTGTTTCAGTTGTTACACACATAAAGAGCTGAAAACACTCAGTCAGCCATGATGGATTGGCCAAGACAACGGAACAACAAATCATCTGGATGAATCTAAAGAAGCCTCTCTGTTAAGGATGTTAACATGCCAGCTTACATGAAAGTATTTTGCTGGGCCATATTCTACACTTATGTTGCCCAAATCCTCTTATTACACTAGGTTTGCTCACCAAAAATGTTTAGGTTTTTCATGGGTATTTCATTTGTTTTGCTTCTGTACCTTTAAAAATTCCTGTGTGATTGGCTAACCTCTTTGCATATGAAATAAATAACTGAATACTCAATCGGTGTTGATATGCAACTGGAGATGCTTATATCACACCTGCAACACCAACATCATACCTATTTGCTATACTGTTATTATCACGCAGCTGCCTGTTAACAGTCTGCTTGCTGATAAGATTACATGATGTGTATTTGCGTTTCCTGACCTTGCTGGTTTGGTAAGCATCTCTGTTGAGCTGCCTCCTCTCCTCATCTCAGCGGCTCTGCGCTTCCTGTAGTTGTCTCTCTAGACTCTGCTGCGTCTGGCGGCTGTCTTCCGTGACGCTGCTCAGAGACGTCTGCAGCTCAGCTATCACCTGTGTGGACACATCCAAACACACGCTCGTTCATCTTATAACAGATATGTCAGCAGCAGGCTCCTGAGCTCAGTGATCAGTCAAGCTCCTCAGGGTCTGCTTTAATTACTCAGATAACGGATTCTGCTGAATTTAATGCTTGGCCATCTGGAGTCACAGTCTCCAGCAATGTCTTTGAGGTTTTCAGCAGGTCTTTTCACTGGAAGCTAAGATCTCAATTCAGCTGCTGGTGTTACATAATCAATCACCTACAATATATGCTCTGAATGCAGACAAACCAAGAAGAAATGGGTTTAGAGCTTCAGTGTTGGAGAAACTTCTGTAACTTAAGGCAGTTCAACTACAGTCAAGCTACTCTTTGTAGTAAAAAAGGCAGTGAACTACACTGAAGAGTGCTAATTTCATTAAAACTATTAAATTGTAATTCCATAAACTATATGGGAATATATGAGCAGCGTTATTTCTATAGAAAAGCCAATCCATGCAATGACTTGAAAACACTACTAAGAAAAGACTTGTTTCTGATTCAACTAGAGTTGTGCAAAACCCAACGTGACAAAAACAGCTGATGTCAGACTACACTGATACTGTGTCACAGTGCATAGGAGGGAAACGAGGAGACGAGGAGATGACTTTCAAAACTTGACAGGTGCGATGAATAAACTAATAATGAGACAACGAGAACAGGAAACCAAACCAAATATGGGCATAAGGAAACATGAGTGAGAACTAGAACTTGGTGAGCAAAACACAAGAGACAGAAACACAGGCCTGACATAACTCTCCCCTCCTGGAAGGCGCGTCCCGCGCCATGCAACATCCAACGGGGAGGGGGGGTCGGCGCTCTGGAGGCCTCCAGGAGCAGGGTTCCAGGACGGAAGGCCTCCAGGGCGGTGCCCGTTCCGGGACCCATGGCGGATCTGGCAGTTCGGGGCACCATGGCGGATCTGACAGTTCTGGGTGGATCTGGCAGCCCAGGAGGCCACGGTGGAACAGGTAGTTCAGGAGGCCATGGCAAAGCAGCCTCTGAGGCCGCGGCCCCAGCCCCCACCCCGGCCTCTACGGCTGGAGCCCTACTACCCCCCGAAAAAAAATACTTGGAGAGCATAACAGGTTCCGAAGTCCTCTCGGGGCTTAACTGGGGATCAGGAGCCCTCCCTGGGCTTAACTGTGGATCAGGAGCTGACACTGGAGCGAGCTCTGGGACTGGAGCCGACACTGGAGTGAGCTCTGGGGCAGAAACCGCTTTAGAGGCGAGGATGAGGGCTGCTAGCAGTCTTTTCCTCCTCATCCCACTCTTACGGTTGGGGGTGATTTGGGTGGCCGGCGGGCTTGCGGCGGTCGGCGGGCTTGGGTCAGTGGCGGCTGGCGGGCTGGTTCTGGAACGGGGCCGGACACTCTCCAGACATCGGAGGAGCCCTTCCCTCCAGCTCAGTCCTGTGGTGTCTGGGAGGTCCATGGGGCGATAGTAATTGGCCCCGATCCAGAACAGAGAGTTGAGTGACGCGTCATCCAGAACCGTACCCACAGCAAGCCACTCCCGCGCATACTCCACAAACAGGAGATCTCTGCGGGCTAGGGCTTAACTTTCAAAAAACGAAAAATAAAAATGGGGAGAAGGGGCGCCACTTACTTTTTGTTAGTTCTGCTGTTCTGTCACGGTTCACTCAAGGAGCACCGGAACGAAGGAGCGACTTAACGGGGGATCTGGAGCCCTCCCTGGGATCAACGGGGGATCAGAAGCCCTCCCTGGGCTCAACGAGGGATCAGGAGCCCTCCCTGGGCTTAACTGGAGATTTGGAGCCCTTCCAGGGCTGAACTGGGGATCAGGAGCCAGTCCTGGGCTAAATGAGGAATCAGGAGCCCTCCCTGGGCTTAACTGGTGATCAGGAGCTCTTCCTGGGCTAAACGAGGAATCAGGAGCCCTCCCTGGGCTTAACTGGGGATCAGGAGTCCTTCCTGGGCTAAACTCGGGAACAGGAGCCCTCCTTGGGCTGTACTCGGGAACAGGAGCCCTCCTTGGGCTATACTCGGGAACAGGAGCCCTCCTTGGGCTATACTCGGGAACAGGAGCCCTCCTTGGGCTATACTCGGGAACAGGAGCCCTCCTTGGGCTATACTCGGGAACAGGAGCCCTCCTTGGGCTATACTCGGGAACAGGAGCCCTCCTTGGGCTATACTCGGGAACAGGAGCCCTCCTTGGGCTATACTCGGGAACTGGAGCCCTCCGTGGGCTATACTTGGGAACTGCGAAGCGCTTACGAGGAGCTGGCACTGGAGCCAACTCAGGGGCTGGAGCCGACACTAGAGCGAGCTCTGGGGCTGGAGCCGACGCTGGAGCGAGCTCTGGGGCTGGGGCTGGAGCCGACACTGGAGCGAGCTCTAGGGCTAGGATGAAGGCAGAGAACAGTCCTTTTCTCGTCGTCCTCCTCCTTTGGTTACGGGTGAACTGGGTAGCCGGCGGGCTTGTCGTTGCGGTGTCTGGCGGGCTTGGATCAATGGCGGCCGGCGGGCTTGACAACGGTGCGGCCGGCGGGCTTGACTTCGTAGCGGCTGGCGGGCCTGACATCGGCGGGCTGGAGCTTCGGAGGACAGCGGGGAATTTGGGGTTGGGAAGGCGGTTGGAGCCGTTGGAGAGGTATGTGGAGGTTCTCGGTGTGGGGTGAGCTGGCACGACGCGGCGCGTTCCAGCGGGAGTTGGATGACGAGGCTCGGGAAGTTTCTTTACTTCTTCAACTTCGAAATCTGAACCATTTAGGAACAGCACGAGATTAATCAGCTCGATCAGGGGAAAATCACACGTAGGAAGATCGCAGCGGATTATCTCGTCATCCAACCCCAGCAGGAAGCACGCACCTAGAGCGGCGTCGTGCCAGCTCACGCGGTTAGAGAGCTCGAGAAAATCCTCCACATATCGCTCCAACCTCAGACCGCCCTGCTGCAAACCTCACAGCGCGTCCTCAGCTGCAGTCATCTTTCTGGGGTCGAGTCTTCTGTCATTGTGCGTAGGAGGGAAACAAGGAGATGACTTTCAAAACTTGACTTTTAATAAACAAACCAAAAGAAAAGGAACACTAACATAGGGAGCACAGGAGACACACATGGAATGACGTTTAAGACTCGACAAGAAAACATGAGGCAGACTACACATTTATACTAAACTTAACGAGTGACAGACAGGTGCGAGGAATCAACTAATAATGAGACAACTAGAACAGGAAACCAAACCAAATATGGGCATAAGGAAACACGAGGGAGAACTAGAACTTGGGGAACAAAACACAAGAGACAGGAACACAGGCCTGACATACAGCACTGGTTTCACTATTTTAATTTTATATTAATAACTGAGCTAATGACATGCTACTGAAAAGTTTTACATGATTTCACTGATTATGCATGAGCAACAGTGTGTTATGTCAACACCTTAAACTGTTTTTGAGAAAGTCTTAAGCAAAACTTGATTTTTTTGCCCAATTACTTTGCATGTTTATCTGCATTCTGTAATCTTATGCAACATTTATGATTATATGTCAAGACCATAAAAACAGTCAAATCAAAATCCCATGTAATGCATTATTGGTTTTTAATAATGAACAGATTTCGATGGTTATCAATTTTGCTGTCCAAACAAAACTGAAAACTGAAAAAGCACAGAGGAGCATGGAGAGAGAAGACGGACTGTTTAATGAAGCTCTAGCGAGATGAAAATGAGAAAAACTGGCCCTTTGAAATCTTGCAGGCCAAATTCAGATTCTATTTCAACTGCAGCCAAGAGAGCAGCAGCAGCAGCATAGCGCAGGGCAGCGGTGCAGCTCAGGCCTAGATAGATAACTGTTTATAGTGCAGAAATATTCGGAGGAACGGTTTTACTGGAATCCGTTCATTGTGTGGGAGTTGGGAGTGAACTTGGAGTGGACATAGAGGGACAGATTAGGTTTATTTTGTCAGGGGGCGAACCACATGAAAGCACCAAACGCCCCATTATTATGGTAACATAAGTTCTCATGGTAATAATTATTTGGCTATACAGATTCTTGCATCAAGTCTTTTGCCTGAAGGGACACACTCGTCCCTAGATTGTTATTCCTCGCTCTTGATATTTGGGAATTTTGGTGTTAATGGCTTCAGCGCATCTTCTTTCACTATAAAGCCTCTCTTTAGTTTGAGGGAAACGCTACACTGTAGCTACGAGGTCTTGACTGTATCCTAATGTCTTTCTGCTGGATGGTCATATACGTAACAGTGATATAATGAGACATTAGGGAATCTTCAGAAATGATGCATCAATGCACAAACAGTTAATCATAGTTTCTACTAAAACACCACGGTTACTACAGTAGATAATAGTAGTAAAACTATGATAACTTCACATCAGAATTTACAGGCATAAAAAAAGAAAGAAAGATATTAATTATAACAAGATTTTTACATTTACTGTAGACAATGTAAGTGTTATTTGCAGAACTTGGTGTTCCAAGCGGATGCTTGCATTTTACAATGTAATAAATTATCTAGATTCTCTAGATCTCTACATTTTTCAATGCAAGTCTTGCCACAATACAAAAACTGTAAGTCTGACCACTAAGGAAGAAAATATCACACCTCTGATTGAGAAGGTACCAGAAATTAGAAGAGACCCAAAACATTAAGAGCTAGCTTTGATATAGTGGTTTGAAATTATTTAAATACATAACAGAAAACACACTTGTAAATAAAATAATTTAATCAGACAGCCTGGTGCAGATCTGAAGCACATTAAAAGTAAGTCAACCACAGCCACATCATGATACGAGTGTTGGGGTGTGATCTGTTACTTGATCAGATTACTTTAGTAGTGTGCACTAAAGTAGTGTGCTACTAAATTTACACCACAATATCCAAGTTAAAACAGTAAAAGTAACTGTAGTAACTATGGTAATTTGGTGGCTACTATGTTAAAAAGAGAAGCAACATAGTTTATTTTAGCACGGAATTAAATCTGAAAGAGTAAAATGTGTAAACCTCTAAGCTGTACAGTTTTCATATCCACATGAATAAAAATGAATAATGCAGCAACTCTAGCACACATATCCATATGATGGTGGTGGTGAAAGGAGAGCTGTAGAAGGCAAAGCTTGTTTGGATAACACCTTGCCTCATCATTAGCTGGAGAGCTTCAAACACTAGCGAGATTAAAGGTCAGTCAAAGAGGAGCTGGATATCCAAAATGCTAATTAAAAACACTCCAGTACAGTGCACGCTCAGAGCCGGAGCTGAGATCCCTCTAGACAATGCATGGCACGGTATGGATTTAATTGGTGCATTTCACATGCAATTACACAGCTTTGGGTACATCTGAGAGATGTCTGTTGATGGCATAGGTTAGTACATGCTTCAGAAGTTCAAAGGACACTTGTCTATATAACCTTGCAATGCCTTATGGGACGCTACAGCAAAAGCATTCTTTCACGGTTATTCTTCCAAGGCCAAGAGGACATATTAAAGGAGACATTTTCAAGAATTTTTATGTTGCTCTTCTTGTATACAATGACAAACATAGTGAGAGATAGTACAAAAAGAACGTAAACACTCCATCATTTCTATGACCTCAAAACGAACTAAAATAAAAATGGCCACAAATAAAATTCAGTTTTAGATCCATGGTATATTATAAAATTGGAAATCTTTACAACCCACCTGCAATTAAACTGAAACAGCAGTAAATTTAGACTGAACTGGGTCACACTTTAGTTTGGGGAGCAATTCTCACTACTAACTATTAACTATGACTTATTAATAGTTAGTAAGGTAGTTATTAAGTTTAGGTATGATGTAGGATTAAAGGCACAATATGTAATTTTCGCCACTAGAGGGCGCGTATTCAAAATAAACAAATAGACAAAGGCGTAGTTTGATGACGCCGTGACTGAGTGTGGAATCATGGGAGTTGTCGTCTTCATCCCCACAGCCGATGCAATCCGACGGGACTCGGGCAGAAATCATGTTCATGGATGAGCTAATGATTGATTAACTTAGTAGAATGAAGCAGGGTGAGGCTGAAAGCCGTCGAAGCGGAACGAGGCCGCTGAACGAGCGTGACAGCAGCGGAGCTTTTATTATGCCACAGTCGACCGCTTCCGCTCTTTCCGGTCGTGCGTATGTGGGGGAAAAAAAGCAGCGCTGTTTTATCATACTAGATACATTTGAAAGTTCCGTTATTATGCTACTCTGTGCGGTCGTCACCGGTCTAATAAAACGCACAACATATTAAAGCATCTTTGGTGTTTCCATGTTTTCTACAAAACAAAACCGAGGAAATCGAGGGGTTATGACGTCACTGGCAGGCGACACAATGACATATGGACACGCTCCGTGTCACTAGTTAAAATTGCTTATTTCTCTGGATTTAAACATTCTTCGAAACATTTGGGATAATGTAAGTACACAAGTCAGCAAAATATATAACACTGTTCTAGTGGTTTTTGGATATTGTGCCTTTAAGGGATCTAAAATATAGTCATGCAGAATAAGGCATTAATATGTGTTTTATAAGTATTAATAAACAGCCAATATGCTAGTAATATGCATGCTAATAAGCAACTCGTTAATAGTGAGAATTGGTCCTTGAAATAAAGTGTTACCCTGAACTTTTTAAAAATGAAACCAGTTACTATAAACTAGAAAGAAACAACTAAAAACTAAACTAAAATAAACACCAAAAACGACAACTAAAACGAAAGTGAATTGAAAATACAAATTGAAAATAAAATCAAAACTAAATAAATAATGCTACTTTTAAGTTTCTGTTTTTGTCCTTTTGGGTGGACTGTTCCTAACAAGAGTGCTTACAAGAGGAGTAAGCAAACGGAGGCCTGTGTTCTTTGGTGTGGAGGAGGCACATTTAATGTGTATTAAACAAAGACATGTTCCCACCAAATGCGAGTGGGAAACAAGAGAGAGGAAAAACTATGTTTATCCAGCGATTGCCAATTTTGTGCCTCGGAAAAGGAATTAATCATCAGTGGCCATCTCAGAGGTTATTTAGAAATGGGAAAAACGCCTGTGAACTCTATTTCTCTCACACTCAAAGTGTGTTCTTTTGATGTCAAGCATTGTGTAATTTAATAGGCCTGTGTTTTCACACATCTGCTTGTCAACCTGACGTTCAGCGCTCTGTGTTGTGGAGAGAACTGGAATCAAAAGAGCGAGCGTTTGAGCTGGGACTAAGGTAATGAGAGGCAATTATGACAGGCCCACAACCTCACACTGAACAGTGCATTTTCACAACATCTACAGTGTTTGAGGAGTTCAGCTCTGTGTTAATCTTACACACAGAGAAGAATGAAAGTTATTCTTCTGAACCCGAGCGAGTGTAATGCTGTGGAGTCTGAGCAGATTAAATCTAATGTTTAACACATGGCAGAGGCCGGCCTCAGTAACAGACATGATGGGATATATAGAAGAGAGATAAGTGCTCAGACACCCACTAGACCTGAGTGTGAAATCACGGCCGGGAACGGAGAGTGGGCAACAAGCATTATCAGGGGCTACAAAATGAAACACACGTGGCAGAGGGAAAAAAAAGTGTTGAGGAAGCCACTCTAACACTGCGGTTTGCCATGCTTCTCATAACCGAAAGTAGTTCACTACAGACAAGGCAAGCAGGCTTGATAAAGTAATTATCTGCAGTACACCGCAAGTTATTAAAAAAATACATAAATCTAAATAGAAATAAATCAGATTTTAATTAAAAAAATAAAAAGTTAGTCACTGTGAGTGATCGAGTTAACATATGGGTCATTCCTGTTATGCAGCACATCAAATGTCCTCATTATATCTGGATCATTATTTCGACACATTATATCAAATCTGATCAGGCGGCGTCCAAGAGTGTCTATATACAGTCTGTTTCACTGTTTGTATCCCTCCTCTCATCTGTGTTTGCTCCAGACAGACTATCAGTCTGTGCATTAGTAGGGGAATTTTCCTCTTTCTGCAGGTTACACCGTTATGCCAGCAGGTGGCAACAAGTTACTGTTTTTATGAACGAGCAATTGAATCATTCACTCAATTCACACATTTTAATAGGAAAAGAAAAGCACAAACAACTATTACCACCTGATCTGTGATGACCTGCTGATGAATTCTTTGATTTTAATGGTGTCAGTTGATCTGTCTGTAAAACATCCTGTTTGATAAATGATAGAATAACATAAAAATGTAAAATTAATAAATGAATAGGTGTTTCATTACAGAAATTACAGCAGTACCAGAGGACATGACAAAAACGGCAACATCCTCTCAAATCAAAATAAAATGAAAAGAATAAAATGCATCACTTTATTTCACGATTGAGACAAATAAAACATGAACAATTCTTAAGAAATGTTGAGATTAATATTTTCTATAATATATGAAGACATGAAAATGTACTGCATAGTAGGAATGACACAGTTAACTATTGAAGTTATTTACAGTAAGTTATGTAATGTCCTTGGAGTTCAAACGGTTGAACATGGCACTGACAACACCAAGGTCATGGTTTGATTCCCATGGAGTGCATTAACTAATGAAATGTATGGACAGTGAATGCAATGTAAGTCACTTTGGATAAAAGCATCTACCAAATACATTAATGTAATGCAAATGTAATAATGTATAATACATTTACCCAATCAGCATTATTTATCTGGTACAAAAATTATCTGGTTTCAAATGACTTGCATCAGGCCTTTAACACACTCTCAACACAAGAGTCATGCCACGCTTTGACCTTTACATGAAAATCATCGTATAGAGAATGGGAACTTGACATCAGCAACGCAATGCATTGTGGGATTTTAGGACACAGGAGCTACAGTAAAGACTGAGTAGTAGTGAATGTAGACATTTTATATTGTATTATGCTTACATTATCCAACTTAAGAACACTCTGGAATGGTGAACACTTGCTGTATTATCAACCGCCATAGCCGATTTTCAGCTTTCTAGAATAGAAGCAACACAATGGTGAAAGTGAGGTAAACAACTTAACCATAATGTGCCTTTATAATTTGCCTTTAGATGCACTGATTTGCATTGAACTGCTTGAATGCGTAAGAACCATGAATAAGATAGGAAAACACATCTGGAAATGTTATTTGCAGGAGCTCGTTGAGATACCCGACTACTCAAGTTTGTACGGATCAAGCTCATTACTTTCCTTTGTTCTGTCGAAGTAGTGCTCCTCTGCTTCCTTTTTCGGCATCTCTTAGTAAAGAATCTTGCACTTGGTTCATTTAAGTAAACTTAATTATTTGTACAGCACTTGTCACAGTACACATTGTTTCAAAGCATCTTTACAGAAAGTTATACTGTTAGGTCAACAATGGCTTAATGCGTATATATTGAGCAGTTTTAGGGCTGGGTGATATGATGATATATCTAATCTAACTATGTTGTATTTATTATTTTAGCAGCTATATCAGTGCCACTTTAAATAAATGAGACTAAACGATACTGTGTGATGAATATTTGCAGTTTCTCAGACACATGACTGTAAGCTTGAATGTACTTTAGAGACTTAAATATTAGTCTGCTTTATTTTAAGCAAATTTAATATGACTTTAAATAAAATATGACTACCGCTACACAGAATGTAGATACACAGATGTAGATTTCCATTTTCTATGTAACGTAATGAAAGAGCAATTTAACAAGGTGGCTTAGTAGCACAAATCAGCAGGAAGATTCAAGATTCAAGATTCAAGATTTTTTATTTGTCACATACATGTTTATATAGGGACTATATGACCAGCAGTGAAATGTAAGTCAGGTCCGCTCCATGGACAGTGCAATTATTAAAGAATACAAACACAAGAAAATTATATATAAATATAGGTATGGAAAAAGTAAGATAAAAAATAAGAATAAAATAAAATGCACAGGACAGTATACTGTAGGCTTAATAAATATTTAGATGAGCAGGAATATACAAGAGAAGAATGTGCAAACAGGTTGTACAGGGTAGTAACATAGAGCGACCTGGACGGCGTCCGAACTCAGCAGCGCCATCTTGGAATATAAGAGAAAAGTAAGAGAAAAGTAAACTTTTCTCTTCATCTTGGAAGAGAAAAGTAAAAGCTAATGAAACAGGTAACGTCTATGAGTCAAGTCACTCGGCGGCCATCTTTGAAACGCCTCTCGGGCACGCAAGTGCAGCTCCTATCTCTTTGAATGGGGAAACATCAAATTCTCCAAAACGGTTCACCAAGCTTATGATTAAATTTCATATCTGAAATCACCAATGAAATCTGACAACGACGGTCTCATAAATGTTGTTTCTTTTCCTCAAATTGCATTAAAAAAGCAGGCACGGCGCCAGAATTTTTTCTCTACCGGTGCTAAGGGGGGGCTAGACCAATATGTGGGGGTGCTAAGAAAATAAATGATATTGATGACGTCAGAGTTACTTCATAAAGAAATGGGGCTAAACCAGGGCTATTAAAAATTCTGACGGGGCTATAGCCCCCCCTAGCCCCAGTGTAGCGCCGTCACTGTAAACAAGCGTATTTTTCAGGCTAGACCAGCCAATGCACATGCGCAGTCCTAAGCATGCGTCTCATGCTGCATTCACGCCATGTCGTAATTACTGTAATTTCGAGATGACAATACGTGAAGTTCTACTTGGAGCTGTTCACACCCTTGGACTCGGAACTATCGCACTATCAATGCCTAAACATAGCACCTAATGAATCTGAGGTGGTCAGGTGGTACAAGTTGTAGCTCTCAGAAAACTCCCAGTTCACAAGTTGTAATTACGAGTTCTGTGGGAACGTTTTTACAAGTTGGAATCTCGTAATCATGGTAATTACGATGTGGTGTGAATGCACCTTCAGAACGCTGACTGTTTCTATAGCAACCAGGACTTCTAACGGCAGCTGCAGTAACGCGCTGACTTTACCGATTAGCGATTGGCTCTTTAACTCAGAAGGCAGGGCTTCCTTAGATAGAGCGGCCATACTGAGCGTTGCATTTTTCCTCATTCAAAATTGTATGATTGACACGTCTTGGGTATTCTATAGTCTTTGGTTCCAACCCTTATCAAATACACCTGTCTGTAATCATCAAGTGCTCCTGAAGATTAGTTGGTTCAGATGTGTTGGATCAGGGTTGGAGCTGAACTTAGATCTCCAGGAACAGCACTGGGCACCCTGCTTCCTTACAGCAACAGCACCAAACACCAACTCCAAAATTAAACAAAAATACCCCAATGAACATGTAAACTCTAAAAACCTGTCCTGGAGGCCCCCCAGCACTGCACATTTTGTATGTCTCTCTTATCAAACACACCCAATTCAGATTTTGCAGTCTCTACTAATGAGCTGATGAGTTGAATCAGGTGTGTAAGATGAGGGAGAGATCCTACCTAATACTTAAACATAACAACTACCTTACTAACTATTAATAAGCAGCAAATTAGGAGTTTCTTGAGGCAAAAGTCGTAGTTAATGGTTTGGTGAGAATTGAACCTTAAAATAAAGTGTGACCATTATATCTATCATATGTACACAACTATTCAAAATGTTGGGGTTGGTACGATTTTTTAAGTATCTTATGCTGCATTTCTTAGTTTAAAAAAATGCAGTAAAAATAGTAACATTGTGAAATATTATTACAATTTAAAATAACTTTTCTATTAATATAAAGTTTAAAATAGCAGCATTTATTTGAAAACTGTTTTTTGTGTAACAACGTAAAACACTTACTGTGTACACACACACACGTAAAATGCTATGCATGACTTCTGGGAACACTACTGCATTGGATGATGACTCATTGAAATGAACCATCTGAACAAACAGATTAGCTCAAATGAATCAGACTTGAGAGAGGACATTCTAGGGAGGCAAAAGTCGTAGTTAATGGTTTGGTGAGAACTGAAC
The DNA here is from genome assembly GCF_001515605.1 of Sinocyclocheilus anshuiensis. Lineage (NCBI taxonomy): Eukaryota > Metazoa > Chordata > Actinopteri > Cypriniformes > Cyprinidae > Sinocyclocheilus > Sinocyclocheilus anshuiensis. The sequence continues at coordinate 388,458 of NW_015552555.1, forward strand.
CTTAAAATAAAGTGTGACCATTATATCTATCATATGTACACAACTATTCAAAATTTTGGGGTTGGTACGATTTTTTAAGTATCTTATGCTGCATTTCTTAGTTTAAAAAAATGCAGTAAAAATAGTAACATTGTGAAATATTATTACAATTTAAAATAACTTTTCTATTAATATAAAGTTTAAAATAGCAGCATTTATTTGGAACTGTTTTTTGTGTAACAACGTAAAACACTTACTGTGTACACACACACACGTAAAATGCTATGCATGACTTCTGGGAACACTACTGCATTGGATGATGACTCATTGAAATGAACCATCTGAACAAACAGATTAGCTCAAATGAATCAGACTTGAGAGAGGACATTCTAGGAGAGCATCATTGATGTTTTAATTATTAGCTCAGCTCACTTGCTTATAAGGTTGTGTGCGCAATACAATGTCACATAAAAAAAAACCCTGATGTAGTCTTTCTGTGACGCTAAACTACTACTCCCAAACAGCATTAGAAAATACACTCAACTCTACATACAGCAGAAATACATACAGTGTGTGAAAGAGACAGGCGAAGAGAGGTAAAGAAAAACAAGATCCCCACATCACACCCAGCATCACTTTCAAGTTTGAGGGAATGCGCATGAATTAATGCACATATATTTGCATGTGCATTAAGCATGAATTACTCCAGAAATACAGAATACACATGTGCCTATCTATCTATCTATCTATCTATCTATCTATCTATCTATCTATCTATCTATCTATCTATCTATCTATCTATCGATCTATCTGTCTATCTGTCTGTCTGTCTGTCTGTCTATCTATCTGGACTAAATAGCAGGACATTCTGGTTTTTATTCCTTTGAAGCTTCCCTCAGAACATTCAAACAATCGTGTTTACCTGTGCAGACTTGACCAGCTTCTGATTATATGTAATGTATATGTATATGTAAGAAGCTTCAACCTGCTGTTGGTCTGTAATGAAAGAGAACACAGGAGAGGAGGGTGTTAGAAACAGAGAGTGCAGACACATGACACCGGATCAGCTGGCAGGAAGTGCGGAGAGTTGCTTTGCCGTGACCTCTGCGACTGGCAGGCATGTTGGCATGCGTGTGGCTGGAGCTCTGGGCTCAAGGCCAGGCCTGACACCACAACAGCACACAGGCCTTTCATCAGAAGCCAACTTATCACCACTTAACAGGAAGAGAGTGAACAATAGCACACCCTTATCTGCAAAACAAGAATATGACATTAAAAAAAAACCCACCAAGCTTTTAAGAGCAAGAACATAAAAAGCAGCAAAAAACAAAGAGATAAATAAGTATGAGTTTTTTTTTTTTTTTTTTGTGAACAGACAGATGTCTTTTTGTTGCTTGCTTACAAACTAACTGATATTAGTAAAAGATTGACAGAAAAAAAAGGAGTTTACTGCTGGTTGCTTTGTTGACGATATGAGTAGCAATCCACCACTGTAATGCTTCCTGCCCATCATTAACCTGTAAAGATAGGAATCGAACAGTTTGTCTCAGCCAAGGAGGCCTAATATAAGGTAAGATGAGCCCCCCAGCTTATGTTTTTCTTTTGTTAATAGATAGCACAGAATTTATTCTCAATACATACCTAGATGTAGAGCTATCCATTAGCATTCTCATTTCTCTCAATGGCAGTTGCTTGGCTGGTGCACAAAGCCCCCAAAAAGTGTGACCTACATTTATTTTGAACCAATCAATTGAACCGAAAATGTCACGTGATTGCCCTATATTAGAGCTCCTTACAGCAGACAAGAAAATTTCATGTTAAGAACCCTCTAAAAACACATTCACTATTGAAACACATATATTTGTGGTTATATGTGGCTTGCAATAAATAGATTTTCTCGGAATACATAAGAATTTTTTTAATCTTGTGAAAGTCAACATAAGGTTGACAACAACGCTTCCACACTAACACACCAATCTGAACTCAACTTTTTTATGTTAAAGCTCTAGTGTGAAAAGCCTTCAGTAAAATATGTAAAGTGATCACGTGCACTTGCAGGTGAAGTCGATGTTGAAGTTGATGCTACTGATGAAGCGGGCCTGAGGCATCAACACATGAGCTAATACTAAAACACACACACATACATACAGACCAGCAAACACACAAGCAGATCCATCCTGGGCCCTCTCTCTCTCATCCTGTCAGTCACTGTATACCCCCTCGAGCCTTTCAGACTGACGAGAGAAACAAAGCAACTCTAGCATCTATAAAAAGGATATTTATTGTTTTTTGCTGCTTGTGTTGCCATAGAGACCTTACGTTTCCTTAATTCTGCCAATGGGTAATGCATGGGGAACTTTGTGTGATTGACTTTTTGAATGGCAAAGATGTGCCTTTACGAATTTCCTCATGCTTAAAACAGCAGTTACACCAACACTGAAAACTCAACTTCGCCCTCACATTGCCTAAACATTATCATGACATAATTTCTGTTGAACACAAAAGGAAATGTTTGTCTGAACATTCTTTCAGCTGAATCCGGCTCTTTTCTATAGAATGAATATGCATGAGGACAGATACTGCCGAGATCTGACATCCATTCCCAAATTTTGATCTGTTCCTAGCACAAAGCATCCATCCATCCTCCAAACTGCTTGTCCTGTGTCAGGCAGGGAAACATCCTGGACGGATGGCCAGTCCATAACAGGACTCACCCAAAGCTATAAGAATATAAGACTTGGAATATACAGTAGTTCACAAATTAACTGGACTAATTTTATGGTACTTTCTTTTGGTGCAATACCTGGTAACTATATGTTTTCATTGTATGGAAGAGCACAGCATGAATATTCTGCTAAACATCTCTTTTAGTATTCTATGAAAGACAACATGAGTAAATGATGACACAATTTTCATAAAAAACAAAACAAAACTAATACTAATCCTGTAACGTGCCAACACTGATCTAAGAACAGAGGATCCGATGAACAGAGGGTGCTTAATGAATCTGCACTGATATACACAAGTATGGAAAAACGCAAACATAAGAAAGCTGAAAAGTGAAGCATTTGGACTTCTTTGGGTGTGTTTCCTAGCAAATGTCTGTACCTCGCCAAAGGCATCTTAGAGCTAAAGGCGCTATGAGCTTCTATCAGGTGCTGCAATCGCTTCACAATATTGCCGGTTTGAGTCCATGGCCTTTGAAGTGTGAACGCTGTATTTGAACGTTACTGTATTTGAAAGCACAAAGCATGCAGCGCTAAGCCAAACTTCATTAACAATCTAATTCTGGAGCTGAGCAATCACAACACTCACCCTTCCAATCACACACATTAAAACAGAAGGAAAAAAAACAGCAGCACACATACCTAAAGGGATAATATGAGATGCAATTATTATTTTATTTTATTTTTTCAAAACATAACAATTAGGTTTGATAGTGTAATAAGTACAAGGCTGGCAGGCATTTCTCCACATTTTTGCAGTATGTGTGTTTAGAGATTTTTGGGGATTGCTACATTAGATTGTGTTGCTTGGAGAGGAAGACTTTTTTGTAAACATGGTTTTAAAAGCAACGGGAGTTCTCATGTATCCAAACTGCCTTGGGTTTAGTGGTTCCTGGTGTTGGGGAAAGAGACAGTTCTCCCAAAAATAAAAAAAAAAGTCATCATTTACTTACCCTCATGTTGCTTTCAAATCAGTATGAGGTGTACTTTTTCATACAATGAAAGCATACTGAGACCAGGGGTCATTAAACCCCAGAAGAACAAAAAAATGATAAACAATATTATAAAAGCTGAGGTGGGAGTAAGAAAGAAATGCAAGTCAATATCAAGCTAGACAAGTCAAGTCATGCCAGTTTCTCACCTCAAGCAAGTCAAAATGCTAAGCACCAAGTCTGATCACATTACCAAATAGTAACCATTAAAGATTATTTTACTTATTTCCTACAGTAATTATTTAGTCTCTGAAATGATATTATAAATAACTGAGAAAAAAAAATCATACTCAAGCTTTATCAACATTGTGACTGTTGTAGAACTACTATTACAAGAGGGAAAATTATATTTCACATTTATATAATTTCAGAATATAGAATATAAATAAGTCATAACGACTATAATGCTGGTCACTGTGTTTTCATTGCATTGAAAAAAGAGCAGTGTGAAGATTCTAATAAACATCTCCTCTTGTGTTCCACTGAACACTGAATTTATTTTTGAGTGAACAAATTCCTAAAATATGTCTTTCATATCTACAGGATAAAACATAAATACCAAAAACAAAATATTACAAAGGCACAAAAAGTGAAATGTTAACATTACTGCAGTAACCAAACAAAATGCCTGCTCCTAAAACGATATGACTTTACCAGTAAAAAAGTGGATGCTTTATTCTAATGATTTTCCATCTCAAAACTCATAAAACACTCACAGTCAAGGTCGTTCAAAGTTAGACAGATGAGCAAATGTTCGTCCAGCCTGTGAGCATCAGATAAATGACTAGCTGAGGTGTATAAACCACTTTCCGTGCTAGATTCAGACCATTATCAATCAGAGAAGGAGAGATGTGCAAGACATGATCTTTAGTTACTGCTCATTATTCTCAGAGTACTACTGACTTCCTTTGATTTTGATTTCAAAATCACAAAGACTTCGACATCATTATAACCACATCACTCATGCTACAGACATTACTGATACCTGAAAGCATGCATCTTGTTGAGGAGATTTGAGCTGTTCGTTTTCTAAGTGATCAGACTTGTGATTTTCACCTGGTAAACGGATGAAAAAAATCCCATAAATTCCTAAAAATCCTCAAAACCTACAATTAAGAAGAGACATGAACAATAAAACCTAATTTCAGTAAGCAACCACCAAGAATATGATAAGACGTTGTTTTTATACAGTATCTGATTTGAAATTCAGTAGCAAAAATAATGTTAGAATAGGTAAGATGATTTCAGTTTGGGGAATTTAGTTTAATCTCTTCATTTTAATGAATCAGACGGCTGATTCGTTTTTCATTATCACTCAAAAATCGCATAGAAATCTCGGTGTGGCATTATTAATGTTTTAGCAACAATACATTGCTGTAAAACATGCCCTATATTTATTTTAATATGATTGTTTTTTTTTTGTTTTTTTTTGCTATTATTACTATTACTTGGCACCAGTGACTGTTTAACTGAAATGGTGGTTTCTTGACTGATAAAAAAAAAGTTTGCTTGTATCTATAAAATAAATATAGGGATGTATATATTGGATATCATCAAAAGGCTGCAAAATACTGAGATGTATTTTTTACCTATATTGCTCAGCTCTATTGTGATCACACCGAGTGAGTGAAGGTGACACCATGCTAATAAAAAAAACAGATCAATCCTCACTTGAGTCCTTCCTCATCCTCTTTAAAAGGGCCGTCACGTATTACACTCGCAGGTGTGGCTACATCCCCAGTACGTGTGTGTTTGTGTGGCTAGGGCTGTTTGATTTTCATCATGGCTTCCAAAATCTGTTTTTTTTTGGGCAGGGATCTGTCACACCTCTGTTAGCAGGTGGATCAGTGGACTGGTGGTAGGGATCAGGGAACACAGCCATGAATGCGTCTGTGTGAGGATTTAGGCTGCCGGGGAGTTGGTTGGCCTCTCATGCTTTAAGTTGGGACCTCCTGCGATTCGTCCCATTTGATGACCTTGGGTGCTGATTTGGCGCCAGGGTCAACACTACAAAGGCCAGCTTAGGCATTCAATAAGAGCCTTTTTATTTGGCTGGTGACCCTAGAGCCGCCATCTCCATCTGGTGGTGTGATTAAAGCTTTCTGATGAGGGGTGGGGGCAGCTTTCTTCATGTCAGCTTCATCAATAATTCGTAAGTGTGGAGAGCTGACCTGGAATTAATGGCAAACCTTCAATTTCATAGCTGTTAACTGTCCACTTTGAGCAGAAAACACCGACTGCTTCACAACACCATCTATCATTGTCTTTTAGCTGGAGGACCAGAAAAGAGCTGAGATTCCAGAGTGATCACTCAATACCTATCAAGCTCCTGCTGACATGTGACCTTTGTGCCATCATGCATTGGTTTGTCTAGCACTTCATTTGTGTCTTTTTGGTGATAGGTGGAGGATGGTCTGAGCTGCAAATGGAACGCCCACAGACTGTCTGCTTCATGTCGCACACAATAAATGCAAGAACTTTCTCAAAATTGCAAGCTGCAATAGTCATGTTTCAGACTTTGTGAACTTCATGGTATTGGCTCTGTAAAAAAGTATATCCAATATCATTACACGGATCTCTGGAACTGGTCAATCAAAGCATTCAACAACTGAACAATGACCACTGTGCAGGGTGTCGCAGTACACTGTGAAAAATGATGAGAATTCCAATGGTAAAAGTTCCCTTACTCCATATGGTGAAAAACTGTAAAGTATTTCACGCAATTTTACTGTAAAATACTGGTAAAGGTACTGTTTTTGGAAGTAAGCAAGATGAAGCCATCCAAAAATTTACAGTAAAAAAACCCATAAACTGACATTCCCAGAATCCTCTATGTAATGGTTTTTCAAAGAAATAACTGTTTCGTCTTAGTTTTTTCTCATCAGTTACGCACATTAGGGTTTTGTTATATATTTTGTTAAATGCTTATTGCATTATTTTAGTATCATGTGTGTTACTATATGATCGTGTTTTGTATTTACGTGTATGTCACCATCCACCTATTTATATTACTATTTATCTACTATACTATTATCTATTATACTACTATCTATCTAGCCTGTGGGAAAAGCAACTTGTGACGATCATGTGGCTTCTCCTTTACTGCCTGTGTTTTTAAGGTGGTTGTCAGTACATTATAAAGGTGAAAAAACAGATTTTGATAATTTGGTATATTATTTCCATTATTATTATTATTATTTTTTTTTACAGTATCTCTCTGAAGAATTTTTATTTTTTTATTTGGAAAGTAGCGTGTACTGTATAATTAGCTGGTCATTATCACGAAACAAACCATTGATCACGCCAACCATGGAGATCACCATGGGTTCCTTTTGCAATAACAACCAGCATTATGCCTTACTAACTGTCAAGATTTAAGTGTTCTTATGGAATATGGAAAGCTCCCTCTCCACAGCTCTACACTGCCAGTCTGTGGCAGCCTTTACCTGTGTCACCGACCTTCCCAGTCATCCTGAGAGGAAAAGAATGAAAAAAAAAACTGGAGGGGGGGTACGGAACGGAACGGCGTAACTTTCATCTCCACAGAAGAAAGAAAAATAGAATCACCAAATCCATACACATGCCTGGATGGTCTAAATCTGATTTTCTGCTATTAAGCTCCATTTCCCTCTCTCGATCTGCCACTCCGAGGTGATGGGGAGGTGTCTTTGATCATATTCTCCCACTGTTTTGCTCTCTGTAATCCATGACCAAAAATAATGGGATTTGGTGTATCTCCAAATGTCAGAGAAACCAGTTGACAGAAATTAATAAGTTTGCAGGGACAAAAAGTGAAGACAAACAATGACAACAACATCCCCAAAACGCCACTATCTTCCATCAGGAGTGAAAGAGAGAGAGAAAATATGAATCATAATGTTAAACAGAGACTAAAAATGGTGGTGACACATTAACAAAAAATAAATAAAGTTAAAAAGAGGCAACATCCAAACTTTGGGCAGAATGACAGCTGACAGGCGATCCGTGGGGGAGCTGGGTGTACTGATGTGTCTTTGAAGTGAGCAAGTGTTTACCGCGTTCTCCAAGACAGCAGCAGCCATGTTCTCGGGGCCTGATTCGCTCTAATCCCTCCTGTCACTGCTCAATGGAAATCTTGTACCAATGCCACATCCTTCTTAGTCAACAGGTGCATTTCATTATGCAATGTGTACATGCAATAATCTTGACCAGTTTCCTGCCAGTTTCTTACCCGAGCAAAAGCTTTTATGTGCAACAGACTCACGCTTTATACGCTGTCAGGACAGACAACAATTTTGACTTCCCTTTTTTACAAAACAAACACAAATGAAACATATTGATGTCAATGGGACAACATACAATGATTGCCCCATACATTTCCATTGTAAGTGCACTTGCTCATGCAAAATTATTTTCTGTGGCTATCAACAGCATCTGTGGATCTCTGTAATACTACTGTAGCTAGCAGTGAAAGTTTCTGGGGGGTGCAAACACTGTGTAAACAGAAAGCAGGTGAAACATTCTGACAACTTCCTCCTGGATTATTCACAAATACACTTCATATGTATTTACATTCTATTTAACTAGCGTAAAGTTGGTTGCTTTCACCACACATGGCTCTTCAATTTGCCTCCTGTTACGCCGCAGAGGAATGGCACAGAAAGCACGTGCTGACTTTTCAAAGCAATATCTCTCCCAGTAGGTCTTCCACTCTTGTTCTTCGTCACAGTGAGGAAACAAAAATAACCATATCAGTTGTGTGCCACACACCTTGTTACCACGGTGATCTCATGCATGAACAGAGACCATGTAGCTGGAAACACAGATGCAGTGGCACAAGAGAATTACCATTTGTGTAATAATTACAATTTGTGTCATAAAAATGGAATATTCTGTATAACGTGGAATGTCAGGGATGAATACAATTTTACAGGGCAAAATTTGGACGAATACACCAAAAGTAGGGCTTTACATTCAATCAAATCGTGATATGGACTAGTGTCTGTGAATATTAAAGAGCAAAAAGACTATTTAAATACGAAGACTGCTTGTTCTGCGTGACTTGTCTACCACACATACTCAAGCACATGTGACGTCTGTGGTGATCTCCAGAACTGCTTCGAGAGTCACTTCACCAGCATTTCACCATTTCATTTGATTTCATTAAACTGTCGTCAGATACACAAGGTCTCAAGGACTCAAGGTTGTCACTACAAACTGCCAAAATTTTGAAAAGTTTGGTTTAACCTAAAGAAATGATAACAGAAATATATTACTATTATACAGTAGAATGTTTTGTCTATGTTTTAATTTAAACAATAAACCTCTGTTGCACAGCCAAAAAATTAAAGGGATTACTCAAATTTGATTTGATTATTGAAAAAAAGTTAAAGTTTTATGCATTCATTTGATATCTACACATTTTTGCTAATAAATGTGTATTCAATTATAAAACAATGAATCCAGAAAAAAAGAGACAACACAATGTCTGAAAAATTTAATTGGGCACTATTATTATTAAAATATGAATACATTATAAAATGTTAAAATGTAATTAAACCATTAGAACAGAATCAAAAATAAATAAATAAATAAAATGGAGAACACAGAATTTGTATACAGTATATATACAAATTCAGTGTGTATACATATATATATTTCAGGGCCCTACAGGACAATTTCCAAGAAACTTCTTTCCATATTATTTTATCAGTAAATAATGACCTACATTTAGGACCACAAGGCTATTGTATGCCTTCTAAAGTAAGTTATTGTAAACTATTGTTTTGAATGTAACAGAACATGGCCATATTGACGCAATTCATGAGAAGTGCCACAGGTCTATGCTCTGGGGCCGCTCTCATGTCAAATTTATGCCACTGTAGCTTGGACTGACAGCTCCAGTCCATCAGTGTAGGTTATGCTGGAGCCTTTTATCAGGGCAATCCCTTGAGCCTTTGACTTTGGGGCAAACAGAATAGCAGTTCAGTTCAGTTCGGAAGCAGTCACATCCAGTTCAGCACCTACAGCAGGGCTGGGCAACTTCAGTCCTGGAGGGCCACTGTCCTGCAGAGTTAAGCTCCAACCCTAATCAAACACACCTGCCTGTAGCTTTCTAGCGATCTCGAAGACATTGATTAGCTTGTTCAAGTGTGCTTGATTAGGGTTGGAGCTAAACTCTGCAGGACAACCACCTGAAATGACCAATCCCTCTGTATTAAACTCTGAAGTTGCATCATCTGAGAAACACTGATCACTCAAAAAGAGTGGAAATAATCCAGGAATGAGGTAAAACAATGTGAACTAGGAATATGTCTGTAAACAAAACACAATTTGATGGAATATGACAAACTGTTATCCTCATATGAAACAGAGCCAAAGCCTCCAAACTATTCCTGCTCATTTAGCGCTAGCAGATGAAGCATTCTCCATAAGTCTTAAGCTACCTGTATAACTCCATCCCTCTCTATCCTGATGGTGTTAACAGGTGGGTTGATCCGATGAGGGCTATGAGGGCATGTGGGAGAAGATGAATAGAGCCCAAAAAGAGTGATGAGTCCAATGCAAGGCTCTTTCAACAGGGATTCATTACACACCGTTCAGTACAACATCCATGGTTCAATATTATATTGAGAATTGTTTGAAATAAGATCATATAGACGAATGTCTTCAAGATCATATAGACGAATGCTTGAAATAACTTCCTTTTGTGATCTGATGTGGCTTCTTATCACAGAATGAGGCAGAAAATATATTCTATACTGCAATAAAGGCGATTAGCAATCGATTAGCAATGGATTATAAATATACTTAATTATTATGAAAATACCCGAGATAGCTTGAAGAACACAGATAATCCATATAGTGTTGCAGTCGAGTGTTTATTGTGTTCATGTTTCATCATTGAAAACGTTTCTATATTCTTTTTATTCAGTCACAGCGATAGCTGGATGCCTTTGTCCATATTAGGGATTTCATGGAACGTCGTGAGTTCTATTACTTCTGTGATGCACATGTGGAGTTTCTACGCGAGACATTACATGTGTGAAACAGACATTACATGTGTTTATAGAGGTCAATAATAGGCAATCCATCCTATTTTGGGTAAAAATAGGAAAAATAATACTTCTCTCAAAAGAAATATGAAGTAGACATATGTATAGAAGTGTACAGAAGTTTTTTTTGTTTTTCTTTTTTTTTTTAATTAGTTTTAAAAATCGCATTTTAAGCCATCAGAACTGAACAGAACTGAAAAATCGTGGTTGAAAAACTGAGGTATGTATTGAACCGTGGGTTAACTGTATTGTTGCATCCCTATTACACACACTACTTTTTTTTTTTTATGAAAATTGCCCCTCTCCTGGGTGAATGCCCCTATGATACCATATAAACAGCCTTCATATGCCATTTTACTTTGTGGGAATGCTAAAAGAAACTGATAACTTCTTGTCCGGGCTGGTGCATGAAATCTACAAGTTGTGATTAGCCATGGACATAATAATGTTGCTAAATATCTTACATTTTTTTGTGAGTTTTATTCAGGATATTTTGCAGAGACAACCCAATGGCTGTTCTAGTCGAGAATGCACTAAGAATAAATTTGGCCCACTGAGCATTGTTTATTTGTATATGTATTTGTCTGCATTTTGATAACTACAGGAATTCAGCAGATCTGGTAATAGTGCAAGCATTTTAATGCTCACAATTAAAATTGTGCAACTGCTATGATGAAATGTAGAAATGTATACAAACATTCTGTACCAACAATGTTAACAGCTTTAGACAAACAGCAACCTGGCTCATTCTATAAAGAGTCTCATTTACACAGAAATGATGATGATAATGCCCTAATTTTCAAATATGCATGTCACATGTTTATCATCTTTGTGTATAATCTAGATTTATTTACATACTGCCTTTAGGTTTTTTTTTTTTACATTTTTTTTTTTTTTAGTTTCTCAAACTACAACATATGTGTTAATATTCACATAAATGGCATGTGGTATTATAATAAAAAGCATTGCCTCTTTGGACCCAATCGAACTGTATGCAGTGATTAAAGAGGGATGCTGATCTAAAAATAGCTTTGAACTTAATACGTTTTCTGACTGGCAGATTTTGATGAGGAATCTGCAGTAAAAAAAAGAGAAGACATGAAAAGGGCTGAATCCGTAGGAATTCGGGAAAGGAAGCCGCGATTTGTATAGCCGTTACTCCAAAGCTAAAGAAGAAGAAAGTACAAAGAACATCTGAGCATCAGAGGCACTGGCTGTGAGCTGCAGAAAGAAGTCAGGTTTATCTGGAGGAACAAGGCTCCCAGGGTTCTCTGTGGTGGATGGAGATTGGGTACTGGTGTCTGTGCGCACACACACACACACACTTGCCACAGCCAGATAAACCTCTGTTGTTAACAAAGACTGGAATAAATTCACTTTCATCTTCCTTTCTTTTCGCTAAGCGTCTGACGTTGGAACAATCTAACACATGATCTTATCGCTTCTGATATTCTGTTTCTTATTATTTTATTCCACAAGCTCCCCTTCAAAAATGGATTTAATGGATTTATCTTTCCTTTTTCTCTGGGATCTGTCTTCAAACCCTGGCTGACCATTTCAGGAGCGTCTGACTGCCGAGGACAGCGTTTCTCTCACCATCAAACGAATAAGAAATTTCAGCTTAGAAACATGCCAAGTCACTACAAATCTAAAAGCCTAAAAACTTCCAAATGTAAATAGCTAAACTTTTCCCTCTGAAACATAAAATTGAAACAAAAAAAGAAGCTCTGACGCAGTTGGGGAGAGATAATGTAGCAGGCTAAATGCACAAATGAAATCATTAGCTGCCTTTAAAGCATTCTGGCTAATAATCTGTGAAACCAGTAGGATTTATCTCAATAACGTTTCTGCTATCACGCAACAAGGAAACTAGTTTTTACATTTTCCGAAGAGAATGTCAGTGTAGTGGTGCTTTCTTGTCTTCACGATGCTAGGATGCTAAGGCGTTCTGCGTGGTTGCCTACTAGCCTAAATCAAAAGAGCCTTCTATCATATTTTAACCACCGATCACATCAGAAATCAGCTATTCACTTCAGAGGCCAGGGGCCTGTGGGATTTTTCTGTCCATTTTATTGACCACCAGATGAAAATCACAAGTCTGATAGCATAAAAAGGTCAAATAAGGAATCATTTATATTTGTAGCACAATCGGCGCCAAAATTTAGTATAGGGTTAGAGGTTTGTTCAAGTACCTAACTCTAAATATGAGTAACAGTGACTGACTTAGCGAACACCACGGATGACTCATGTAGTGGATTGCAATGGTGAGCTATGAAACAGTGGCAAAACGAAACACATGTACTGTATGTGTGTTGGTCAGATGTTTTGTTAATCCTCAGAGGATAAAACAGCTTTACTCTGGAGGAATGAGTCTGGTGTTGCTCTGGCCAGAGAGAGATCAGAGAGCCGATTTACCTCCTTTACCTTGCACTATAATGGTCCCTCTCATAGGCCAACGCTAATATCATCTGTCTCACTATGCCATATTTATCTACATCCGTATTAGTAATCATGACAATACTTACCTCACAAGAGTCATGTCTTATGCAGAATACATATGAGCATGATAACAGCATCCGTTTGTTGTGTTTCTCTTTATGACTAATCTGCGTCGCTCGGTGAGAAATGCCTTGAAGGGACAGTTCTCCCAAAAATAAAAATTGTCATAATTTACTCACTCTCAAGTTTCAAACCTGTATGACTTTCTGCCTTTCATAAAACACAAAAGGAGATGCTGAACTGTCTCTCCCCTTATAAGTGGGTTTGGAACAAGATTGTGAGTTTGAGAAAAACAGAATTTTTATTTTTGGGTGAAATATCCTCGAATACCTCACTCACACACACACACACACGTTTTCTTTACATTACATAATAATGTTCTAAAAAACATGAAAACTCAATACCAATTTGTTTGGCAAATTCTGTCAGTTTATAACTGTTTCCTTTAAGACACAAGCTGCCTTCTTCAAAGGGTCATTATTAATCTTAGGGGCCGTTCACACAGGACACGTCTTTGCATCTAGAAATGCGAGACGCAGCGCTCAGGAATGGTAAAAAAAAAAAAAAAAAAGCAGAGTAGAATGCTTCCTCTGCCTTGTTGCCATCAAATAAAACAGTTGACATGCCAACTTGCCACCGTAAACAAAAGGTTGCAATGCTTGCCCCGCCTCTGAGGTCTTCTGATTGGTCCACTGTATTGGAACTGACATTGATGAGTGGCGCTGCGTGTAAAAGTTTAAATTCTTTTAATTTGACATAGCATCTTAAAAACACGGCGGTTATGTGCGAGATGCTACAAAAGACGCGAGACACGTCTGCAACGGTCATACACATCTGTCTAGCACGTTTACATAGAAAAATAATGGAAAAGTAGTGCATTGGAATGGGAAAATGTGTTCTGTGTGAACGACCCCTTTATTCACATTCGCATTCACAACAACAAAATGTATTTTTATAAGTTTATCTTTTGTGAATTTATTGAATTATTAAAAGTAGGCTACACTGGAAATTTGAGAGGCTGAACAAGTTATTGCATTTTGATAGAAGACTAAGAAAAATATATTTTTTAATAATAAAACTCGGTACGTTCATTACAAAAGTAAAAATTCTATTTTCACTCTAAAGTTAACGAGTTTCATTTATCGCCAAATGATGAATGTGTTAAATGCATAAAATGTAACACTGTTAAAACATGATAACTTTGGCAGTTTGAAGTGTGTCAATCAGACTCAGAGACAGATTTTGTTGAAGTCTCTTCAGAGGAAGTTTTCAGCCGCAGGTCAGGATGAGTATCAGATGAGGGGTGGCAAAAACAGTGACTGATTTTGTAAACAAGCCTTACGTGTCAGCTTGAGAGTGGAAAAGCGAGGCGGATTTCTCTTCAGATGGGATTTATGTGCAGCAATGTACTCACATATGGTTCTAAAATGTAGGCCCAGGATTTATGAAGAGGCCAAATGGCACGTTAATGTGCCGCAGATGTCCTGGGGAGGGTGCAGTCAGCAGTGCTGCATGAGTTTAATGAAAACTAATTGCTTTGATGGGCCTAATCAGGATTACCCTCTGATCAATACCACCTTTAGTCGGTTCCTGGCCAACATGGGCTAGATTACAGCCACTTTTCAGCCCTCGTTTCTGCGGCTGGAATCAAGAGCTTTAAAAACAGAAAGGATGCAGGATTTCTGGTATAGTCGCCCAAGTCTGCTTGCTCAACCTTGATAGAGCCGGAGCAAAGAGGGGATAATGTGTTTAATTAAATACTAAGGCGATCTAATCCCTCAGTGCTGGAGTTCAAGCTAACACAGGCCATCAGTGAACGTATACTGTACGCAACACAAAAGTGTTTAGGTGAGAAGCTAACCTTCTGTATTCATTGATCTACTTATAAGTTTAACTTTATTTGTTGCATGCTCAACAGGTGTGGCTGTGATTCATACATTTATTTATTTATTTCAATAGAAATAAGCAGTCCTGGATTGTGGAAAGTGCTATGTTAATACAGACTAACTTACATAAACATAACATCAATCATACTGGAGGATCAGAACAACCTGTTCTATAAACACTTAAAAATAGCCACCCAAATTTAGACACAGAAAAAATGTCATACTGATTGGGAATGACATGTGGGTGGGTAAATATTTTTTGGTGAATCGTTGCAGGGTCTGAACCCACAACCTTTAGTAACTGTCAACCTTTCAATCTGCCAGTGGAAAGCCCTTGGAGTATCACAAAATTCGTGCTTATTAGAGTTATTGTGACATTAGCTTAGCAACATGCTAACATAAGAAACATGGGAATCATAGATATTAATGCGTAGTTACCACATTAGAAACTGTTGCTGATTATGGCAATACAACTACATGTTTGTCATGTTAACACAAAGCAGTGATTTGACAGATGTTGACTTTTCCAAATGATTTTCTCAGGAATACTGCATATTATACAGTAGATACTAGGGCTGGGTTTTGACACAAATTTCACGATTCGATTTGATTCTCATTCACAAGCTTGTGATTCGATTCGATTCAATATCGATTATTTTGGATATATATCAGGTAAAAGGACATGCCAAATTTTCTCAAGGAAAAAAAATCTCTCAACTAATGCTGTAAAATATACATGAGAGTCAGTTGGTACTACATTACTATAATATTGAAGGTTAAAATTGACTGATTTGTTAAAATTACACCTAATGAAGTTTTTAAAATAATAAAGTTACAATTCCATAATAATATTTCTACTTCGATTAGTTTTTTTGAATATAAACATAATGGTGGCTGTCATAAAAACTTGATGGATTTATTCAAACATAAATTAAACATTGAAGAACAGTAAAATTTATAATGAATATGTTATTTGGTGCATATATTTAGCAAAATGCCCCTCTCTACAGTTTATTATCTGACTAATGAGTTTATGGTCACCGAATATGTTTTTCTGAGGTAAATGTGACGTTACGTGACACTGTTTACAAGCAGTCATATTGACGTCTTTGCGCGGCAGAAACACTGATTGAGCGATTACATGAGACAGGATATGGCTTGAAAAGTTGTACTCTTTCTTTTAACTTACCTTCGGATGTTTAGTCATGTTTATTTTGTGCAGAAACTGGTATTAATGTGGAGGAGATGATTAGTTCACGTGCGCTTCGCGCTGCCACATCTGTTGAACTGAGGCGCTACAGCGATCTGTCACTCCACATTAAACAGCGCCAAAACGGCAAACGCCAAACATTTATTGTTTGAATACTGCAATACAATGGACAGAATTTGAAATCTGAGACTTTGTTTCATATTAAAAGTACCAAAGCACAATGCTTATTGCGATATATTGGATGGGAAGTGCCCTTCAATGTTCCATCCATTAACTGAAAACAGGCTAGACTAATCGATTCTTGGGATTTAAGAATCGATATCGTTCCGTAAAAATGAGAATCGATTAATATCGAGATATCGATATTTTTTACCCAGCCATAGTAGATACTGTCAAAAGAAATTATTTGGTAGTGGCAGAAATAAATTATGCCTGTCTCACAATTCCTGTGACTTGTTTGTTTTGTAGTAAACTCTGAATACTGTTTTCAACTAAATGAATTTGTCATGAAAAACGTTGTGAAGATTAGCACCCAGACTGTCGATTTATTATGGGATGACATGCTTCCACCCATTGACCATTCTAAGATGGTGATGCCGTTGATGTAGACAGGGCAGATATATGTATACGGCATCTATGTATTAGTACTGTATATCTATGCTTAGTATCAACAGTGTATGAGTACTGGTTGAGTCTCTTTGCATAATTTGTGTTAAGTGCATGAACGACCAAGTTGCTGCCTATGAATGGAGCTTCTTATTTAGACAGTAGCTCAATAGGGTTTAGAACAAGGCTAATGATGAACGGCCTGTCTAACAGGTCACCCATCTGTCACATTATACAAATGCAGTATAGCAGGTGGGTTGTGCGACCTGAATCGCAACCTAGATTGCCAAAAATACATTCTGTCTGAACTCCACACCAACCTTCTCTTGGGCCAGCTCTTTTTCAGCCTTGTGGGTTCTTTCCAGGTCCTGCCGCACCTGATCCATCTCGGCCCGCAGCCGGTCCAGAGCTGCTTGCTGGTCCTGAGCGGCCCGCTGTCGCTCCTCCTCCCTCAGCACACCCAACTCCGTCAGCTTCTGTTTCCTCTGACTGTGGGCTGCCAACAGATCCTTCCTCAGAGAATGCACCTGGGCCTCCAGATCAGAGATGGTCTGGTGAGAAACACAAACAATGAAACGTGTAAATCCGTTAAGGTGAACCTATCGATGGAACAGATGATGTGTTTATGGAATACCGAACCTGGGTATTGAATGCAAAGTGAAAAAAGACGGAAGAGTCTGGATTGAGAGAAACAGGATAAGAGAAACAAGCTAAGCAGGACGAGTGGAGCATTTGTGCCAGGAAGAGGAAAACAGACACCACAGCCTCTGATCTCTAAACCACAAGAGTTCAACATCAAAGCTCTGCATTCCACAAAGGTCAGCGGTTTGATTTAATGAGCAAAATTAGTGCAAACCAAAGGTCAGTTACTCATGGGGATGAAGTACCGCTGCCATTTCTCATTTCAGGAAGATGAAAAACCTCATAGAGACCACTTACCGATGAGCTTTTGAAATCAGAAGCATTACCGCAGGAATCAGCCCTTCATAGACCTATCAGAGACCTCATTCTGAGAGTCAAGAACCGTCTGACATATTGACCGATGGTTGAAACTTGAGTACATAAGGACAGTGTTATGGAGAAGAGGTAGTGCTACTCACTTGTAGCAGTAACAGGGGCAAAATGTATGTCTAAGCCACCAGACCCTTCACACGAAACTGCATTCACACTTCTTCTTTAATTGGATAGGGGTGTAACGATCCATCGATATGGATCAATACATCGATTAAATGTCTAGTCGAGCACTTGTGAGAAGTTTTCAGCGCGCAGTGACACGCACACACATCCAAAGCGAACACATACAGACAGACACATCGACAGCGCGCTAATACCTAATTGAGCTCTCTTCCGCTTTTTTGTGCATGGATGAACAAATACAGACCAAATTACATCAACATGTGCGCCATGGCGAATATCCTAGTAAACACAGTCGGTTAGGCCTATGTCTAGAGATCGACCGATATATTGATTTACCGATATTTTTAAATGCCGTCGGTTAGGCCTATGTCTTAACGTAAACAGTTGAGATAGAAAATGCATGTGTATCAGTATATTGGATCCGTGCTTTCGTTCTTAAGTTCTTCGTTCTAAAGTGAAAGCAGACTTCTGTCAAATAAAAAAATCTCTCACTGATTTTGACTGAACAACTTTTATAAGGATTAATCTATATTTAATATATGCAGTGAAGACTATGCAGTGTTATGTTACATTTGATTATTACATTTCTGTACCTGAAAATTTCTTTTAGATCTACCTGAAAAACCTGAAAAGCACTGTTTATTTCATTTGTGTCTTTGTTACATTGTATTTATTTTCTGCTATTGCTTGTAATTTGGTTATCTGTAGAAAAAGGTTTTTAGCACTAAACCCATAGTAGCAGCCAAAAAAAGTCTCAAATAAAGTTTTAACAGCTTTATTTATTTATTTTTCTACATTAATGTATTTTTTTCTGAAGTACCCCGTTTGTGTTGTTTCCTAATGAGGATTTACATTATTCTACACATTGCATATTTTAGCACAGAAACCTGAAAGACTGTCTTGACTGTTGTCATATCTTAAGATTACTGATCTTGTGTGTGACCTAATTTTTTTTCAATTATTTATTTTTCTTTATTATTAAAAAAAAAAAGTGTAGGCCTATTTTTTTGGTTGTGAATGTCCCAATTGAGGAACAGGATGTGAAAATTTTAGATAAATGTTCATGTTATATGTTTTGGTTGCATTTGTGAGTTAATAAAAATGTAGATGGTTGTTTAAAATAGGTATATTATATAATAATATCGATCAATATTCTCCTGTATCGAATCGTATCGAAATTGTATCGTATAATTTTTTGAAGTATCGGCTAATATCGTATCGCTGGGTATGAGAATCAATATTGTATCGTATCGTATCGTGACAAACCATCCGATTTACACCCCTATAATTGGATATATTTCGGTCACACTTTATTTTAAGTTGCAATTCTCACTATTAACTAACTATTAACTATGACTTTTGCCTCAATAAACTCCTAATTTGCTGCTTATTAATTGTAAGGTAGTTGTTAAGATTAGTTATGCGGTAGGATTAAGGGATCTAAAATATGGTCATGCAGAATAAAGTATCAATATGTGCTTTATAAGTACTAATAAACAGCCAATATTCTAGTAATATGCATGCTTGTTAATAGTGAGAATCGGTCCTTAAAATAAAGTGCTACCTATATTTCCAAATAATTCTGAATAATCTAGGTAAACAATTGTGCAGAAAATAATGATTCAACTGTATCCACTGGGATTTGATGATATTGTGAAAAGTGGGCTGTGATTTTATTGGTTAACACAGTTTTTTCCCCTCCCCCGTTACATTGGTTACATGAACAGAAAAGTCGTTATGTTGATGAAAGATTATGAAAACCAACATTTCTTTCTTAATAACGAGAACTGAAAAATATGGTGTTTGTTAGCAATTAACGGCACTATTGAAGCTACCAGTTATATACACACCCTGTCCATAATAATGATATCAAATAATCTGCGCTCCCAAAGTGTTTAACCACCGCACAGACGGTGGCGTGTGGTAGAGTCTGGAATGTTGGGAGTCCCTCGTGCTCCCAAACATCCCTGGGAGGAGACTGCTAAGTGCATCACGTGGCACGTCTGTCGGAAAAGCATCTGAAGTTGTTTTGCGGCCACTTGGGGAATAGCAGCAAACTTCAAAGCCGTGTCGCACAAATACCCAGATGCCAAGGCCAAGGTCCAATACGGCCAGAGCGGCGCAGCACCAGCCCACATGCTGCTGCAACCGCACAAAGCTATTAGATCTCGGCTCGGAGGAGCCTTTAATCTATAATTCCCTCTTAAACTGGACTCTGGGAAGAATTTTCTGATGCATCTTTGATGGGCTTGGACGTGCTTGTATGAAAAGAAGCTGAGAAACTAGCACAGAAAATAAAAGGCAATAACCACTGAGAATGTTGCATCATGTATGATGTAACTTCAACAGCTTAACAAAAGCATTTAATAAAAACGAAGTGAGAGAGACAGGAACGTAGGACAGACTGTGGATTATTCTGTTGTGTATGCACGTATTCATTATTAACCAAGAGAAACAAAATACAACAATGAAAATATGCATGCACTGGCCAAAACACACAAAAACTGTGCTTGCGTGGCTTGCAGTGAACTCCTCAGCAAATAGGCCCAAACAGATCTAAATCGTTGTAAGGGATTAAACAAATTCACCTACAGCACTTCTTTACTGTGGTACAGAACTTCTTGTCAGTGTTGCTCCAGTTCACTCTTAAAAATAAAGCTTCTTTATTGGCATCTATGGTTCCATGAAGAACATCTATGGAATCTTTCCATTCCACAAAAGGTACTTTATAGTGGAAAAGGGTTCTTTTGATTTTGAAAATATTCTTCACACTAAATAAAAAAAGATTCTTTTTTTTTTTTTTAAAACATTTGTTAGTGAGCTATCCCGAGAGCATTGCTCAGGGAAACAGGACGTGCACGGATAAAACAGAGTATGTCGATCCCTTCTCTCTTATGGTGATTTCTGAGGTATTATATGTGTGGCATGCTCCTTAATTTGCATTTTCAAGGACCACAGCACCATTCTGGATGAAAGACGGATGGTGTGATCCAAATCTTCAGCTGAAATGCATTTGCATGTCTTTAAGAGTTCAACGTGAAGCCTAGTGAAAAGCGTCTGTGCGTGCTCTGCTTCAGTGATGTCTGGCCAGAGATTAAAACTCTTTTCATCATCGAGGGCCCATCTGGTGGTGAGAGCCAGTCTGCTGGAGCCCATCTTCCATGACCCATCACAGCTGGATGGACGGACTCATGATGGTGCTGTTTTGTGTTTTCCAGAGTTGAAAAGAGCAGCTGAAATCAAGACAATGTTATTAGATGACTGCTTAAAAACAGCCGTGGTTTGGCAAACAGTCCTATGTGTCAACCATATGCCCTGAAATGTGGAAAAAAAAAATCTGAATGATGACTTTTGGATATCCAGTTGAACAAGCTTCCACTCTCGTATTAGAGAGATAACTGAAACAATCATGGAATGTACATTACCAGTCACAAGTCTGGACAACCCATTCTTCCACATTTCAGAATAAAAGTAAAGTCTTCAAAACTATGAAATAACACAAATGGGAGCATGGGAATTACAAAACAAAACCAAATCTTTCAAAAATGTGCTCCATTTGAGCTTCTGCAAAGCAGCCACCCTTTGCCTAGATTACAGCTCTGAGATTACTTGGGCGGAATGACAACCCGAAAAGGCTGAATCCAAACCCCCTGCTGGTGCAAGAGACAACGTGACCTCCATCAACAAGGCTGTTGTTTTTGGCACATCAGAAAGCAGGCCTGATCTCCTATGCCATGTCCGCCTTCATTTTCTGTGTTCTAATCTCTTACTGGGGAATCAAGTTCTTTGAAAGTTTGACAGCATCATTAATTTGCCGATCAGAGCGGTATGATGCTATACTCCACGGATTTCAGATGTTCTCCCATGCTGTTTGAACTCCATGTTACATTACTGAAAAAAACATGGAATTTGTCAAGAATGAAATCGCAAGGAAACGTAATAGTGGATTTGAATGGCAGAATGAAGCATCTGTTGTTCATTCAGTGTGTCTAAATGAAATTAAATGACTCTTTGTTTTGTAAGTGTCTGAGACATTAACATCTGTCTGGAGATCAAATCAAATGAAATATGCAACAATAAAAAAAAAAATCTATAGACAGATATTACATACATAATGATTATACATGCATGTGTGTTTCGGTTTCACTTTAAATAAATTTGTTTAGCTTGTCATTTATAATAAATGTTGTTTATAATGAATGTCATATAGTTTGTTTGTTTTATATTTATATTTTTCATTCTTGTTCTGTTCTGAATACAATTACATTTACAGAACTTTTTGTGGAATCAGGGGGAAAATAAAATACATGTTTTTTAGTATTTATGTTTTATTTACAGGTATTTTAGTAATAATTGTAGTAATAGTAATAAATAAATACCGTAGTACAAAATGTCTACATCATGCCATATTTCAATGAATATTTTGACAAAATATACAATATATAAATATTTAATAATGTCTTAAATTACTCAAAATATGTACAATAAAGGGTCCCACTTTATATTAGGTGTCTCTAAACACTATGTACTTAATAATAAAATAATGAATTGTTAGGTACAGTGTATCTATTGTGTTCATGTTGAATTGCAAAACACTTTTGCTGCTACTGAGGTGGGATATGGGTTATGTTAGGGACAGGTTTGGTGGTATGGTTAGGTTTAAGGGGCAGAGGTAGGGTCAACAGTGTAATTATAGATGTGACCACAGAAATGAATTACAGATCAATTCATTACTGATCAGTCCTTGTTAAAATAGAACAAATTACTTCTCAACTCTCAGCTTATCAATAACATTAGCAGCAACATAAACATTCCAGCAGTAGCAACGCTCAGACCAACAGTACAGCAAGCTGGCGACCTCCAGTGATAAAATCGCTCAGTGTGAACAATGTGCAGGCTGATGAAAGTGAAAATAAATGAAAGTGTAGATTCTGACCACTGTTTTTTTTTTCATATAATAAAGATAGTTATGAAGATCACAAGCACCCGCCTGTTGTAAACGTGTGGTCTCTAGAGTCTGCTGTGTATTGGTTTACTGTGCTGGCTGCAGGCAACTATATTTACTGAAAACCATCCTGATGTTCTGGTCTTTTCATCCTCAAACAGACTAAAGAAAACAGGAACCCGGAGGGCGGCAGAGTCCAAGGAAACTAATACACAGACTCCAGTCCAGAGACGAGGGGATTTGAACTCCCTCATCATCTTGCTTCAGATCGATGCAGCCCTCCACCGCCACACTAAATCTAACGGACCACTGAATGGAAGCTGAATTTAGATTTGACTGGGATGTGTAGACAAACTTGAAGTCTCCAATGATGGGGTGTGATTTCCCGCAACTAACAGGAAAACACACGCTGACACTGTGTAACGTGGGTTACAGAATGGGGCATGACAAACCAATGGTACTGAGCGAAAACAAGTCATCGCGACCTGGAACAAAAGCTCCCTGTGCTGTGAGAAATGCATAAGTCATTTGCTCATCTCGCACGCTCATGATGTCCTGACCACATCAAGACATGAGTCTGAATTGCTCATCTTCATTGTGTGTGAAGAATGTCCATTCACACTGCCAGCTTTCCGCAGCATGTCCTCTGATGGATTACCATCACTGGATCATCCTGTACTGTCTGCTGGTGTACACATTTTAATTTAGTTTATTTAGGGCAGACTATCTTTTTGTTGACCAACAACATATGGGGCAAGAGGTCATAGAACCTTTTTTCTTTATTAAAAATTGTAAAAATAATTTTTTCATTTTTTTTTTTTTTCCCAGAGGTGTTTTACTTGTACTTTGAATCACGCACTGCACTGTATTATGTTTCATGGTTAAAGGAAATGTTGCTAAACTTGACAGATACTGTCCTGGGAGAAAATTACCAGTAACTTTTTGGTTATTCTACATTCTGACGTATATCATGCTTGTGCTGCGCCTTGTTTACAAGCAGAGGAATGCCCACACACGTGTCGTGGTACTCTCGTGAATCGCAGTGGACACACCCGGGAGAGAAGAAATTGTTCATTTTTGGTTGAACTAACCCTTTAATGGTCAATGCCATATCTAGAGCTCAGGATGGCTGATAACAAATTAAATTACATTTAATTAACTGAAATTAATTTAATGCAGCAGTTCTACACATGCTTGTGACTTGCTGATCTTCTTTACCCCTGCCATTCAATTTCAGTGATCAGCACTAAATACAGGTCAAAAATGTTCTGATCTGATCACTCAAACCGCATTCAGAGGTAGTCAGAAATGCATGTAATATTTTTGCATTTTTGTGACCATATTACCTGAGACACTTCTAATAAATTTGCAAACAAATACAGCCATACATAGAACAAAATACTCTTCACACTCTGGAAAGTATCACAGCAACAGTTAAGGTCCATTCACAACAAGTATGATATCTACAACTATAAGATATTCTAATTCTATGAGAACAGGAAAGTCCACACCACAACTACAACACTAACGCCACAACGATATTTCTCAAATCACATTCAGATGATTTTTT
>NW_015552555.1:413328-430300 GCF_001515605.1 Sinocyclocheilus anshuiensis
TTTTTTTTTTTTTTTTTTTACAGCTGCTGAACAATAAAGACATTGACAGCCAATCAGAATCAGACTTTAAAGAGCTCAAGCATGTAAAGCAGCAGACAACATAACAGCAGCATGTGCTTATAATAAACAGAACATTATTGTAAGTTGTTGTAGACGCTAATATAGTTATAGTTACCATATAAATATTGTTATATTTACTGTTCTTGGGCTTAAGGTCTTAAGGCGTGAACATTACAAATATCTATTTAAATCTCCCAGCATGTCACAGTCATTCAACATGGTCACTGCCTATTGACACTGTGACTGGACATCTTCCAATCAATCTACAATGTTCACAGAGAACAAAATCATCCATTATGCTTTGGAAACTCTTCCCGGGATGATGCTCCAAACTTCGCCTTTGTAGATTGTTTTGAGTTAGTGATGTTCCCTTGACAGTTGTGAAACGGAGGTCATGATTTGTTTCATATGTTTTTCAAGCCCATAATGTCAACAAGCAATGACAACATTAGTGGCATGAACATGGACTGTGAACAACATCACCATGTCTGTTTCAGTGTTACTCTGCAATGACACGGCTCAGTGTTTGGAGCGGCTCAGTTCACAGTAAACACTTCCCAGGTGCTCTGAGTTTGTATCACTTACAAAGCACACCAACTCCACTTTATTTTTTGAGGACAGAAATGTATAGCTTCCAGTTTTTTCCTGCGGGTGTATCGTCACGCTATGCTGCATGACAGTGAAGAAATTAAGACAACTGTACAGAATTTTTGCACTTCAAAATAAAACTCACTCAATATAATAATTGGCATTCAGCTCTTGTTTTGGGCTTGTGGTCATAACACTCATTTTCAAATAGCCTTTTGTCAAGCTTTCTGTAGCTGTTATGACACCATGTAAAAGCTGACACATTCTATTAGAGTCTGCGCTTATTAGTAACATTGTTGAGCTGATTACAACAACTGAACTGAAGTGTGCCGCATCCTATAGGAACTCTACCAGTCCAAACACTTGATACACTATCAATTTCAATACTTGGGCCTCTAAAGGTTCAGGTAAAAACAAACAAACAAAAAATGTTAGAGTGCTTTATAAATAGCATTAGCTTTCATCAGCTCTTTACCTGTCGATATTCTTGAAAATATTTCCTGGGATGTCCATACTCTATGAGTAGAGTTTCACTCTTAGTGAGTTGGAGGGGGTTATTTGGAATGGAGATTTTTTGGGCCGTAGGAGGGTTTGATGTACTCTTGGCCAAAACTGCATCAATGAATTACAGAAGACAAACAGATCAGCCAAACCACAAACTTCTTTCTTTAAGTGGCAACTAACTACTCTGTACATAAGGGGCGTTGAGACATGAATACTCAACAACACTGGGTTTTGTTTGATGACACTTATGTGGTCATGAGTTTACATGGTGACACACATGGATTTATTGACAACCATTGATAATCAATTTTTAAAGTCTGATAATTGATCATTGATAGCAAACCATTAATAGCACTACAGTAAAACAAGCGGAAGCCAATAATACATTTGCTGAGTGAGAAAAAACTTTCACCCAAAACAGAAAAACACGCACACACACAAAATATAGATCACTTCATAAGTACACTAATATTATCAACAAATGTTACCATACATTTTCACTAATATATCAATCCAGATTGGCGCGTCTCGTAGAGCGATGTGTCCTATGCGGCATCAACATCTCTGAACTTGTTTCTCTTGCTAGCAGCCAATAAATATGGTTTAGCCATGCTGACAATTTACATTTAATCTTGGGATTTGACGAGTCCAGTGAATCCACAGTTGGGGGCTAGGCTTTCAAACGGCGTCCCACAGGGATCTTACGATAGCCAGGCTGGAGAGGGAAGCGGCAGACGGGGCAATTGGCACAACAGGCTCCAGAAACCCGCTGATGAGCAAAATGGAGGTTTTATGGCTAAAGAGCTCATTAATACCCTCTAAATGACATATGCCTGTTGCAGTATATTAGAGAATAGCCCTTATTAGTAGATAAACGCTTCCTACACCGCAGCGATAAAACCAGAACTCAGTAGTGGTGCACAGATACTACTAACCCCAATATAAACATACCAAGACAAGAAGAATGCACCCTACAGTTTACAATAAAAGGCCACAGCGGCAACGGGCAGGGAAATTTACCTTTTTCATCCAGCAGCTTGTGGTTTCAGCACTTTTTTTAAATAAATTTTCAATTAAATCCCACAGTGAAAAGTTGCACATTAAAATAATGCCCAAAAAGTTTGCATTTTAGCAATAATTAAATCCTTGGTTTTTTTTTTTTCTGTGCCATACACTAAAACATGACAACAATGTTGCGAAACCATGCTGACAATTTACATTTAATCTTGGGATTTGACGAGTCCAGTGAATCCACAGTTGGGGGCTAGGCTTTCAAACGGCGTCCCACAGGGATCTTACGATAGCCAGGCTGGAGAGGGAAGCGGCAGACGGGGCAATTGGCACAACAGGCTCCAGAAACCCGCTGATGAGCAAAATGGAGGTTTTATGGCTAAAGAGCTCATTAATACCCTCTAAATGACATATGCCTGTTGCAGTATATTAGAGAATAGCCCTTATTAGTAGATAAACGCTTCCTACACCGCAGCGATAAAACCAGAACTCAGTAGTGGTGCACAGATACTACTAACCCCAATATAAACATACCAAGACAAGAAGAATGCACCCTACAGTTTACAATAAAAGGCCACAGCGGCAACGGGCAGGGAAATTTACCTTTTTCATCCAGCAGCTTGTGGTTTCAGCACTTTTTTTAAATAAATTTTCAATTAAATCCCACAGTGAAAAGTTGCACATTAAAATAATGCCCAAAAAGTTTGCATTTTAGCAATAATTAAATCCTTGGTTTTTTTTTTTTCTGTGCCATACACTAAAACATGACAACAATGTTGCGAAAAAGTATGCAAAACACAATTTTTTTTTAAGTAACTCGAAAGCGGTATGCTATGTAATAGAACATAGAAAAATACGATAATGTAATAAAATATACAGTGTAAAATAGCCATAAATTTTAACATTATCCAAATTAGCAAAAAAAAAATAGTGACAGAAAGCGACGGAAAGGAAGAGACCCCCTACCTGAGCATCGCGCTTCCTCCATTCCTGGGTTTGCGTTTGCTGCTGGATCATGGCGGCCCTCGCCTGCTTGTCCAAACTATCGATTTCCCGCTCGTGGTCCTGGACCAGGCTGTCCTTCTCAGCATTGTGTGTCTGGAGTAGGTGCGTCCGCTCCTGTTCATGCTGCAGTTTCAGTTCCACAATCTGATTGGACAACAAGGAGTAAGACTTCATCAGCGGAACATCCCTGTCGTCATGACAACTTGTGCATGGCTCAGCAAAGAAAAAAGTTCACGTTTGCCTCACAACACAAGAAGCCTACGCAAGTTTTTGCGTCACTATGATCTCACATGTTGTTGTCCTCCCACTTTTGCGCTAATTACGACAAGCTAGCCTCTCTTTCAGCTCTCGTTAGAAAAAAGCGTACTGTCAAAGCCAGTGGCACAGCACTGGGCAAAAAAAAAAAAACCCCAAACAAAAACACCTAAATTAATAATAATAAAAGGTCTTGAGATTATGGCCATGATTGTAATTAAAGAAGAGGAAGCAAGAAATTAACACATTATCTGTTTGCAGATTTTTACCTGTAATCCTGTTTTATTCCAAAAGAATGCTCAAAAAAGAAAGAAAGAAAAACACTTCAGAAAAAAAAATTTAATTCATTAATTAAATTCATTTGAAATTTCTTGTCTGTCCATACAGTATAACGTCATGATGGATGTACTGCAACTTTAATAACCACTTACTGTTACTTCTGAAACCTTATCCGAAGTGTTGCGCTTTGACAAAAATGGAAAATTAAGAGCCTAAAAAAATCCCAATCCGCCCCGGCATCCCTGCTAACTTCTTTTTTCAGAGAAAAATGCGGTCAGCATTGAAAGCAAGGAGGAAAATATTGAAAGAACACAAAAGCTAGCAGCGGTATTATCTCACTGACTTGCACCTGCTGTGCGGTGAGCCGAGCCTGGCGATGAGAGGCAGCGCCAACGGTTCCCAAGGTCCGTTCCCACTCTCCTCTGGACGGGAGACGGTGACCTTGGCCGGTCCGGCCCCCATCTCCCAGCTAGCCTGCAGCGAGAGGCCTGGTCCCTACAGTTTTCAAGCTAATCCCCCCATATTGTGCGGCTCGGCACCCTACCTGGCCTGCCAGCTAGAGGCTGCTGTGGTGCTATTGAGTGTAGGTGATGAATGGGATTTCAGCTCGATTCCCCCAGCCAATCAGGCACAAGGCCACAAAAGACGCTTCAAACAGTCCCATGGCATTTCCAATTTCAGTGGATTTTGAAGAAGCTGAAGTAAGATTTAGTGAGAAGATTCCTCATCCTCCAGCTTTATCGATTTCTGTAGAGGAAGAGACGTGGATGCAAGCAGACATCTCTAATAGGGCAAAACCAAACAGCCAACAGAAAGAGCCTCAACTAATTGATATGGGACCGCCAAAGGACGCAACCCTCCGGTTTTAAAGGAATGGGACAGATTTCTTCATAACACGCCATGCATTAATATGCTAACCTCGGGTAAACGTGTTGATTCTGAGGTCTCTGTTGGGAGGTACACTACAATCCGACCATCCAGTTTGCAATATATACACATCATGACAGATGAATAGACCGTGATCAGTGATTACCTTAGTTTAAAGTCCCGTGTACATCTATCTTGCTGTGATGGGATAAACCCATCCCACAGCACTTGTCAGACATGCGACAAAGCAAGGCTTTGGGTCGTCATGACAACTTGTGCATGGCTCAGCGAAGAAAAAAGTTCACGTTTGCCTCACAACATAAGAAGCCTACGCAAGTTTTTGCATCACTATGATCTCACATGTTGTTCTCTCACTTTTGCGCTAATTATGACAAGCTAGCCTCTTTTTCGGCTCTCTTTAGGTAAAAAAAAAATATGATGTCAAGGCCAGTGGCACAGCACTGGGCAAAAAAAAAAAAGTCTTATGGCCACTGTTGTAATCATATGCTGTATTAAAGATGAGGAAGGAATAAACACGTTACGAATATAACACCATTTGCATTCCTACAGACTGCTCGAAAACAAAAAGAAAGACAGAAAGAATGAAAGAAAGAAAAACACTTTGCGCATTCATTAATTTCAATTTGAAATTTCTAGTCCGTCCATACAGCATACTGTCATGGTGGATGTACTGCAACTTTAATAACCACTTACTTCTGAATCCTTTTCCGAAGGGTTTGACAAAAATGGAAAATTAAGAGCCTAAAAAAAAAAAAAAATCACAATCCGCCCGGCATCCCTGCTATCTTCTTTTTTCAGAAAAAAACAGTCAGCATTGAAAGCAAGATGGAAAATGTTGAAAGAACACAAAAGCTAGCATCTGCATTATCTCACTGACTTGCACCTGCTGTGCGGTGAGCCGAGCCTGGCGATGAGAGGCAGCGCCAACGGTTCCCAAGGTCCGTTCCCACTCTCCTCCGAACGGGATATGGTGACCTTGGCCGGTCCGGCCGCCATCTCCCAGCTAGCCTGCAGCGAGAGGCCTGGTCCCTGCAGTTTTCAAGCTAATCCCCCCACATTGTGCTGCTCGGCACCCTACCTGGCCTGCCAGCTAGAGGCTGCTGTGGTGCTATTGAGTGTAGGTGATGAATGGGATTTCAGCTCGATTCCCCCAGCCAATCAGGCACAAGGCCACAAAAGATGCTTCAAACAGCCCCATAGCATCCAATTTTAGTGGATTTTGAAGAAGCTGAAGTAAGATTTGGTAAGAAGATTCTTCATCCTCCAGCTTTATCGATTTTGCCCTTCGACACTGTAGAGGAAGAGATATAGCAGAAGTGGATGCAAGCAGACATCTCTAATAGGGCAAAACCGAACAGCCAACAGAAAGAGCCTCAACTAATTTCAGCTCGATTCCCCAAGCCAATAAGGCACAAGGCCACAAAAGATGCTTCAAACAGCCCCATAGCATCCAATTTTAGTGGATTTTGAAGAAGCTGAAGTAAGATTTGGTAAGAAGATTCTTCATCCTCCAGCTTTATCGATTTTGCCCTTCGACACTGTAGAGGAAGAGATATAGCAGAAGTGGATGCAAGCAGACATCTCTAATAGGGCAAAACCGAACAGCCAACAGAAAGAGCCTCAACTAATTGATCAGGGACCGCCGAAGGACGCAACCCTCCAGTTTTAAAGGAATAGGACAGATTTCTTCATTACACGCCATGCATTGATATGCTAACCTCGGGTAAACGAGCTGATTCTGAGATCTCTGTTGGTAGGTACACTATAATACAACCATTTATTTTTGCAATATATACACGTCACGACAGATGAATACACCATAATCAGTTTGATTACCTTAGTTTAAAGTCAAGCGAATAGCTCGCTGTGATGGGTTAAACCCATCCCACAGCACTTGTCGGACAAGCGACAAAGCAAGGCATTGGTTTAGACAATTCTGAGTTAATTTTTTTCAACGCAGGGTGAAAATCCATGCCAAATATATGCGATATGACAGTGGGAAAGCGAAGGGTGGGGGAGAGATTGAAAACATTGAAACGTCACAAAAAGGGCTGCTGGGTGCTGGGCTCTTAAAGCGCCAGCGCTGAATGGCTGCTGTCACTGGGCAGATGTGATTAGCGCCCCCTCCTAGAGCACCAGCGCCGAGGTCATGGGGCGGTGGGCGACTGAAGGAGGCTCCCCGGGGAAACAGTGCAGTATCGGAGAGGAGGGAAGCTTGGCGGCACTCAGTAGGGGTTCTGTTTGAAGGAAGAAGAGTGGCGGAAAATATATTCTATTATTCAGAGTACACATACTCCAAAAAGGATTGTTCCGTCTATTTGATTGTGTGCAGAAAAATTGAAAATGAGAAAGAACAAGAGATTGTGAGATGGACAGTTTGATTGATGTTGATTGATAGGATAGATTGGCGTCCCCAAACGTAGCCTCCACAGTTGTGAGTGGGATGTTGTTAATGTCATATATTGTGTAACTTCCTACTCGTTGTGACCTCAGACATCAGCTCAGCGTCGGCACTCCAAGCCGGCACGACGTCAAATGGTGAGGAGGTCAAAGAGAAACAACACTTCTATAGAAATGGACTCTTTTAAAGTCCCATTGACGGGAATCCTGGGGAATGTTGCTTTGTGTCCACATGAATGGCTAAAGTGACCCTCAGACCACAGTAGACTCATTAAACCAGCAATAAACATCTCAGCTCAGTAACTTGAGGGGGTCAGTCAACTAGAGCTTCATGAACTTTAAAAACCTTTACAAAGTTGCTCTCAGAAGAACAGATGCTTCACAGTGATTCCTAAACGCTTGACATATCAGTAAAATGTATTACTGTAATATTGTGATGTTACAATATTGTGTAGTCAAACTCAAGAATATCATAAACATGTCCATTTCAGGCCACAGTTAACCCGGAAAATAATATGAAGCATAGTTTAAGACAATACGATTATTTGCACTGTGACATTTTTAAGACATTTGTGATGTAAAAGTATTTTCTTTAAGCAAATATATTTATTTGATTTTGGGGTGAAATATGACCTGGATATTTCTGTCAGATTCACCCATTAGATCTACTATTATTGACACTACAGTCAGGTCTAGTTTTCGATTTCTCTAGGTGAGTGAGTACAGTTTGAACTTCAGTTTAGACACTCAACATATTTGAGGGCTTGTTACCTTGGCAACAGTATCTGCCACAGTTTCATTAAAATTGCTTTTATTTTCTCTAGCGATACTATCAAATCAATTGTAATTGGTATGACACAAAGTCTAGAGGACCAATGGGTAGTGAGTTAAGAAGAGGGGAGAGACAATAAAAGCAATTTTTTTTAATTTGCTAAATGTCTGACAAATAAATATATATTTTTCTCTACTACAAATCTTGCCAATTTAAAAAAAAAATGTTTAATGAAATTTGGCGCATATAGTTTTAAGTGGATACATGTCACATTACAGAAGTAAAATTTATTTCAGACTGGGTTCCACATTGAATACCAATCTAAAGTCACCTGTTTTATGAACACAGGAGGCTACAGGACTGCAAAGTGTGTAACAGAGATTCCATAATACTGTTTCAACAAGCTGCCACTGTTAAGACTTCACTGTTCAATTTGATTAGCTAGAATAGAATCTCATGATAACACCACAGGCTTTTGACCAGGCCTTACAAATGAGTGACTTGGAGTCAAAGCAGGACTGGATTCTGCATAGAATCTTTTACAAAACAATGGAAAAAAAGACAATTTGGCTGTTCTTCCGTTTCGATTTTAGGCTTTAATTCAGATTCTTATAGTATGTCACATCAGACTGTTGTAATTCACCCACTGCTGAGCACACTAACCAAACCGAAAAATGAAGTTTTTTTGTCTCGGTTTGAAATAACCCGAGAAAGAGCAAGGAGCACCCACAATGTATTATGTGCCTTCCGTTTCGATTTTAGGCTTTAATTCAGATTCTTATAGTATGTCACATCAGACTGTTGTCATTCACCCACTGCTGAGCACACTAACCAAACCGAAAAATGAAGTTTTTTTGTCTCGGTTTTAAATAACCCGAGAAAGAGCAAGGAGCACCCACAATGTATTATGTGGGCGAGTTCAAAAGTAACAAGCTGCCACAAGAAAGAGATAAATATTTTTCAGCTGTGGAACATCAAGTTAGAAATATTAGGTGAGCATTGTCTGTCAAAGTGGGATCAGTGAGATGCTTACAAACAATCCCTCTGACCTGGTATGATGGAGTTTTTTTTAATTTTTTTATAAAACATTATAAAACCTACAAATTCTATAAAACATTAAACACTGTAAGAAATTGTTATAGTAACAACTGTTTTTTGTTTTTTTTTGTGACCAAAACTCATGGTTTTCTGAGTGTGGGTCCCATATACAAACAAAATGTCTTATTTGGATCATGGGCTGAGAAGGTTTAAGAACCTCTGCTTTAGTATACTGAAACAAAACTAAGCAACATCAATAACATGTCCTGAGGTTGCCCGAGCAGTTTAAGGACATCGCTACCAAGTAATCACTAAGTGAACTGTTTTTTCGCTACACCTCCCAATTTTGTCTTTAAAACCATTTGGCTGCACCTGCAACAAAATGTTCTCAGTAATGCTTTGCATGCTAACTCTCAACTTTGTTGAGCATTGTGTCTGCTAAAATGTATTCCATTCCTGGCCCCAACTGTACATCCAAATTAAACATCACTCTTCCACCGTCTTTCTATCTCTGTTGTCTAATTATGTAATATATACTGCTAAATAGCAATGTGATAAGACTGTGAGATGAACAATATTTCAATATTTGCCATTTTTATCTTAAAAAAGAAAAAAGATAACAGACACATCCCTGTCAGTAAAAATTTTACAAAGCCAGCATCTTATCAGTTAACAAGACTTTGATTAAATGATGAACATATTACATTTTTAATCAGGAGGAAGTGGAGACTGAATAGAATATGATAAGGGATCTTAACGTGAAAATAAATCTATTTTTGATTCTGCGACAGCCCATTCAGTCATCTAGAGAGAGTGGATCATGTCATTTCAATATGAACTGTGTCGCTCAATGTAATGACACTCGAGCCTGAGTAAATGGTTTGTTCGTCTACATTTCTACCAAAAGAAAATCATTAGTCACACTTAATGTAATGTCAATGGATTTGAAGAAAATGTTCACCTGCTGCACATATCTTCGCTGCAGCTCCTCCAGCTGGTAACTGAACTCTTTAGACTGCTTCTCTCGGAGAGATTTAGAGTGAATCAGATCAGCCTCTACTTTCTCCATCTGAAAGCAGAAAACACAATCAATTACAGTTGAAATAAGCATTATATAATACTATACTACATTAATATAATTTTATTATGAACTGCAATCTTCTTCACTGTATGAGAAGGTACTTGACCCACAATAGTTGTGTCCCAAATGAAGCACTATGCACTTGTACTTATGCACTATATGAATTATATGTATGAAATATATAAGGTTATTGTGTTGTGCATAATCAGAGGCTGATAGCTCCTCCCCCTCCGCTACGTAACTAAGGCTGCGACAGTTAAGTGCAAAAAGTGTCCAACATTCCACACTTAGTTTCTTCGGTTATTTAAGTGAATTATCCTTAAAGTGCACTCTTTTTCCGTTTTTTTTTTCTTTTTTCCCCCCAGTGTGAACACACTTCTCACACTATTTACACTACAAAATGACATAGAATAGTGCATAAGTATGTGATTTGAGACGCAACTAATGACATTAACATGTTGATAATCTAATGATTCTAATAAGCATAAAAATAAATAGGACACAAATACAGAGAATAAAGTAGTTCATCTCAAATGGATTGATACTTTTTGGTAGAGATTGAAAAAAAATTCTACTAAACAATATTATTGCCCCATGGGATGTGTGCAATGTCTTCATGCTGGGCTAGTGCCTATGGTATTTAACAATGCAATTCACATCAAAATACTGTAAAAACTTTTTAATTGAACTATAAGCTACCTTACTATTTTATATCAGGGAAAAAATGTAAATGTTTTAACATCTCTTACTTTCTTTATTTATATATTTTCCTGTAAAATACAGTCCAATTTATGGTCAGATTTTCAGTTCATGTTTATATATTGTATTATTTTAGTACAGTTATGTTCAAAATTGTTCATACCCTTGGTAAATATGATCAAAGGCGGCTGTGAAAATAAACAACATTAAAGATACAGCAGTATATTTAATTTTACACACGGGGTACTTTTTTTTTTTTTTTTATCCCTGTGTGCAACAAACCTATCTTGAGTATTTGCTGCTTAAAAGTTCTATTCTCAGATTAAACAAAAAAATGGATTTTAGCAGCAAACACTCAATGAAATATACTGCTGTATCTTTAATGTTATGGGCCTACTTTTCTGCCGGAGGTCCTGGACATCTTGTTCAGATACATGGCATCATGGATTCTATCAAACAGCAACAGATAAAAAATCAAAACCTGACTATCCCTGCTAGAAATCATATAATGGACCACTGGATCTTCCAACAGGACAATGATCCAAAAACAAACCTAAAAGTGAGTCGCTGAGCACAAAACGTCTTCCATGGCCGCCCCAGTTCCCTGACCTGAACCCTAAAGAAAATGAGTGGGGTGAACTAAAGAGAATCACCACATGGGGCTGGGAATCTGAAGGGTATGAAGGGATGGTCTCTGACCTGCTGTCAGGTGTTCTCCAAACTCATGAGGCATTATAGGAAAAAACTCAGAAGCTTATCTTGGCAAAAGGAGGTAGCAAAAAGTATTGAATAAAAGGGTATGATTAATTGTGCTCAATGTGTTTTAGAGAAAAACATTTATTTCATAATTAGATTTTCCCCCCATTTTAAATTCTTATTCTCCAATGAAAGGTTAGACTTTTGCAAATGTTTTAAATAAATTATCAAAAGTATTAACAATGTAGATTTATTTCCACAGCCTTCTTTGATCATATTTACCAAGGGTATGAACAATTTTGAGCACAGCTGTATATGGTTATGAGTAAAAACATATACCGGCACAGATATACCATCCCGTCATACCTGAAAGATCGTCACCATATTTTTACAGTGAATTACTAGCAACCACAGCTGCTGTTTTTTGTACCTTAATTGTATATTTTTTACAGTGTGTCTAAGTAAGCAGCTCAGTAGGCTTAGGAACCAAGCTAGTATATTCTATGCAGTATGCAGTAAGCACTACACTAGTATTCCGATCTGAACACCGCCTTTGAAAGCCAGGGCACAGGATCAGAATAATGAATTCAAACTCTTAGAAGATACTCTACATTTAGCATGTGTAAGTCAAGGCCATGTCTGATTATCCAGAGGACATTCCTTTCTATGATGCTGTTACAAACAGACGAATGCAAATGGCCAGCAAAAACAGAGAAAGAGAGGGGGTGGCAGGAAAAGAGTGTGGAACACTTTGATGTGGGCTGAATCTTGGACAGATGATGATCGCTGGAGACACAGGGTGGAAAGAGAAGGGTGAATCAGAAAGAACACGAGCAGGATGTGGGCAGCAGTTCTGAGTCCAGCGAGAGCTTTAGCATCCCCTAACGCTCGCCCACAACTACATGACCATTAGTATGCGCGCACACACACACACACACAGTCTGCCCAGTTTAACGCTCCAGAAGAACTCTGCCCACACTGTGCCAACATGACTTAATGCAAGCCTGTTTAAAGCTTATTACTGATTACTGATCGTGCACAAGAACACAGAATATAACTGTGAAATAATGCTGTGCTCCATCCAATGCTGGATGTGGGGTATTCCTACAAACCTAAGCTACATTCCTGCAAAACTCCCAAAACGTACCTATACATATTATTCACTGCAGTTTCCACCTGAAATGCACACTAGTGGGAGTAAGACACCAACAACTTTCATTCCTTTTCACACAAATTATGATTACAGATTAATAAAGATTCGTTTTGTGCGGTTTCTAGCATAATACTGTGCTATGACCTCAAAACACTTTTACCATAGTGCATTATTTGTGAACTAATGCATTTTGACGTCTGCATCACATAACCAGCTCCATATGTATGGCTTTTCTGACATAGTAAACTTGCTTGATAGCGCACCTGGTACACATTGCACTTGGGTACGAGTCCCATGAAACATGAGTCATGAAAAAGGAGTTCAAAGACTTGTAGAAGCAAGCTAAAATGGCATTGCTGCTTCAGCAAATGTGTTTTATCTTATGTTTGCTTTTGTTAACACTATAGATTAGGTTTAGTGTACGTGGTACATTATTTTCAAACGTGACAGAGCATTAACCTTTTAGTGCCACTTACTGGACATTTCATTCCTGAACTACAGCGATAAATACAGTACAAACTAGGGCTGCGCGATAAATCGAAATCGCAATTCGATAGAAGCTGCGATTGTCATGCGTATCTTTCAGTGAAGCACGGTTCTGTGATCAGTGACTGACGTTATGAAGTGAGTTGAGAGTAAAAATATGTTATTAAATGTGGTATTTTCACATGCTTTCAGATGGAGCAGCATTTACTACACAGAGCCGTAGTTCACTGAGAAGCTATGCAAACAGCTGTCATTATCGCGAACGATTTCTTTGATTTCATAATCGCGCAATAAAATCGTCTGTGATTTTTTTTTTGCGTAACACGTTAGTTTACTATGTGTAGTAAATTCTGCTCCATCTGAAAGCACGTGATGATGATTTACTGCTGATTACAGAACCGGCTTTACAAAAACAATTGCGCATGACAATCGCATTCGATTAATCGTGCAGCCCTAGTACAAACAACGTAATAAACATTGCTAGATTCACAATAATCTGTTTCGGATAAAACTGAACTTGTTTTTAGTATTTCCAGTGACCCTGGGTTGATTCCTACTTATATATCTCTGATCTCCACCATCAAGGCATTATCTGATGCTCAGAAGATGAAACTAAAAAACAGACAGTTTCACTATCAACAGAACCCTGCTGTCAATCAGACACTACACAATGTAGTGGATGAACAATATTACGCAATTCATCTAATGACAGATGTCTGATGAACAATAGAGAGTATTCCAACCAGACCAATACAGCGACACTGA
This sequence comes from Sinocyclocheilus anshuiensis, assembly GCF_001515605.1. Taxonomy (NCBI): domain Eukaryota; kingdom Metazoa; phylum Chordata; class Actinopteri; order Cypriniformes; family Cyprinidae; genus Sinocyclocheilus; species Sinocyclocheilus anshuiensis. Next base: position 427,009 of record NW_015552555.1, read on the forward strand.
CTGATCTGATGGCATGAGTTTGCTAACCATTTAAATTGGTGATGCTAGTAGCACAGAAAATATACACTTTAGCTTTCTGTTTGAGCATTTAGCATTCATAGTGTGAATACTCAGTCTGTTTTTCTTGTGTTCATTGGCTCTCCTCAAGCTAGCGTTCAGTGGAATGACATGAGACGAGTTTCTCTTCTGTTTTTCTGCATTGGTTTCATAAGAGTACTGATGTGTGACAGGACTGTGAGTCTTTTTAAAGCAAAGCAGATGGATAAAGCCTCATTTCATAAGTGCTAAGAACGTCTGTGGTGTGTTTTAGGATGGAACTTTTACATGTTGCCATTAGCATAGCGGTACCAGGATTGTGACAACAACATTCACATAATATAAGCAATATACAATTCTTGACATATTCACAACAGGACTAGCCGTTAAATCATCATCGTACATAAATAATCATCTCATTTGAAGCAATAATATAAAGCGGATTTGATGTTATCCCTCAGGGCTGTGTTTCTCAAAAGCATCTTAAATCAAAACAGACTGCAAAAACCATTAGCATCAATGGCCTTTACGATCTAAGATTGGAAAACGCAGCCCATGATTTCATAGGATCATTGATTATGATTATTATTCATTTTTATTTATTTATTTTAATATGGTTTCTTTATAAAAACGTGCAGTCATAATATTTATTAAGAAAGTAAACCAAATCAAATTTGATTGGATCATTTAGTTTTGAATGACGATTTGAAGGATGAATTTTGTTATTTGATGGCTATATAAACCTAAATAAGAAGCTTTTAACAGCTAGGTAACAATAGCGTGAATGTTTGGTTCTGCACACATTGGACGCAGCTGTTGTAGTGAACCTGGGTGGCGCCGCAGCGGCTCGCTCCAGCATCTGTGCACAGGATGTGATGTGTGGCTGTAGTCATGTGCATTGTGTTGATGGGGCAGACTGAACGGTGCTGTTTGGGAGATTGGAATTGTTACGATGGAAATAGTGAATGTGCAAAGAGTCATACAGAATACATGTCAGGATGAGTAACTATTCCAGATGACTAACAATGAGATCTGTTTGCTCATCCAATACCAAGTCTCAGAGAAACAGATTCAAACAGTGTAAAAGCTTTTTAAGACAGTTGAGGAGGCTAATGAAGATAACGCAATCTCTCTTTATGTGAGAGAGGTCAGGGAATGAGATGGGAGATCAACGCACCTTGGGAGCCAGATGGAACCTGCATTGCCCGCATGAGCACCACAGCGCCATGTATTGGAGCACATGTGCTAACTATTAGATCATGCTGGAAGCTTTTTAATGACATGAATTGTCGTCTGAGAGATGCTCACTGCCCATATGATATCCTGTGAGACTGAACGAGGGGATATGATTTACGATCCAGTCTGCAGTACTAATCGCTTGCTGTCTGGACTCTCTGGAACAATCCACAGATCAAATACACCCTGAACTCAATTATACAGTGATATCAGTGAAAGAACGTCTCACATTTTCAACCTAAAGTTCGGCTGCCACATTGCAGTTCATTCTGGTCAAGAATGAACATTTAGACAGAAAGAGATGACTGAATTGTGAACCATCCAAACACAGTTAGATTTCATAAGTAGAAGTTGAGCAGACTCTTACTATTACTAGTTTTTACTGCATTCCTCATAATGACAAAAGGATCCATGTGTGGCTTTGCTGCAGCAAAACCCTAAAAATAATACTTGCTAGAACAGAATATTTTAACACAATAATTCAAATCTATATTCTCTTGCAAAAAAATAAATAAATGATTAGTTAACATCAGGTAATAAACAACAGAAATGTATCAAGGTGCTTAAATACTCCCTATCCAGATATCTTGTTTGGTTACAACTAAATGTCTCAATTAAAACTCTGAAATGTTTACATAAACCTTGAAACCGAAACTGAAGCTTCATTTAGCTGAAAACCAAAAATAAAGTCTATGTAATAATCAATTAATTCATTACATTTATTTAATAATCAACACTCAAATTAAAACTGTGCTGTATATAAACACTTATATTGCACACTAGGCCATGTTTTATATACATTTTTTAAAGGGGTCATATGATGTTGCTAAAAAGAACATTATTTGAAATTGCATCATATGACCCCTTTAATTAACCAATAACCAATATGTAAACATTTTAACAGTGGCTGTAATAAAAACTTGCTTTCATGAAAGATGTATTCAAATATACATTGAAAAATGAAGACATCACTAACAAATTAAGTAAAATATAATAAACATGTAATACACTGCATATATGTAGTGAAATGAATCTATATTTATTTATTCTAGCTAACTAATGAGCAATGGACACTGAATGGCCATGCAACATTAAAAAGTGAATATTTTCGGTTGCTGAAATTCCGGTGATAAATATCTAAAAAAAAAATTATGATGTCATTAACTCTGTCAAATCCAGTGATTATTTCTTCCACATACAGTATAAATGCTCATTCTAGTAGCCTGGAAACTTGTAAACATGACTTCTGAAGCTGCATAGTAGCAACCAACACCAGATTTGGATTTCAGTCAGTATGGGTGCCAGTGTGCAGTCTGAGGCTAATGCTATGACTGCTACCGTGAGCTTGACAGAGCGTCACTTTCATAAACCATGTGACACAGGATAAACTGTAGATGCCCTTGACTCACCTGTTGCTTCATGTCAGAGTAGGTCTTCTCTGAGCTGAGCTCCACCTGCTTCTTAAAGCTCTCCAGTGTGCTCTCAGCCTGCTGGGCCTGATGTCTCTGACTGTCCCGAAGACGAACCAGCTGCTCCTCTTTATCCCTACAACATAAAAAACACACAAATTGGGTCACCCTGTGTATATACATGAGCTTGCATTATTCTTAGGAGTCAGAACACAGAGTCAAAGCTCTTCTCAGCTTTGTTTCATGTGCTCTAACATAACTGAGATGGAGCATAAAAAGCAGAATGTTGTGCTTTATACTTATTTTTTTTTTATCAGCTGATTGGGGAAGCGTTTTATGTTCACAAAGAGAACTTCAGCGCACAAATGTGTGTTGACGCAAAACAAACAGCGTCTCAGACTCATGTCTGACAACAACGCTGAGACACAACCGTCAAAAGAGCTGTCAGATGCAAGCCAGACTGCTACAAAGAGCTTGTCAACCTGCTTTCACTGTCTATATCCGTGCATGTGTGTGTGTATGTGTGTGGCACATCTCGCCCTCCCTCAAACGAGTGTAATTACTGTGGTAATTACTTTTCTTTGTAAGAACAATTCATCAGGGCCCGTGAA
>NW_015552555.1:430403-457860 GCF_001515605.1 Sinocyclocheilus anshuiensis
TATATATATACACAGTATAAAGCACTTTCTCTAAATGAACATCTTCATCAGTTCAAGAGAAGGACATCCTTCTTTAGTTATCATCTCATTTAGTGTACACACACAAAGCAGGCATAACAATAAGAGGAAATTAAAAACAAAACAAACGCAAAAAGACATTTTTTTTTTTATTTCTATGGCCATGTGTGTGGCACATCTCGCCCTCCCTCAAACGAGTGTAATTACTGTGGTAATTACTTTTCTTTGTAAGAACAATTCATCAGGGCCCGTGAAACTACATATTAGTACTTACTCAAACAAGTTAACCCACAAATCCCCCCCCTCCAAAAAACCACTGACTGAACAATAATAAAGAGGAAATGTGAATTAAAATATGTGACATGCAATGCTTTGCAACACAAGACATTTAATGCGGGGAATTGTTTTTGCAAAATATTTAGTAAAATCATGATTTACCATAACAACATAAGAAAAACATAAAATTTCAATAATAGCATTTGTTTTTACACAGAACATTATAAATATGCATAAAAAACAAACGCAAAAAGACATTTTTTTTTTTATTTCTATGGCCTCTTTTCTGTGTAATTTTGGTCTCTCTCATGTTTGACATCAAAAGATCTAGAAATTGTTTCTCCCTGACTGTTGTGTAGTCTGTAATTATTAATCTGTCTTGCAACATGAATGCCTTCAGGGCAGAGCACACACAAAAGAGCCTTCTGCTCATCTCTGATGTGGAGCAACCAGCAGACAAAAAAACACAGAAAGAAGGAAAGAAAAATAAAAACAGGCATCTAAACAAGAAAGAAACAAGAAAAAGGAAGCCACAAAAATAGCTCTCTCTGAACATTTTGAGACGTTCCACAGAGAAGAAGGAGCAGCTCATCGTGAGGAAGAGAAGATTAGTTAGTTAGCGAGTTAGGGGTTTAGTTAATGGTTAATTTCTCTTCGTCTGTCTTTATGGTGAAGAATACCAACAAGATCCTATTCGTGTTACAATAACAGCAATCACAAATTTGTTTAAACACACTCAACATGAAACCAAAACTGCTCCTTTTCACTTTCTTCATATGTGCTCTGGGTTTTATTGTAAATAATTAATCAGTCAACATTATTCCAAAGAAAACAAAACGTCTTGCTTCGCCTCTGAAACGACTTTATTTTTTGGTTGACGTCATCAAGCCCTCTTATTTTTTAACCCCTCCCTTCTAACCACCTGCCAAAGAGACCACTATTCATCATCCAATCAATTCCTGATGGATAAAATCATCATATGATGTTCTTGTACATTCTTTCTTTGCAATATAGACATGGTGTGAGCCACTGACTTTTAACTACCTTGTTTGTTTAAATATCATAAATGGATTGTCATAGAGACTGCAAAATAAAGACAAGGGGATGACGTATGAAGTCTGGCTTCAATCCCTAGTGTCCTCAAGCATTGTTGTGGCATAAAAAGTGACTAGTTCTTCTACCTTGTAGACACCATTATGGTTTATAAATGGGAGCATTCACCATTTTGGTCGCACCGTTTAAGGTTAAGACTGATGCACAGACTGAATTCATAGGAGCTTTATGGTGGGTAAGACATCTACAATGAGGCAAATTACCACCTCATAGATAACAAAATGTTATCATTAGGTATTTTCAACCAGTGGTTCTCAACTACTGTCCATCTGTCTAGGATGTTCCATATCAGTTACAAAATATTATTACTTACCTATAAGGCCCTTAATGGGTTAGCTCCTGTCTACCTAACTAGTCTTCTACCACGCTACAATCCATCACGCTCCCTAAGGTCGCAAAACTCTTTTTCGCATTTGGCTCCCAAACTCTGGAATAGCCTTCCTGATAACGTTCGGGGTTCAGACACACTCTCTCTGTTTAAATCTAGATTAAAGACACATCTCTTTGGCCAAGCATTCAAATAATGCATCTCATAATCTTGTACTGCAGTTATATAATATTGTAGAAATGTAATTTGCTGTAAAGTTGCTTTGCTATACAAATAAACTTGAATTGAATTGAATGTTCCCCCGACCTGCGGCCCGCAACACTTGGGACAGGCTCCAGCGGCTTGGTGGTTCTCAACTGGTTGGTCTTTAGTTGTTGTGTTGCATCTGTTTTTTTTTTTTCTACATCCTCCTATTTGGTCTAATAACTTTACACAGTGGCCCTTTGCAGTTCAAAGGTAATACAGATAATTTTAGTACATTTTAACATCTGATTTTAAGTTGTTTACTTTTGTATAGTAAGTGAAGTGAAGTGAAGTGACGTGATGTGTAGCCATTTGTGCTCTGCGTTTAACCCATCCAAGTGAACACACACCCGAGCAGTGGGCAGCCATATTGCTGCGGCGCCCGGGGAGCAGTTGGGGGTTCGGTGCCTTGCTCAAGGGTCTCACCTCAGTCGTGGTATTGAGGGTGGAAGAGAGCACTGGTCAGCACTGGTCATCCCCCCACCTACAACCCCTGCCGGACCTGAGACTCAAACTCGTCACAAGTCTGACTCTCTAACCATTAGGCCACGACTGCCCCCAAGTACTTCATTGTGTTGAAGTTGTGGTGGCAAAACCAGCTGGGAACCACTGGCCAAACCAAAACAAAAATAGTGTATTCTGTAATAAACAACATGTGTAACACTAAATACTGCCTTGTTTTGAAGGTACTGTTTAATGGCTGTGAAGGTGCATTCTGAATGCAACAGAGGCTGACTGTGGGTCGAAAACACTAAAAACTTGCCAGTATACTACACAGATCTACAGTAAGTCCCTAAAAACTGGGCCCAATGTATTGTGTTAATGCAATATATGGTGTTAATATGAATGTTAATATGTTTTCTGTATTCAGTATCCCCATATTTTGAATTGCGCACTGCGTTTAGTTTTAGGGCTAGAATAAAATGACTGCAAACTAATGTCCTGGCAGAAAATAACCAGTACCTATGTTTTTCTTTCAGTTTACAAGAAGATCTATAAGCGAGCATCATCAAGTTTCAAGAAGGCTAAGGTTCATCTTATGGTTTCTATGGTTTCTATGTAGGTGCACTGCTGTGAGAATGCAACAAAGGCTGACCAAGGGAGTGGAAGCAGAGAAGAGCAGACAGTCCGTCACCATCCGTCACAGAGAGGGGTGAGATGAGAAGGCAGAATGAGGAAGGACAAATAAAGCAACGCGGCAGGGAAAGGGGAATGCCAGCTCCGCAGAGGCCGTCGGCTTTGGCTGGGGTTTGTGCTCGGAGAAGAGTGGAAGACGAGCAGACTCAAATTAAAGATGTGCCGTCAAACCAGAGGAAATCATTCTCATCCTGCACTCTTTAAGGGGATTTTTTGGGGGAAAAGCAGAAGGAAGGGATTTAAGGAAAGGGCAACAGTGCTTCCGACTAGCCACAAGTCAGACAGGAGGGTCAATTTTCCAAACCTCCTTAACCACAGGACGCCTCCAATGTGGAGAGCAGGATGCTTCGATGGGGAGCTTGGACTGTAAATAAGACTAGAGATGCACACAAATGCACCCATTCATTTTCAGTTTCAGTCTCTGGCAACCACGGTTGCAAAAAAACTGGGCTTGGGACCTTCACGCCACCTGACCCATGATGGATCCCACAATAAACACACTTTGTCTGACTATACAAAAAAGAACAAAGAATTTACTCTACAGGCTGTAGATTTACACTGACAAATTAGTGACACACACAAGTGTAATAACCCATGAGTGTTGGGGAAGACAAACAAGAAAAGACAAAAAAAAAGCCTTTTGAAAATATTTAATATATTAACATATGCTCTGAAATTACTTTATTATTATCTTTTTTTCCAGATGTAATACATTTTAATAAATTATAAATATTACATATATCAGCTATATTTACCTGCAATATACTTTTTATAAAAACTTTTGGTTACACTTTATTTTAAGTTGTCCTTGTTACAGTGTAATTATACATTTAACTACTGAAGGATTAGGGGTTGGCTTAGGGTTACTTGTATGTAATTATGCATAATTCATTGTTATGATAATAGTAAGTACATGTAACATGTGTAACAAGGACACCTTAAAATAAAGTGTTACCAAACTTTTATATTTGCATTTGTATTTGATATTTGTAAATGCCCTGTAAAGCAAAATGCCATGTGGGGACTTCAATTTTTGAGTCATGAAAAACAAAAAAAAAATCTTTTGAAACGAATCAGACTTCCCAAATCCCAGTTTGTGCTAAAAAGCTCAATTCGGATTGTAATTGTTTCTCATGGGGACATAAGCTTTTTTCAGCATTTACAGGGGTTAGTCAGTGATTTTATTGCCGTCCGAATCCAAAATGTCTGTGTTTTTCTCCCACCACCCGCGTAAAATTCCCCGGCCGGAATTTCCTACTGTTTTACCTACTGAATCCAGTTTACAAATTACAAGAAGAAATCGATTCAAAATTCACTGCTTAAATTTCTTTTTTTTTTTACCACTGCCGAACACCGTACGCATAGGCGGAGGGTGAACCAACTCCAGGGTAAGGCTAAAAGCACCCAAATGTATTAAACATCATAAACCCGTCTTTTTAGGCAAGAACCAGACATGGGTTAAGACAAGGCTAAGCCTTCCCCAGCCTTACACACGCTCCGCCTATGACCGTAGGGTAACTTTTGCATTTCGTTGTAATTTGCATGCATATGTATTACTGAAATGCTGGAAAGTATTTAGAAGAGCAATATTTCATAACTGCTCCACCACCATAGGCAGAGCGTGTGTAAGGCTGGGGAAGGCTTAGCCTTAGGCTTATTTTTGCTTAGGGGAGCAAATATGCCCCTGCACAAACAAATTAAATCTATTACGTCTGTTGCTAACAAAGTGAATATGAATAGACAGTGTCGATTGCGGCATTAAATTAAGATCTGCTCATGTTGCACCATATTTCATTTGAGGTGTTTTTTCAGTGTTGCGCATTTTAACCAATCACACACATATCTGTTGAGCTTAGGAATGCAATGGCCAATCAGAGGCGTTGAGATGAGTCGTCGTTCTAGTGATGGAAATTTTGATTTGACCATTTCTTCATATTACATAAATACACCAGCAGGTGGCGAAAAAGAGTGTCTTATGTGTTATGTCTTAAGTCAACGAACGTATTCACTTTAAAACTGTGGAAAGGAAACGTTATATAATTATCCATTTCTAACATTTTTAATCAATTGTAATCACGTTAAATACAAATTCAGTCCCATTAAACATTATCATAAATATTCTATATGTCACCAAGCATCTGAACGAAAACCATCTGGCTAAAAAGCTGTACAAACTCCAGATTATATACGCAGCATCTTCATATTAGACTCACACTTGGCCAACACTCTGTCTCTCTGGACGTGGGCTATAAACACACTAGGAGAGACATATGGATTCCAGGTGGATTACACCTCTCCACACCAGTGTGAAGCCAAAAGCTGTCCACTCCATGAGCTCATCATGACGGAATGATAACACATCCAGCACCAGATCAAAGCTGGGGCCCAAAAAAGAGGCAACACATTAAAGCCAGAGAGAAAATGCAAAGCTGAAATTTTCAGCGCCCTCAAAAGAGGAGTGCCTCATTCCTCAGTGCCCAGAGAGCCAGAAACGCACAGAAACAGCCTTGCACACTTTACGACTGACATACAAATACGCACTGTTCAAAAATAACAGCAGCCGCTGCATGAGCATGCAGTCTTAACACCCTGCGCTCATGGTCAAATATCCGCCTGAGCTTTGAGGAGGTGGCCAGTTATTGATTGAGATGTGACTTTCTTGCTTGTCATTTTATATCCAATGTAATGCAATCTCTAGTAGAGTGGGAAGTTCAATGACAAATATATCATTCTTCCAGCAATTTCAGACTACATTCTGAATAACATACTACAGCCGCAGAATACAAAATGCATACTGTGCAAATTTTCTTTAGATGCATATAATACCCACGTGGTCTACATTTGATTTGCAGTATACTACAGATCAAACTATGCTGGGTAAATTATCCCACAATGCAATGGGCTCGACTTGACATTATATTTCTATCCACCTTATTTTTCACACAAGAGCAGGCCATTTGTATAACTTGACAAATTTATAAGTTATTTTACTTTTACAAAAACAGTCCGTTATGCTTCTTTATATTGCAAATTGGTATTTGTTATAATTTTATTTTAATTGGTGTGCAGTGCAAACAGTTTAACCATTTATTGCACTTTGTTATTCTTCTATTTACCTATAGCAGCTAATGAACTGGAAGTCTTGCAGATTCAAAGCTTACTTCTGCATTGCAAAATAAGGTGGATAGTGAGAGATGAAAGTAATTACAGACATGATTTTTAACACCTTCTTGACTCATTATTTGATTTGACTGACAAAAGTTGAAACATTTTTACACAAATTTAGATTACAAAAATGCAAAACTGATGACAGATGATAACAGGATGGGACTTTCTAACTGAAATACATGATGAGGTCACGAGAATGCAGCATACTACTGATTGAAATTCAGTAAGCTAGTATTCCACCCCAAACCCAGCCATATAGCCTCCAAGTACAGGATCATGAAATCAACATGCAGCTCAGTGTGCCAGCGATATGCATTTTTCTTCTTTCAGACTGCCTGCATGCTTTCAAAAATATTTGCTCCGACAAGCTTTAATGGTGAGAAAATATTTGGCAACCGTTTTTGAAAAACTGCTAAAAGTTTTTTTTTCTTTTAAATTTGGGATTGACCCAAATAGACATGCAATCACTTATTCGAGCCAAATAAGAAACGCACCAGTTGTTGTTCACCAGCATTGATTGTTGCGACCGTGTGGACCACCGGGAGTGTGTGCTGCTGAAACAGTGAAGTGTGTTACTCTTGGGTGGGATTACATTCAGGGACGCCTCTTAATTAATGTCATTCCTGGTGCAAAAGACACACTCAATGACACACACCATAAACCTCCTGCTTTAAGTGTGGGGCGATTATTCAATGATGTGGTTTGCGTATGATACAAGAAAACAACATCTGCATCCCTTTAAAACTTCCAGAGGAAATTCCAAACACGAGGAATTTGTTCATAGTTTTCAGCTTAGCACTGAAAGGTTATTCCTGCCGTGCCAGATGATCAGTGTGTCTGCATGACGCCCCCTACAGGAAGAGCAGGTGTCTGCAGGAAGCAGGGGCTGATGGTATGCATGTAATGCTCTGTGGAAAGTTTGACTGTGTTCGATTTAAATGCTTTCAGATGCACGGACCAGCGGGGCTGTTTTCTCAATTCCTATGCAACAGGACACGCCTCCCGCTTCTCTCCTAGCAACAGCGAACGAATCCCCGCCGAAAGGCCTTCTCTCAATGTGTTTTTGGACACTTTGGATTCATTAATTTATAGTAATGCTTCAGAACATCAGGCATGTGTTAGACACACATGTATGCAGACCATAACTCATAAACAATGCAAAGTTAGAATGAAGAGGAAAAAAATTTTCACATAACTACAAACAAGTTAAAACAGATGATGGGAATAAAAGAGCGTTCTTGCCACATATGCAGAACGTCATTTGCCTGTAAGTTCTCTGAAATTCAGCGTTTTTGTGGCGTTGGGTGAGTTGCACAAGCATGTATTTGAATCAACTTAACAGATCAAAGCTGAGATCAGATTTCAATCACCTATCCACGATCAAGAGTTTAAAAATGAAAGCGTCTACACAGCAACACATGCGAACTGTTTACCGCCAAGAGCAATACTACAGGCTTTCAATCAGGCAGCACTCAAGAACTGACTCCTCTTTATGCTGAGATGAAGGGTCATGCATGTTTCTTCAACGATGGACATGTTTGACCCATTTTGCGACTTTTAGAAAATGAACTCTTCAAGTTCTCAATAGTTTATATAGTTTGTCCACTAACAATGAAGAATTATGTCAACATATCAACATATAAGTATCATGTTTGATCACATTCTGTGGTGGAAATAACACTGTAGACATTTCTGGAACAAAGTGGCGGATGTCTTTGTCTTGCTATAGCTAGCACTGTATGTATCCTAAACCAAAATAAACAAACACACACATTTTCTGAAATGAAATGAAATGAAATGATACAAAATAAAAATATTATCTCTTTATGATGAAAACAGCATTACAAGTGAGACATTATAAAATGTAAATAACTGTATACAAATGTATGTAAATAATCTGATAAATACTGAAATGGTTTATGCTTATTTCACTCACAGCGGCATTGTTTTAAGCACTAATATAGATAAGACAGTATAGTCACATTAAACGATGTTTACAGAAAAGTTATTTGAAAAGTAAATAAAAAAATATTAAGGCACTGAGTTTCAAAGATAGTTTCAATATGACTCTCATATAACAACAACAAAAAGTTGAAATTTTATATAGCACAGTTTAAGAAACACCCACAAATTCATGGTCTGGAAAGCAAAAACAAATTAAGAGATCTTAACAGTTACAATAGCTAATGATATATCTATTGTTATTGTCTTTAATTGAATAATGACACAATTCCGTGTATGCATTAAAGCATGCTGGCATATAATCAGACATGTGTGCAATGTTCTACAACAGCGCAACTAGTAACTGTCATTCATCACAAAGCCTTAAACCACACATGGGATAGTGTGGCTTAAATATGCCTGGAATTAAATTTTATTTAACTTCCTGGACTTTTTATTTAATTTTCTAGACTGGACAATCTCTCCACATCAAAAAGTCACAACTTAAAAAGAGAGAGGTCTTTTAACAGAAATGTAGAATATTTAAGTGTAATGGAGCATTCACACTGACAACAATTAAATCAATGGAGGTCACCAATTGTTGCACTGATATTGTCACGTTGCACACACACGAGGGACGAGGAGACGCTGGAGAATATGTTGACAGGACTTTATTGGCATGAACCAAGGGAGACGAACTCAGGAAGACGTTTACAGGAAGACGTTCAACAGCGGACAGAGAACTAGGGACTGGGAACACTTTAAATACACACAGGAGGAGGGGATGACGAGACACACCTGGGATCAATGAACCATCATGGGGAACACCTGGGACAAATTAAACATGCGAAAGGAACACCTGGGGAGCAAGACACAGACAAAACATGGAACAGAGTCTGACAGATATAGCCATCTGAACCAGGCAGCAGATTACATGAGCTTTACTACATCACTGTGCATTTGCAATAAGGCCAATCTCTATTGCTTGTGTTGACATCACTCATGAAATAGCAATAATATCTGTATTTTTAACCCAATATCGTATTAATTTTTCTTTCAGCAGTAACTTTTGGTTAAAAAATTTGGTTGATATCATTTGCTTGGCACATCAGATGTGAGTGTGCATGCAGTGTGCTCTGAATGTAGTAGGCCATCCAGACATGCAAAACAAAGTTCATATACTGCACTATGCATAATGCAAAAATAGTAAGAGTAGTACGCCACTGCAAACACAACCTAACTCCCTGACTCTCCCTTGCTTGGAGCATCAACTGGAGCAGAACAACAAAAATACATATGCAAATCCAAATGAGGCTCTTCTATGTCTGTTGGAGCTCAACAAAATCAAGTTTTGATAGGAGAGGAGATTTGTGCAAATTCAAATGATGAGTTTAATCTGCGCTTAATCTAGGGAATGCAACACTATCGTCTTCAAAATGAGGAACAGAGTTTAGGGCCAGCTGGTTTATTTTCTTGCCTATTCTTATCCTCCGTTTGATCCAGCGGGACTGCAGTGATTAGTCCGTTTGATGTTGGCCTCTGAATCCCCAGGGATGTGCCCCCTTCCCTTCCTCCCCCACCAGAGCCGGACTGGTCTGCAGCCTAAACTCAAAGAGATCCGCAGCTGCAGACATGGGACAACACAGCAGGGCCAAGCACATACCCCTGTGGCACTCTCCTCATGCGAGTGTACACTGACAGTCATGCCACATTTTAAGTCAAACGGTCTACTGCACTGTCATTTGCAGTGATGGGAACTGAATTGGGCTGTTTAGGTGACGCTGCTGTCTTGCGCAACGTGTGCTTAAACAGAGATAGATGCAAAGCAAACAAGCATCTCTCTATGCAAATCCAAGCATGGATGGAAATAATCCTGAGTTCACTAACTTGACTGGGAATGATTAAAAAAGACGCTATGGGTAAATAAAAGCAGCAGGAAGGGACAAGAAAGGGTTTTCAAAGGCATTCAGCTCCAAGAAGTTCTTGTATCACCTTCGTCAAAATAAAACCAAGACCAGTTTGAACATTCAGAGCACAACGGTTCATCATGTATATGCATTTCCTCTGATGATCAGACAAACACACTGATCACAAACAGCCAACTTTGTGTTTTTCCAAGCGTGGTAGCTCACTATGGTATTGCCATAGCAACAGAAAGTTAAACAATGCACCAATTCTCATTTGCATTGGGAAGGGGGTGGTTCTTTTGATGGGAAGGGGGCTCAGACAAACAAACAGCTCACCAGCTGCTTGTGTCTACATGCATACATGTTTAAATTCGCATGCGCATATCAAAAGGGTATGCAAAAATGACAGAAGTATAAATACTTTATAAAAAATACAAGCAAAAATTATGCATTATGCTAAATATTACATACATTTTCACAGCCTCTCTGTAAAACATATGCACATGAAAGTGTGTCCAACATGCCAGCCTGCATATAATGCTGTGAGCAGCCAGCACTTTATGCGGTTTCATCTCGTTTAAATTTCTCCGCTCATCCTCTGATCTCCGCTATCAGGCGGTGCTCTCTTGATGTGTGTGCTGGCTGGCCGTTTGAAGTTATGTGCTGACTTTAAAGCAGCCAAAAGACCCTGAACGGCAGGTAGGTAGCAGATCGGGGATCCTGGGTGCTCGTTAGCCCAATGACTGTTTAATTAGCTCGATGAGCGCTGCAGTGTAAATGCGCTTGCCTATTGACACAAATGGGCATCTGTGTTGTTCATTGCTAATGCGGGGCTAATTTATTCATCCTAAGTCGTGTGTGTCTGGTGCACGCGTACGTCAGATAACGGCACTCATTTCATCTCGACACTTTAAAGCAACGTCGGAGAAAAAAAAAATCACAATTCAGCAGATGAAAGGAAGTGTTGTGCTATACGGAACAAGACATGCAAAACGTCCTGGAACGTTTTTAAATTACATATGTGTCAATGACAGCCAGACCTGATTTCTTTTGCTTAATAGTTGTCCCATTTTAGTTTTTTTTTTTTTTTTTTTTTAAAAGAGCCAACAATAAACTGCTGTAAGATTTCATATGTTTGTCTATATATCAAGAAGTCATGTTTTAATTTTGATGCAAAGGAATAACATATTGTAGGAACCTCTATGTTAGATCAATGTGGTTATTTTAAATATGATATAAAATAGTGAATGCATCATCTATATTTATATAAAATGTAACTCACATTGTGCTGTAGTATAGTGTAAAAGGGAAAAACAAAATTGGTACGTGTCTCTCCCCCCAGGATGAGACAATATTGGAATATGGTTATACTTTGATGTTGCAAATGCATCTGAAAAACAACAAAGGGCACAGAGTGAGCTGATGTGAGAAAAAGTGCACAATCCAAGTCCTAAACATGAGACGTGCTTTATATTAAGTGCTTCAAACTAACTCTTAAGCCTTTACATTACACACTACATTTTATATTCCATTGACTTTCATTCTTATGTATGAGAATGGAGGAGACAGGAATGTACGCTCACATGAATTTTGCTGCCTTCCAAAGTTTAGTTTTAGTGAAATCTGCCCTGCGAATTCATAGCACATGAAGACGTATGGCCAATAGAAGACTGATACATCATGGCGTGCCCTCTGAGCTAAATTAAAAGAACGCTAACTTTAAATCTGAAGGATTGCACTGTAAAGTGGAATAGATTGCATGTTTTTTACATTTTGGATGTGTTATATGTTACGACCGTTGCAGTGTGCATAGAAGTCTAATGTCACAGTGGCTTAAAACGCCATGCCCTCCTGACAGATGTGTTTTGTTTAATTTGAAAGTTTTTTTTCTCAAATATGTTTTTTTTAAATGCATTCTGTTAATTGACAGAATTGTTTTCATAATCATTACTGAGCTACAATATCAAGGGCAATAATTAACAATAATTCGTTTTGTCAATTGCAGCCCTACACTGTAATGAGTTCCTGTTTATTCATTTGATAATTTACAGAACATACATTATGTAGGCTATTTAAAATGTAATATCATTTCAATTCAATTTCATGTAATTTCGCATCATTACACAATTGTAGTATAAATACATGTAATTATAAAAATTGCCTTTAGAAAGGTTAAAAATGCCCCTTAATGGAATAGTTCATTTCTGTCCCTGATGCGGTTCCTCAGAGAAAAGAAACAAGCCGACCCTTGCCTAGAGATAGGCACATATTCTGCGGTACCCTTCCTCTTTTGCCTTCTTTTCCAAAAATGTGTTGATGAAAACACATTTTAAGTTATACTGGAACAAAGCGATGGGAAAAAAAATCAGAAAGTGTGTCATGGAAATGTTTTCCTGTAAAAACTGTTAATTAAGAACCAGGTCTTGTGCTCCAGGAGATGATGATGTCACATGTCCACTGGCAGAGTTAATGACTGAAATCTAATTAAACACGTACAGTAATTGCCAAGAGTGTGTGATGCACCAGGACAAGGGCCAAACAAACAAACAGCAAATAATGAGCTCATCGGTGGGTCGGGTCCAGCCTGATGTCATTCTTCAACATAAATGGGAGGTTTTCCACCAATGTTTAGACACTGTAAATAATCTCACATCTGCGCCTGGTGGGTAAATTGAACATGGCACGCAGCTTATCAGGGGAGTTTTGCTGATTTTCCGTGAGTGACAGTGAAAAAGCGAGGCCAGACGTACTCGAACGGCGTCTAACCTGAAGTGTGTGATTCCACCCGGCACACAAACCCTGCGAGCTTCCTCAAAACGCCATCCTAACCACTTCCACATCTCCCGCTGCATTCCTGCGGTTGGGAACGGGCTCCGGGAGCACAGGCAGTAACCCCACACTTGCTCCACATCTAAGGACTCTGCTGTGGGCCAGGAGATGGCCTTCCCAAAACAGGACTTAGAGCAGAGCCTCTTCCACAGCCCCATAATCCAGTCCAGACCACAGCATTGTTCACATTTTAATGGTCTCGGCTAGCACACAACAATACTGGAGCACTGCTGGATATTATGGCTCCAGAGCAGTCGGGGAGGCAAGACTGACCAAATATTGCCCTTGGACACTCAAATGGGAAGCAGCATTTGTGTATCCAAATAACAGTATAATAAATAACTATATTAAAACATTTTATGCAAGGTTTATTGTAACAGTGTACCTGGGTTATTATAGTTAACTAAAACTGAAACTAAAATTAAAACAAAACAAAACAGAAGTTATTTGAAATATAATAAACCTTAACTGAAATAACATATATATTATATATATATATTAGAGATCGACCGATATATTGATTTACCGATATTTTTCCCGATATTTAAGCATTTTACCATAATCGGTTATCGGTTTTGTAATATCGGATTTACCGATAAACGGTGCCATCTTGTGGGTGTTTTGAGAATTGCACGCAGGATCGCCATTGCAGCACGGCGTCTGAGGGGAGAGGAGACAACAACAACGGCGTGCATAGGTAAAGCATACTTACTTGCTTTGCTGTAATTAGTAAACTTTATATAACATAACAGCCATTAATGCACATATTAGATGTATTACATAAATGCCTGAAATGTAACTAGTTTATGCAGCTTGTCTCTAAGAAACTCACTGAGTCACGTAAAATAATCTGTCAAGTCCTGTCCTAATAAAGATGTAACTTTGCCTGAATTAAATAATATATAGTCATGAATGAGCGCATGTTGGAAATAAAAGCGTTGTATTTAATTCTCTCTCTGTTGTCTGTATGCTCATCATTAGTCACGTGAAGTCGGAGTCGGCTAAAACTAATCCGTCAAGTCCTGTCCCAATAAAGACGTAACTTTGCATGAATTAAATAATACAGCCATGAATGAGCGCATGTTGGAAATAAAAGCGCTGAATTTAATTATCTCTCTTTTGTTTATATGCTCATCATTAGTTTCGTGAATACAACTCTATGGAAATTAATTATTTATTATCTCCACGTGCGATCACAGTTTGAGTATAGTTCTGTGTAAATGCATAAATAAACAGCGCTTTGTCAGCACACATTTCATAATTTAGAACGACAAAAACATTAGTAATTCTGATATAACATACCAGTTGAGAAATGCAATAAAATACGATGTTTTGTTTGTTATATTCCAATATTCCAGAGAATATTATTCAGTGAATTAACATTATCCAGTGAATTATTCTTCACTCTTTAGTCTATTAAACAGCTTATAAACCAACTAAAACTAGTTTAAAATGAAGATGACTCCTGTCTTTTTTTTATTTTCTCCATTTGAAAACATTAGACATTCTACATTTATTTTGCTTTTTAGTGTTGCTGCTGATGCTTTTTATAAATAAAATGTTTTTATTGTTGTAATATGAAGATTAAATTTAACATGAAAGACTGCTAATTTTCAACACTTTTTTTAAGATGACTTGAAAGGAGGAAAAACCAAAGTGACGCATGGACAACAACAAAGACAAAAACTACTAAAAAAGACACACACACACACACACACACACACACACACACACAACCCCTAACACTAAGTAAAATGAAAATGTAAAACTAAAAATGGATTCAAATCATTGATAAAAACTATAATAGTATCTCATTGATACTAAAATAACACTACAATATATAGCTGTATGCGGTACTTGAGAACAGGAAGCAGCATTTAACTTAATGAAAAAGTAAAGTTAGTGAAAAAGAAAAGTTGTTTGAGATAAACAATTTTGTGTCCAAGTTTATTATTATTATTATTATTATATTTATTACATTTATTTTTATTTTATCCCATTAAAAATATGTGTGAAATGAATAACATGCACCATGCATGACAAAATTTTGACAATGACAACATGTATTAATAGAGTGAAAAATGTCAATTTTTGATTTCAAGTTGAGTAAAGTGAACAGAATACTAATGTGTACATTAACGTAAAAAAAAAAATCTTGTATTGTAAAATTGACTGTAGTGTACTTTTAAAAGAGAAGACTGTACTAATGAATTTGGTGTCACTCAGATAAGCCGCACGTACCGATAAGCCGCACGTACCTGAGTGAGTCCTCCATCTTGCTCATCTTCCTCTTGCTGTCGGCTCGTTCCTTTTCCAGCTCGGCCTGAAGCATCTGCAGCTCTGACAGGACAGCAGAAGTGTCAATCACTCAACACGCTTTATCAGCTCCCGCCCTTCAGCGTAACTAAACAGAGCTGATCTAATTTTCTAAAGGTCAGAGGTCAGCCGTGAGCAGCCGCTGGCAGACGGCTGGCCTGCAGGTGTATACGGCCTCTGCTTTGCAGATGTGCCCTTGACAGAAATCCGCCTCACCGTCCTGTTTTATGACCGGACCGGCCCTTTGAAGGTGGGGCGGCAGGCAGCAGCCAGGTGTCTGAGACTGATCTTAAAACTTATCTTCACCTGATTGTGTCGGCCCAATTATTAAAGCAGCCTTTTTATGACAGTTCTGAAGCTTTGAAGACTTTTGAAAGGGAGCCGCTTGGCAGCAGCTTATATTAAGTCTCATAATTAGCGGGGCGATCAGGTCGGACTATGACTGTCCAGTTATGCCCCCCTTTCATTTGGGAAAATACTTGAGACCCTCATGAGGCTGTGCTTTGACAAACAGCAACTGGTCTCTGTTTCCACCTGGCATTTTTGGTGATCCGATTACAAGTGATCAGTGCTAAATACAGGTGTAAACAGGGTCTAAAATGTTTTGTGATCAGATCACAGAATTTATATACGGGGGTAGACAAAAATGCATGTGACCACATCACATTTACAGCGGAAACACTAAGTGTCCTGAATGTGTCCTGTGAAGCTCCGCCTACTCGCCACCCAAAAGTGGTCAAAGGATACACGTTTGAAATGCATGTTAATAATATAAATGGTAATGCATCTCACCTGACCACTTGAGATCAGATCACTGAAAACAATGAAAATCTTAATACCAGGTGGAAACAGGGCCTTGTAATCAGCACTAAATATTACAGTCTCAAATGTTCACAATAATCAAAGTGAACTAAAGGCTGGAATACACTACACGACTTTTAAAATCTGAACAGATTTTTAAAACACTAGGCATCATACACTTACCGACACTTACTTATTGTAAATAGTGACAATGGAAAACTGTCCATCATACACCACACAATTGAGGATCACACACAACCAGACTTTCAAGTCATTCCAATCACAACAAACTCATGCGGAAACGTGTGCCTTGTTGCTAGGAGACATGTGACACATGAAAACAACGTGTTCTAAAATCGGCTAAAAATATCAAACATGTTTGATATCCTCCAGCTGGATGGAATCATAGTCTGAAGCAAAAAAACTGGAGTCTTTGACCATTTTATTAGGCTATTGCTGCACGTTTCTTCGTGAAATTGAAATATGACAAAACTAAATTGAAATTTTAAAACAAACCCCAAATCAAACAAGTCAGACATGATTCATATAAACTCCTACTCCAACTGTATCGTGATTTGTTTGGCATCTCAACCGATTTGAATCGGCACATATTTAAATCGATTTTCGACCGGCTCGCGGTTAATCGTTACATCCCTATTGGCTACTGTTTATTAAATTATTAAAAACATGATATGGGTTAAATATAATATTGTGTTTGTGAATAAATGAATTACCTTTTTGTCAGTGATGTTTTGCAGGTCTGTTATCTCTTGCTGCATCTACTTCTCTTGGTGCTGTAAATAAATACATAAATCAAAACAAAATGTTTTCATGTTTTGAGCAGTTATTATTTGGCAGCCCAATTATAAATAATTGTTACTTCTGTAATATGGCATATTTCTGATTTAAATAGAATTTTCAACAACAACAAAAAAAAGGTGGGGCTAGATTTCACACACAGGGAATTCATTGAATAGTGAAAAATAACTGGTTGGATGGGAGGGATTGAAAAATCAGAGGGTCTGATGATAAGGAAAGCAAGCAAGTTATTATGTATTGATAAAAAGATCATAAACACAAATATTTGTTTTCTCTAGAATAACATGCACCAGGACGACCAGGGTAAACTTTGATTTCATGTTGAATTGATGGGCCGTTCCCACTGACAGACTTGCATGAATTGTGCGACGAATTGTGCGACGAAGGAAATGGTTAGAGTTGGCACCAAAATCTGATTTGGTTTTTTAACATTCTGCAAATGAGCAGTGATGTGATGCAATGACTATCAATGGAACTGAAGTCAGTGGATTGGCAATCTGCAAAATACAGCAGCCAGATGCTTGTTACTGTGTTTCAAATTGTGAATCCCCCCAATAACGAGGGCAAAGTGCAGTATGAACATCCTCTGTCTAGCGGCCTTACTGTCAGTATGGAAGGGTGTAAAAAAGTGTGAGCGACTGACCCTGAGCTGTTTCTGTCTCCTGTTTTCAGCTTCCTGTATCTGCTGTTTGAGGTGAATCCCAGTCTGTTCCAAATCTTCAATCACCTCTCATGCCTGACAACAACACAAACTACATTCATAATATGCTATGAAACCATAGCCTTTAAGACAATCTCTGACATCAGAAAAACTGAGATTAGCTCAGTTCCAAAACCTAGCAGACTGCCTTCCTAGACAGTATTTCCATCACAAACATCCACCTGATGCAAAGGCCCTTCAGTACATAAAAAGTAGACTGAAAGTACATTCTTCTTATTTTTAATTTAAAAGAACTACACTAATAGCACAGTCGAATAAACTTTATTTGGCACATCAGTCTCAGAATGCATTTTGACAAGCTCAGTGCACTATCCAAGAGTCAATTATAAACAAACTTAGACTTTTTAGGACAGAAAAATCCCCAATATTTCTGCATTTTTGTGGTTGTTAGAATATCTTAGAAGTCCTAATACAGTCTAGTGTTAAATTCATATTGTAGGAATCAACTGTGAGTTTAACTTTACTCTGTTCTGCACTTCATGCGAGTAGTAATATTTGGGTGGAAACAACTGATCAATAATTGAGTTCAGTCACTTCATTTGGGTTAGGATGCTGCAATAGAAAGTAGCTGTCGATGTAAACAGCAGAAAGTGAGGCAGGGTTTGTAACAGAGCTAATATATCAGGAATCTGTCCTAAGTTTGTATATCAAGTTAATTCAATTAAAGCAATGCACTCGGCTCAATAAAAAATGAAGCAGTCAATTATCACAGGGAATAAGAGTGAGTAAAGCATGTGTAGGTGTGAGAGGTGAGTGAAGATGCATGCCTTGGCTGCAGAGAGGGCATGCTCCTGAAGTTTCTGCAGCGCGTCTTCATGCTGGTCTCTCATCTGCTCCATCTCCCTCTGCAGGGATACGCTCCTAAATCATACAAACAACTTTTTCTTGAAACACAGTAGCTCCAATCTCTTCACTCTATTTACACAGAATTAATTTCACGGAGCTAATTGCAATCCATTGTGGGACTGCATTATATGTGAAGGATATATGCAACATTGCCGAGTATTTAGAAAAGCCTTCAAGTCAGGTGTGTTTATGATGCCGTACATCTGTTTTGGAGCAGAGCTATGATTTTACATCAAATCTCTGCAGCTGCGATCAGTCGTATCCAAGCTTTTCTGGGCTGATCAGGTGGATTTCCTGTACCTGTGGTTGGCCTCTTGAAGCTCAGCGCTGATGGAGGCGATATGAATCTCTAACTCAGCTTTCTCCTGAGTGACCTTCTGCCGGAGCAGGTTCCCGTTCTCCACCTCCACCGAGAGCTGCTTCACCCGTGTCTCCAGCTCATGCAACATCTGCTCCTAGAGGAACCAAACAGAAAAAGTAAGATAAGAGAAAGAGACTGAGGAAGTATTGTAGAATGGTTTATGGTTCAAAAAGTTCACACAGTGCTGCAAAACATTTTTGTTAACTCTTTCGTCAATGGCAATCAATGTTTTCACTGTTATATGGTAGGGGGCGCTATTATGCATTTTCTGAAATGGTACGGAATCTCTGGATCCAAAAACAAGTGAAGAAAAAGCAGAAACTACATATGACTGCAAGCCTTGAGGGTGTTGATGGACACAATCTACGCAATCTATGTTCTAAATCCGATTTGGACATGGTCTTTAACAAAACTTTTCTTTAACAATAGTCTTTAACCAAGATTTTCCTCAGCTTTCTGTCCAAAATGTTGCTTTTTAATGAAACTTACCCACATAGAAGTGTTGATTAAAAAATAAAGCATGAAGCTATAATAAAACAGTTTGCTTTGTTTAAAAGCAGAGGCTCTGCTCTTTCTTTTGGTATACTGCATGTAATTGTATTCATACAACAAAATATTCTGTGGGCCCTGAAATTTTGTGGAAATGATCAAAAATGCTGGCGCTGGCTAGCAACTTAAAATGCTGATGGGGAAAGGGTTAATGCATTGTGCTTTACACAATAAGGCTGTTTCAAAGCAGACAAAAATAACAGTGTTAATGTTGCAAAGTTGATTTAAATCAGTTCAGTGTCAATGTTGCAAAGTTCATCAGTTAAGAAACAAACTCAAAACCCAAACTTCTAAATGGTATGTATCACTGTTTCCACAAAAATATTAAGCAGCAAAAATTGTTTTCAACACTGGTAATAAGAAATGTTTCTAGAGCAGCAAATCAGCATATTAGAATTATTTCTGAAGGATCATGTGACACTGGAGTAATGGCTGCTAAAAATTGAGCTTTGCCATCACAGGAATAAATTACATTTTTAAATATATATAAATAAATAAAAAACAGTTATTATAATTTGTGATAATTTTTCACATTTTACTGTATTTTAGATCATATATACTGCAACCTTATTGAGCATAAGATACTTCTTTCAAAAGCATTAAAATATCTTAATTATTCCAAACTTTTTACCGGTATTGTAGCTCATAACTTTTTCAAAAGAGTAGCTTTGAGTGTAGTTGAACTACTTTAAATTATGTGTAGCTTGTATCTCGACAAACTACAGCTTCACAGTAGCTTCCCAACACTGATTTCCACTACAAAGAGACAGCAGAGAAAGGCAGTGAACATCTCCTGAATAGGGAATTCTTCTGTAGATGTGATAGTGAAAGTTGAAAAGTTCAGTAACAGTGAGCTTAAACAGCTTTCTAACCGCATTTATGGCCACCACACCATCCTCATCCACCTTCAAAGTTCATTGGAGATCATCTTTCAAACAGCCTCAAATCTGATGCACCTGTGGGCCTCTGTACTTTAGCACAACCCAGAGCATGCTGGGAATGAATATGAAAAAGGCATGTGAAGCAGATTAGCAGCAAAGCATGGCTCAGTCCTCAAAGAACATCTAGCATGGTCTTCATTTGAAAATGAGACATCCATATCTGACAAAATACAGGAAGGGGAAAACTTTCCATGGGACAGCAAGAGCTGTTAAACCAAAACCAGACAGCCTGCATGAGCAGGGCTCAGACACACACACGCACACACACACACACACGCCCGTGTCTCATTGTTAATGGAGGCCACTGTCCCGTGCGTGGCGGATGGAATGCAGGCTGATATGAATGATGACAGATTATTGATTGAAGATACACAGCTGAGATGATGAAAGTGGCCAGTGATGAAAAGTACAGCTTTCTGATGGCAGCATCAGTGTCAAAACACTGGAAAATAGGCCTTCGTTAACTCCCAGTGTGAAATGTGGCATGATCTGAAAGAGTAGGGCTTGTGCTATGACGCACGCTGCTAATTAATACACTGACCCGATGGCACATAAAAACGTCTGGTCACAGCCTGAGCCATTCAACAATCCGCATAGCTACGCATCCTACTGTAATTGTACATTTAGGTAGTGAGTAATATCAATTTCCAACATGAAGACTATAGGGTTAGGGTTTGGTTAAGGGTTAGTTGCATATTAATTATGCCTAATTTACTGTTATTACTATAGTAAGTACATGTAACATTTGCAACAAAGACACTGTAAAATAAAGTGTTACCAATAATTTTAAATGTTAAAGATCTGGCTTATTACTGAATTAAGTATTTACTAAAATAGTAGCTGCTGGGTAAAATGTGTCACAAGATGTGGGGTAAGCTGTGTGTAGTAAATTGATCACTTCTCTTCTAATTTCATAAGGCTAAGAAAAAAAACATTTAAGTAAACATTTTAAACTGATTTAAAGGGGTCATATGATGCAATTTCAATTTTTCCTTTCTCTTTGGAGTGTTACAAGCTCTTGGTGCATAAAGAAGATCTGTAAAGTTGCAAAGACTAAAGTCTCAAATCCAAAGAGATATTCTTTATAAAAGTTAAGAGTCAGCCACGCCTACCTAAAACGGCTCGTTCTAACACGCTCCCACATATCTACATCACAATGTGGGAAGATTTGCATAACGCCGCCCAAATGTTCACGCAAAGAAAGAAGGCGTAAAACTTTTATTCTCGCTGTAGTATTGTTGTTGCCACCGCCATGTCGTGAAGGCGCTGTGTGATTCATTGTGAAAGCGAAACTACTTTGTTTGGCCTTCCAAAAGAGGACGATATCTGCTTCGTCATGCCTGGAGCTGATCCGTGCTGGTTGCTGAGGAAATACAACAACTTTGCGCTGTGTATCGCCGGATCGGCTTTCACCGTGGACGAAGCGGAGTCCAGCCCGGAGTCGTCACATGTGGTTGATGTGTTGATCTGCCCCATGAGTACTGAGATTTAATATCACAATGGTAACGCTAGATCACATTTTAAACATGTACGACGGGGGCCACATATATTTGTTATACATGTTATGCATTTGTATCTGTATAGATATGTATCATTTTTCTAGGTCTAACAGTGTCTACACTGGGCAGCTCTAAGCTTGAAACACCCCGTTATTTTAATGTTTAATTTCAACTCTTCTTTTTTTTTTATATCTTATACCAATGTTATAAATGCTTTCAGTTGCACTTTATTTTACAGTACGTGTGCTTACATGTACTTACAGTGTACCTACATAAGAAAGTACTGGTAATATAAGGTAACTAGGGTTAGGTAAAGGTTAGGTTAGGTAGGGTTAGGTTTAGGGGTAGGTTCAGGGTAAGTACCTAGTTTTTACCTAGTTATTGTAATTACTCAAATAAGAACATAGTATGTCCATGAGTAACAGGACTGTAAAATAAAGTGCTACCATGCTTTCCTTTTTGTATATCAAGTGATCATAATGTAATGATCATAGGGCATACACTCCTAAAATATAAGTTCCACAAGGTTGTTTTTGGTTCTCAAAAGAACCTTTCAAGTAACAACAACAACAATGACAATATGCACTGTAAAGCACCTTTTGTGCAATGGAATGGTTCCTTGAACGTTAAAGGTTAGACGCCAATATAGAACCTTTATTTTTAGGAGTGTAGTTTGATTGTTTTGGACAAATGGAGGTTGTACAAATGGATGCACTCAGAATCACTTAGACTGGCTGGTCTTCACGTCTCTCAGGTACAGTCTGTGCTATGACATCAGTGCATTTGAAGTCATCAATCTCCATTGAGCCCTGACTGTGATTAATATGTATCTTGAGGACTGACATTGGCACCACCGTTGCACGCTTCAAAACTTGCCGATCAAGCCATCAATGAATGTTAGGAATAATAAGCAGAAGAAAGGCTGTGCCGACTTTTGACACGCTCCCATGCAAGAAGCCACAGGTAAACAGACAAGCACCCGTTGGTGCTCCGATCTCACCCGTCCAGAAGATATGAAATGTGGACGATGTGACTCCACATAGCTTTGAAAAGCTTTTTTGAGAAATCAGGATAACACCAGAGCGTGCTGCACAAAAGAATGATGAAAGAACGAAAGATAAACAAAGGCTTTCAAAGGCTGGAGTATTGAGACATCAAACGCAAAGTAGAAACAACACCCAGCATCTCACCTCAGCTGACATATTGACAACAGCAGCCTATGAGGAGAGAAGAGGTAAGACAAGAGGAGGGGGGGTTATGGGTGGAGAGGTTGGCGAGGTCAGCCTAAACCAACAGAACGGGAGAACCTAATTTCCAATGACAGAAGGGCCTTTCATCTGGGGCCCTGCCTGGAAATGTGCTGTGTTTAATTATTAAAGAAGGGTCTTACTCTGTGGGGTCGGCATGCATTTGAAGTCTCTTAAATTCAGCCCTGCTGACAGACCGCGGCCGGCCATCTCAGTGTGTGCCCTTACCTGTATGACAGCCGCTGAATGCTAATTTGTAACAAGCAAAACTCATTAGGCCTGTTCCACGGACGGACGCGCGTCCCAGCTCATCTCAGAGCACCGCAGTGCTTCGGTCCCTCTAGTGGGGTGGCTTCAATCAAAGGCTCTAAGGCATGCTTTGTTTCAGGCACACCCTGAATGTACACACAAGTTTACAAGGTGAGAGAAGAGGAGAAAAGACAAAAACAAAGAAAGCTACTCTACACAATGCACACAAATGCTTGTCCAATGTGTTACAAGGGTGTCTTCCTATGGTGCTGTGGCAGTAACAAACCTCAGTACTCAAGGGGGCAACAGAGTTTTCTTCAAATGTATATGCCATTAAACCAGATGTGTTGCTGTCCAGGTCAGCAGCTGTAAACATGTCAAACTGTTCGAACTGTTGCTCCGCAGGTGCACCATCAAACTAAAGCAAGAGCACCCTCAATTGAAGCAGTAATAATAGTATATAATAGTGTTGAGCATTGTAGCCAATCACACGTCTGTTGATCTCTTGAATACAATGACCAATCAGAGGTGTTTAAGTTCCACTTACTGCTCAAAATGCTGGAGTTTTCGTTTAGTGCTTTGTTCTACTTGCTTGTGTATCCTCTCATTATATCAAACAAAAGTGTAGATGCAATGTAAATAAGACTCTCATTGTGCAGTGTAGACAGCTTCAGTGATTATAACGTACATTTTCACAAGAGTACAGCAGAACTCTGTAAGATCACGATGAACTGAAGTGAGTAATGTTTTTTTTTTAGTGATTATGAGTGATTTGATTCTGGACATAGGCTTGCCTGTTGTTCCACCATGACAGTAGCCGACTTGAAAGAGAAAGTCATTGAAGAAAGACTATGCTGATGCCCCCTTGCTTCATCACTGAGAATGCCACTAGTATTTGCATAACATTTCGACTTCCATTCTAACACATTTCAGAACGCAACAACGTGTGAAATTGAGCACATGTATCTAGAAGCTACACAAGAACATGAGGCATGAACAGTGCTGAAGGGATGCCACAAGTCTCAATATAATATTGAACTGTACGGTACGACATGCACAGTTCAATATGGGCTTGTGAATTGTGTTTTTTTTTCCTCTCGGTTTTGCATTTAAATAATTTCTGTGCGTTTTATTTCTCTTCGAATTGGCTCTGCTTGGATGTGCCCGTGAGTCTACATGCTTTGATGAGGAAACGCCTCCCCCCTCTGCTTATAACGTACATCTGAAAAAGCAACACATGCCAAACATCTTCCCTTGTAATGACTTGCAATAAAAAGCGTTTCTAAACCTGTCATCCAACAAAATAGAACATTATAACATGTTTTTACTCCACAACATCAGTTGGATGTTTGAAATAACTTCCTTTTGTGATCTGATGTGGCTTATCACAGAATGAGGCAGACAATATATTCTATTCTGTAATAAAGGCTATGTCAATTAGCAATGGACTACAAATATACTTAATTATTATGAAAACGGCTTGAAGAACACAGATAAACCATATAGTGTTACAGTCGTGTGTTTATTGTCTTCATATTTGATCAGTTCAAGCGTTTCTTCTTTTCATTCAGTTACAGCAGGGGTATCAAACTCAATTCCTGGAAGGCCCTGCAGAGTTAAGATTTAACCCTAATTAAACACACCTGATCCAATCAAGTCCTTCAGGCTTATTTGAAAACTACATGGTATGTGTGTTGGAGCAGGATTGGAACAAAACCTGCAGGAATTGAGTCTGACACCCCTGAGTTCCAGCGATTGCAATGCCTTTGTCCATATTAGGGATTTCCTGGAACGTCATGAGTTCTATTACTTCTGTGATGCACATGTGTAGTTTCTGCGTAAGGGCACCCTCCAGCTTCCAGTATGAATGAAACAGACATTACATGTGTTTATAGAGGTCAATACTGACCATTTCATCCTATTGTGGGTAAAAATAGGGAAAATAATACTTCTCTCAAAAAGAAATTTGAAGTAGACCTATGATAATCCATGTTTTTCTACAGTGTACAGGAGTTGTTGTTTTTTTTTTTTTTGGTAATTTGTTTTAAAAATTGCAAATCACCCCAAAAAAAACCCCACTGATGTGCCAAGCCATCAGAACAGAACCAAACCTAAATCCGTGGTTAAAAAAACCAAGGTATGTATTGAACCGTGGGCTGCACTGTAACTGAACAACAATACTTGAACTGTGTTGTTGCATCCCTAGCTGAAGTATGTGTGAATGTACTCACAGTGGCCCTGTGTCTGGCTGCTTTACTCAGCCTCAATCTTGGCGAGTCGTTGGTTGCTGTCCTCCAGCAGCTCCTGGATGTTGTCTGTGTGCTTCTTCTGCAGCTCAAACTTTTCTTGTTCCATCTCTGCCACCGCGGCATGCAACTACCAGAGAGGAGGAACCAATCATACAACATAGCTCAATAAAATATAAACTTTTCAAGACTCTGAAATTTTAATATTTATAACTTCAGGGCACAACAATAAGTTTGTTTTTTGTTTCTGCTCTCACGACTGGCCAGTATTTCAGTTTTACGTAATATTAAAGGATAGAAGAAACACACATAAACTACATGATGGATCAGACTGCTTCACTCCTTTCCAATTTTTACTTTTTTCTCCTCCTTTACAATCCTTTCCACTTTTTGGAATAAGAATATTTAATTATGAATAAAAAAAAAAAAACATACTAAAAGTTTGCACGACATAAAAACAGATGATCACACTGCCATCTGGCCATCCTTAATGTTGAGCCCTGAACATGAATCCTACAGAATATTATGTTTACAGACAGAGAACAAAGAGAATGTTTTATAAGGCCTGAAGCAAGATACCCTTCAACCAAAAGCCTGTAGAATGGCAGGGCCGTATTCTCTGGGAAAACCTTGAGCTTTTCTTTTCTATCTCTGCAATAAACATACACATCTACTGAGCACTCAGAGAAGATGGATTTTTGGGATTCTTTCTCATACTCAGACGGGATTGGCTGAGCTCTAAACTCAGTGAGTGTCCAGCATTCAAAGCTCTGGCTGCTAGAGGGACGGGCCTGTGGAAACTTGAGCCTTTTCAACCCTTCCTTACCTTCTTCTCCCATTCGTTTTTCAGAGATTCAGCACTTTGATCAGACATTTTCTTCAGCTCGCTGATCTGTTTCTCTTTGGTCTGTCGGATGACCTGGGACTCTCGCAGCAGGCTTTGAACTACAAGGGAGAGAGGGAGGCAGACACAAACATTCAGGCCTGGCCGCGGGGCATCTCTCTGTCTGCTTGCACCCCAGGCTGCCCCGAACGGCACCACTCTTCTTGACTCAATAAATACATAAATAAAAACAATAATACACAACAATGGGTATGAAAACAAGAAATGATACAACATCTTTGTGTTGCATAAGTTAAGGTGAAGTGTATTACAGCAGAAAGCCAGTAAAGGTAATGGGTTTGAGTGATTTTACCATGGTTAGGGAGTGATGTTTAAAAGTTTAGAAGTTAATAAAATAAAATAAAATAAAAACTGGAAGATGTGACATTCCACATCCACATCACGTCATCATTAATAAAGATTAATTAGACTAAATAATTCTCTCAATAAATGATTAGCATGTTGTCAGGTAGAATTATATTACATGAAAATGAAAAGCGTGTTTTGTGATTTTGGGGGGTAATTCATAACTAGGTCAAAGACCAAAAAAATGAAGACTAACAGCCTCTTGAGTAATTTGGCTCTAACAAATACCTGCCATTGACTGCGGAGAGGCCAAAAACAAGACATCAAATCACAAACGGTGCTCTTCCTGAGTCGTAAGAAAAAGCCTCTTTGTTTGTGAGTGTGGTCCATGCTTTACTACACGTCTGTTTACAAGGTTCAGCTTTTGTTGGCTCCTTGAAGCCAAGTCTTAAAGGGGTCATATGATGCGATTTCAAGTTTTCTTTTCTCTTTGGAGTGTTACAAGCTGTTCGTGAATAGATAAGATCCCTAAAGTTGCAAAGATTAAAGTCTCAAACCCAAAGAGATATTCTTTATAAAAGTTAAGACTCCTCCACACCCTCCAAAAACGCCTCGTTCAAACACGCCCCCACATGTCGACGTCACTGTGTGGGAAGATTTGCATAACACCGCCCAAATGTTCACGCAAAGAAAGAAGGCGTAACTTTGATTCT
>NW_015552555.1:457945-460011 GCF_001515605.1 Sinocyclocheilus anshuiensis
ATGCCGGTGTTCCGGTGAATTCAGTTCCCCTGTTTCCCCTTCGGCATGCATGCTGACCACAGTCTATGATGCTGACAAATAATGCTGACTCACAGCCTGTAAGTACGTTTTCAAATTTAAAGGATTTGCCACTGATGATTCAAATACGAGTTTTGAGCAGTGTAGTGTATTGCTTGTTGTTTGTCATTTCTCCGATCACAAATGCAGACATGGTTTTAATTTAAGAGTCATTTTTGGAGCTGCAGAAGTGGTTTACAGCTGGGTTGTACTAGGGAACACCTTACCGGTGTATAAACACAACCTACTTCATATGTTCTACCCTCACCTCTCTTCTCCAGCTTCCGAATAGTCTCATCCACCTCCTTCTGCTTCCCACGGTACATGCTCTTTAGTCTGTCAATCTCGCCATTCTTGCGGTCCAAAATCTGAGAAAACAAATACAAACCAGGTTTTACGTTTTTTGAAGAAAATGTGGCTGTTGTTGTGTCTGGTTGTCATGGTGTTGCTGTGCAGTTTCTAAGCTGTTCGGAACAGTTGTTAGGCTGCTATGCGGTTACTAGTGAACTCTAGGTGATTTATGGTCTCTAGATATGGCTTAGTGTAATTCTGTGGGATTTTTGCCTGTTTTATCATCTACCAGGTGAAAATTAAAAACGCAATCACTTAGTAGATGAACAGGTACTAATCATGTCACAAATAGTGCATGACGAGTTCCTAAGTTTAAAGCTTAGGGTTTGTTGAGGCCGTGACACACCAGGTCATCGCTGAGTGTTTCTGGTGTGTTCTGCACTAGTTGGACCACATTGTACATATACAGTTTGTACTGTATATCCACAGTCCTAGTTTCTGTTTTTGAATTACGAATACAGACTACTGCCACCTGCTTGCATGGAAAGTTATTTTCTCTCATGTAGGCTCAAAACTTATGTGCCAGTTGGTCGTTGGCTGCAGTCTTTACGTTGTGTTCAAGTGCAACTTTTTGGCCAAGACACCAGGCAACATGAGGTGTCAACACTGCTGGCTTTCATCATAGCTAGTTCTTTGATGTCGGTTTGGTGTGTCACAGCTTTTAGAGGTTTGTTCAGATCACTAACCCCAAGTGTGAGCAATAGTAATAGTGATGCCTGCATTAGCAAACAACTCTACAAACAAGAAGCATTCATGACACTAAGAGGACGGATGACAGAACATTTATGTTCCAGACTTTCCAGCTAATCTAGAGCCATAAATAAATTTCAGTGGGAACAGAGTTTAAATAGAGGTTTGTAATGCTTCCATATGACAAGCTAATGCTGGCTGCAGATTACAGACGATAATGTTCTTATTCACAAGCATGACCATGAAGGAACTCGCCTTCTCCTGCGTCACTGAATGCAGGAATTTGCTGCTTTGAAGCCGACGTTTAGCGGATGGGGGTTTGGGGGTTGTGGGCAAGATCCCCATTTTTGGCCCATGTGTTTTATACTTTTTGTTTAAGTATATTATCTGTAACAGTAGTGTAAGCTTAAAGCAGAGGACGACAAACCCGTATGAATCTCACATTATGCTCTGGGAAGGAAGACCACTCCAGGAGACTTAATCATGACCCCGCTGACAAGTAAGGCAAGTTTATTTATATAGCACATTTCATACACAATGGCAATTCAAAGTGCTTTACATAAAAGAAAAGAAAATAATAATAAAAAAATAATCACACAAGGAATTTAAAAACTTTGAAAATGATTTAAAAATTGATTTAAGAGGTTTAAAATGAATTTAAAACAGTTACGAATAGGTGTTGTTTAAGTTACTGTTTATAAGGTTTGAGAAGAATGACTATCTAGCTTTGCCTAGTTCCACATTGAAAGCACGTTTGCTGTCTTTATAGATGCTATATTGCAGGGGTTTTCAAACTGTGGGTCGCAGAGTGGAGCAAGGTGGGTCACACAAAGTCACTTGGCTGCAGCTAAATTTGCGTTTCAATGACACACACACTCACACAGTTCAGTCTAGGGCTGCACGATATAGCCTACCAACATTAATTACGAATTGCAATATCCTTAGTGCGATTTTTGAATCGCAAGTCC
>NW_015552555.1:460259-469064 GCF_001515605.1 Sinocyclocheilus anshuiensis
TAAAATGTTATGAAAACGGTTTCAGGTAGGCTGTGTTCATTCATTTCTATCGTCTGTTTGAACTCGGCACTGTTTTCGTTCGGTAAACGGTCTGTAAAAAGCATTTCACATGTACGGGGTGAGCAGGGCACACACGCAGGGTTACTTGTAACACTACAAGATTTAAACATTTCCACATAACAAAATTTACAAAATTTCACAATATTTCCTTGACATATCATCTCTATATAGACAACAAAATGTGCCAAAGTTCAGAAATCTTTTTTATATATTGCTGAACATTTATTTAACCATTGCAAAAGTACATTTCTGACTGAAGTAAATTTGTCATCTCGGTTTTTAGTGTTTATTACAGAAGGAGTTCGTCCGTTTTGTTGGGTAGAGAGCGGAGTTTTGCCAGATGGATGCTTGGCAACGGCGTCCTGAATCCGCGCTGTCTGAGCTTCACGAGCGCACCGGCTCGCTTCCCCCGTCTGCGCGTCCTGAAGCGCTTGATCAGCGCTGCAGCTCCCCCGACTACATTGTCCAGCAAAACATCAGAATAATCGAAAACCGGTGAAATATCAGGTGGTGTGTACTTCCGAATGTCCAGCAATTCGTCTCTGGTGAAACTGATTGCAGGGATATAACTAAAGACAGGACAAACTAACAAAAACATAAAAACAACTGCGGAGCACGCCACGGAGTCACCCATCAGCGTCGGCGCCATCTTCGAGCGTTAATTTCATCAATGTATTGGCAGAGGGAGTCAATGGGGCTGTAGTAATTTGGCGATAAGGCTAGGTAAATCTGGGTATCATCAGCATAGCTGTGATAGGCAATTTGGTTCTTTCTCATTATTTAACTGTTTTAGATAGTTCTGCTTTGCTTCTTATGCTTTGCTAAAAAAAGAGTTGGGTTGTGCTCCGCTCTCCCCTACACACTGAAAGACCATGAATGCATTTTCTCCGCTGAACCCCGCGATGAGTTTAACAACACTCGCAGCGGATTACAGCTCACTGGAGTGAGCCTGTTTCACGTTTTTATGGACGTTTCATATTTTAACATCTGTAAACAAAGAAATTAAAACTTAAATATTAGTAGTGAAATTTTACAGTTGTACTCTAAAATAAAATGGTTATTTTTCTGAAATGCTTAATTTCGGTCATATTAAACTTTTAATTAAGATTAGGCTTAAAGTAATGTCAGTTTTTTGCTTTTTTTTTTATGTCAATTATGATCGACAGTGTCAAACGCAGCACTGAGATCTAGTAGTACCAGCACTGATATTTTGCCAGAATCAGAATTTATATTCATAACAGAATCATATTAAACTTTTAATTGAGATTAGGCTTAAAGTAATGTCAGTTGTTTTTTTTTTATCTCAAATATTTTGGTGGGTCGTGAAATAGATTATACTTGTCTAGGTGGGTCGTGGAATGGAAAAGTTTGGGAACCCCTGCTATAGTGGATTTCAAGTTGTAGTAGTGTTTTGGTCATGAACAAACCAAATCATTCACTCCTGTCCACTGACATATTTTTCACACACTAAAGTCTCTCCCTTGTGAAGCACTTCACTGCTTCTCCCTGCTTTAAAAGACTGACTATAGCATGAGCAAACAGCATATCATTAGCATACATTAGCATGTAAATAGCATATCAATTGTTGGACCTGCTGAAAGTATGCGTGAGTCTGAACGACTAAGAGCAGTGCTGAATGAACTGGCATTTGTTCACGATCAAACTAAACAAACTGGAACATGTTGTTTGTGAATGTACTGAATGAACAAGGTATTTTATTTGTGAAGAGGGATCTGATGACTGACAATAACAAAGAAAAAGGGGCACTGGTTCATTCAGGAGAAGAAATGCACATTTATGAATGTGTAAAAATGACTTATGACTATATGCAATTAAATAAGGATGTTATTGGAAGTAATAATACATTTAATTAGGCAAGTGGTCCCTACCATCCCACAACAGTGCACACCATGTGTACACCACTGCTCATGTATTTCGAATGTATTTTTATACCAAGCGAAGAACGACAAATATAGAACGAAAAAGAGTATACTGGACCCTTAACAGGGTGTATCAAACAAATGAGACATTCAAAATGTACAGTGTACAGGTTTGGGAACCACTTCTGATGCTTGATCACTCTTCAAAGAGTCTCTTTGTAACATTTTTATAAAGTATGAGACTGTTTCTGTTGTGAATGATTCAGAACCAATCTACTGAATGATCATGATTCAATGACTCACTCATAATACACAAAAACAGACAAATCTGTCACCATCTACTCGTGTAATAATGTAATCTACAGAATTGATCACTGGAGGAACTAATGCCAGAATCTGAATGAATCTTTTGGTTCAAAAGAATCACTTGAATGAATCAAAATCTCCACCACTTCTCACAAACATGTTTGATAGCAAATGAGACCAAATAAATATGCAAAATAGATACACAGAAGTCACTCATTTAAGTTTTCTGTTGGAATTATGTTTTGTGAGAGATTTTGCATTATAAATGGGAGTAAAAAAAAGAAAAAAAAGAATATGGATAAAAGGAAATGGAGCAATCTCTTCACTGAAAACAGTGTTACGTATTCTTTCTGATGTGTCTCAGGAGCATGTTGAGTGTTAACATTCCAGACTCTCGGAAGCATGAATGAGTGTTGCCGGTATCTGAGAGGACTTGAGCCACAGCTCTGAGAAACTCACTCATGACCTTGTCCTTCATCTCCCAAAGACCTCTGCAGTGGGCTCCCAGACTCCAATGGACCGGTTCTGCGAGTCCTTAACAATCCGCCCATTGTGTGACACAGCACAGGCTTTTGATGAACCCAAGGAATTTAGAAATCCTTCGTGGTGGTGCGGGAGCGAGCCAAGTGCAACCTGTATTTAGCAAGATCCAAATAAACAGCAGATCTGCTGGGCTTGTTCCCAAGTGGCGGTCCAGTCTTGTGCCTTGAGCTGTGGGCGATAAGATGCCTGGGCTCAAGGTGGGGCGGGCAGTTCAGAATTGTGTTTTATCTGATGCGGCCGCTGCACAGCAGAGAACCGTTTATTCAAACCACTGCAACTCCTTTGATGGCCTGACCTTCTACAAGCCGTCTGTGTCTGAGTGGGAGTTCAAAGGCTGTCGGCCATTGTCTCAGTGAGGGTGGACAGCGGCGTTGTGACCAGGGGTCTGTAAATCTCAAAGGACCCTACGGAGATCAACGGCTCGGAGGACATGACAGGGCACACGCACCGGCCCGCTCGCCCCTGGACACAAGCGAGCCCACCAACGGACAGCACTGCACCGCGTGTGTGTGGTGTTTATAGGGCCTTCAAAGAAAGATGCACCTGAACAAATATTGACATTCTCTGAACAAGTACATCTGAGTCTTTCAGAACCAAACAACAGCGCTCATTAAGAGCAAGGCAGACACAATCACGGACAAAAAAAAATAAAAAATCATATGAACCAATTAAGATTTCATGTAACGCTGATTGCGCAGAACGGTGGATTAATGAAAGATCCACAGGAAGCTATTGAGGTTCAAAACCCATTGGAGAAACTAAACAAGAATAGTCTTCAAAGGGCTTCAGCAGCAGTAAGAGCTCCTCTTTACAGATGTACTCTCTGAGGTTGGGGGTGATGGTCCCTCATGAGGCCTAATTCAGCAGTGTTTAGTGAAGAGAGGTTGAACATAGCTGGCGAGAGGACCATTTCAGCGCTGGTCTTTCAAACACAGATGCAACTTCATTCAAACCAAAAAAACCTCCCAAAAGTTATTATTTTCTCTCTCTGAAAAATCAGCGAGCCCATCAATGGATTATTTATCTTGCTTTTTGTCTGTCAGAAGTGCACTCTGTTGCTAAGCTTATCATCCTGCAAGCCGGTCGCCTGTAAAAGATGAAAGCTTGCAGCTGAGAGTGAGGGAAAGAGGGGGCGTTAGGGAGGATAAAGGGAAGTTCATGGAACATTTAGGGACACACACAATTTTCCCATCGGCTCTTTTCAGACACACATCGGAGTCATAATAGAGTGTCGAGGACAAGGTCCAGAGGACGTTGGACTTTTAAGGATGCCATGAAAGACAACGGTCTGCCAAGAATCATGTTTCTGCTTATAAAGGGGTGGGGATCCACCCTGTAACATCTGTAGACCTCGGTCATTTAATAGACTTTATTAAAGCAGAATTTAAGGTGTGATGTCACTGGGACTGAATGAAACAGACAATAAATGTGGACGCCACAGAGGAGATACTGACACAGCACATGCTGACTGTTATGTTTCAGGAGGAGTATATTACCTGTTTGATTGTTAGTCCTGCTCTGGCCTGAATGATAATAAAACCAGTACCACTCAAACAATATAATTTTAATGAGTGAGACATATGTGATGTTTGCAGAATCTACCTAACCTGCAAGATGTGAGCAGTCAACCTGTGTCTCATCAATGTACTTGTCATCATAAACTTTGAAACAATTTTCTCCTCTATTAGCAGCAAATGTATCTATTGTTTATGAAGAAACGTTATGCATTAAGCAAACTGGGTTGAACTTGGAATTCTGAACTTGGTTTATGGGTCAAATTTCCTTGTGTTTAATATATTTAATAATTTTGTTATTTAAAATGTCTTTCTTTTTACACACATATATATATACGTATATAAAGTTTAGCTTGTACATAGTTTGAAGGAGAAGATGTGGAATCTCAGATTGACGGCATATACAAAAATAAGTATGTAAGAAAAATACTTACATTTTAACCTTTGGGCCAACTGTCAAATGCAGGTACATGAGTTCACACTTGATGTAAACATCAGCACGTTATGAAGCCTGATGTAAATGCGTTGTGAAACAATGATGATGATAACAAATCCACTGTGCTTCTCGCACGAGTTTACATTTGTATTACATGGACATGGATTATTTTTCTAAAACCCTTCGTTTGTCTTCATCTGAAGAGAGCAAGTCATATACATCTGGGATTGCATGAGGGTGAGTAAATGATGAGAGAATTTTAATTTTTGGGTGAAGTATCCCTTAAACTTAAGAAATATTTTACAGGTTAATCGATTAACAAAACGGTTGTTAATTGCAGCCCTAGAGTTGTCACAAACTGTCATTCACCTTCTGAATCTCGGCATCATGTTTCTGCTGCATCCTCACTGTATCCTCTTGATGTTTGGCCTCCAAGACTTTAGTTCTCAACTCAATCTACAAATGAAGAACAGATGAAATGACACTATGGCATACGGACAATAATAAATGCCTTTTATTTTGTTCTCTAAATTCTATGTATAATGCTAATTAAGGTTTCTTGCACCAAAAACATAATTTAATACAATTAATACAAACTTCGGTTTTCTCTCTGACCAAACAGAACAGGCTGACTTTGCTACTGTACAAATTAAAACATCTATATGTAAATGATTGGCTAGCCTCTGCAATAATGGTGTAAATTCACAATGACATTCATCAGGACAGGTCAAGCTCAATACTGAAAATATCTTGATATGTAAATGTGTGACCTCAATGCAGTGATATCATACTATAATAATTTCTAAACGAGCCCTTTTGGTGGTTTTGTCTCAGTCTTGGTCTGGGTTGACAATAAAGTCATAAATGTTAAAGTATGTCAACACAGCACATCAAAATCATATAAAAAATTTCAAACTTATTTCAAAAGGAATGTTTTTCATGACATGACCCATTTATAAAAAGGCAAAGCATAGGAATGTCTGAACTACAGTGTACAGTTTCATTTACACCTACAGAAAAACAACACCCCCAGTCTTTTTGTTTTTGAGATCAGTCATTGAAAGAGTCAGTTAAGAATCTGCCGATGTTCAGAGCAAACACAAAACGACATGTATTGTGCTGTTAGACACTGATGAAAGGAGCCCATCTGTTCAGAAGGACACAGATGAATAATACTGGACAGGAAACGGCAGATAGAGGAAGATAAAAAAGTAACTACACACATAATGACAGTTGAACAGTCCTCATAAGCATTTCAACACATGGGAATCGTATGGAGTTTACTGTGCGGTTCCAAATCTGATTATACTTAATTTATTATTACATGCATTAGCATTTATTTCAGCACCTTGAGGACCGATATAAAACAATTACTCATGAGTTTAAGAGTGATTTGTGAGCCAGTAGCAAGCACCGCTAATTAACTTCCCTCACGTAAAGCAACCTCAGGCTTTTAATATGCCTCAATTTTTCTGGGATCAAAAGTTCAACGTTTTTCTTTAGTGGCCTGTTAGAACATGTGTCCCAGGCTCTTCAGGTTGTCAAACCCGCACACACAAGAGAGGAGTAGGTAGCACACACTTCCGCTTACACAAACATAAAGTACAGCTGAAACTTTCGTCACGATGGCCGCTGGTCATTCCTAAAGCGACGTCTTTCTTCTCATGTATTTTGGGAAACATGTTTTGATGTGGCTTGAGCAGGATTTGTGTGTGAGCCTCCCAGCCCTCTGGCTGACTGTGGATCAGGGCTTTCAACTGCTGCCACCAGTGTGGGACACGATCTACTGGCTTATCAGATCCGCTGCAGGCCACTATATGACCAGAGTACAAGAGTGCAAGAGAGAGATCCAGACGTCTCTAGGCCACAAGAACATTCACAGAGCCACAGGCCATTTCTGCTGCCTGTTAGAACAGACTCAGACTGACAGGGAAAAACCAACTCAGCTGGAGTGGTCACTGATGGGAGGAACGCTTGATCAACGCGCTAATTACAATTTAATGGAAACATTTCATTGCGTTTGAGCTTCCTCTTGGAATGCCGTGCGAGTCTTCAGTGTAAGCATTTCTGTCTTGTGAAAAAATTTTCTGAATGCGTTTTATAGCCTTATTTCAGTGACTTTAAAATTTTAGTTTTTCACTAAAGCACGCATAATGTTGTTTTCTCAAAAACACAATCACGTACATACATGCTGCTCGCATATTATTGTAGCCCAGTATGTGCTGATTACAATGTTGTTACACTTTAGCCATTAAAATGTTTATAAGCAACTGAAAAAAAGGACAAATGTCAGGGCATGTCAAAACTTCTCCATTGCCCCAAAACACCCTCGGACCCCAGAGGGTTAAAAGAAAGAATAGACCTGTTGCCTGGCCTATCTTTTTACTGCATCATGCATAAAATCGCACATGCTGTACTGCACTACTCTTTATTTAAAACACGTTGCTTAATGACATCAGCCTGTTTCCATCCAAAGGCTGGTCATGGTATACAGGGATACTTTTTATATTTGGCACAATGGAACAGATTGTGACCCATGATGAATAAACCAAAATGAACACATTGCAAGCCAAATGTATTGACATATCAAAATTACACAGACAGAATTGCTGGTATATTGTAGTTTGATGGAATGCAGAGACAGCGGTTTTACATAATGTAATTGGATTAAATATTAACTGAATTGTAAAACTATTTATAACATATCACCCAGCCCTAGTATATACCTCAGTGTCATTTCATATTCAAGCCCAATCCATGAAGACATCTCATGTGTTCTACATAAACAATGTATTTATTTACACATCAAAAACATGAAAACAGCCCAGGAGGCCTTTGACAACTCTAGGGAGACAGATAATTCATTGGTTTCTTTCACTTCTGTGATTCTCAAAAGTTACTTTTCTGTTAAGTTAGTGCGTATAGTGTGTAATATACAGCACATCAGCTGCTGGTGTCTAGCTGACAATAACATTTACATTTACATGGAGCACAACATCTAGTAGAACTGAAACTGATGAAATTATCATAATACATCTTCGCAAATGGTCTAAAGCTTCGGCCAAAGTTTCCCTATGTAGTAGTAACCTCGTGTGCCTTCTGATCCACGCTTTACCTGGCTCTATAAGCACCACTTTGTGCTTGTTCTTACACTTGTTTGATAAGTTAGTAAAAGCATAATAAACTGTGCAGGAGAACTGAATTAAGCATATTATCACTTGCACACTGAAATGTTATATTTATTTTAGATTTGATGACTTCATTAGTATTTCCTACTTGAATACAAGGCTGGAAGAAACGTATATTTCACTTGTGTTGTAATTTGCTTATTTTATTACTTGAACATACTCAAGGGGACGATATAGTTACCTTCAAATATCTGCCATTAATGAGACAGATGTATTGCTGTAAGATTTTCTGCATCATAACATTAAAGGTTATTACTCACCTTCAATGCATCCTAGGTGTATATGACTTTCTTCTTTCAGACAAATCCAGTCAGAGTTATGTAAAAAATTGTCTTTGATCTTTCAAGCTGTTTAATGCCACTCAGCGGGTGTTGCATGCATCAGTCCAAAATAAATAAAATAAAAAGCGCCCATCCATAAAAAAAAGTGTCTCACATGGCTCTGGGGGGTGAACAAAGGCCTTCTGTAGCGAATCGATGCGTTTTTGTAAGAAAAATATCCATATTCAAAACGTAATAATCACTTTAATCTAGCTTGCGCCAACAGTTGTACACAGAAGCAGCTCCGGGAGCATGACTTATGAGGTCAGCGTTGCGCATGCGCCGATGAGTCTCGTGAAAACCAACGTTTGTTAACAGGGGCAAAGGAAGCAAAGTTTCCTTATTTTAATTCGTTTAAATTCGTGACCTTTGTTTTGTTTTGATCTCTTCCCTGCGCTTCCGCGTGCGTCACTCCTGAGCGGCGCATGTGCAAAGCCGACCTCATACGTCATCAACAGTGAGCGCAAGCTAGATTAAATTGATTATTATGTTTTAAATATGGTTATTTTTCTTACAAAAACACATCGATTCGCTACAGGAGGCCTTTGTTCACCCCCC
>NW_015552555.1:469792-485581 GCF_001515605.1 Sinocyclocheilus anshuiensis
GCCTTGTCAACTCTTCTTCAAAATATCTTCTTTTGTGCTCAACAGACGAAAGAAACTCATACAGGTTTAGAACAACTTGAGGGTGAGAAAATGGTGATAGGATTTTCATATTTTGTTGAACTTTCCCTTTAAATGGCATGAAATCTGAAAGAAAAGAAAAAGGAAAACTGTAGACATAGTGTAGAAGTTTACACTAAGGCCTGCTTGTCACAATGCAATGTTTACCTGCATTATAACACCTTTCAGAACACAACACCACAAGAAACGCATAGAAGTTTTTGCTTTTTTTTTTGAGATGTACAACCCTTAGAAGCTCCATACAAGTACTTTTTTCCCCACGGCATTATGGCATTATGATCTAGTCAGATCATAGAAAAAAAAGCTTTATGAATAAAAACTAAAATCAATGTCCAGACACATTTTGTAGAAACCAAACACAGAATTTTGTCTCATGGCAGCATTTTCTGGAGGCTAGAACAGATCTCATAAGAGCAAAACACACCGTTTGCTACCGTCACCTGCCCTACTTCCACTCAACCCTGAGAAACAAGCCCCCGCCTCTCGCTTTGCGTACAATTCTTCTTGCGCAATCTCAGAGACCACAGGAGACCTGTCAGAGGAGAAGATTGCACTGATTGAAGCCACACAGTCAAACAGATCCCGGCAGCACAGATGCAAACGTGGGCGGCACTTTTATTCTTTTCGTGTCTTTTTTTTTTTTGAAGCTTCAATTGGTGCTTTTAGAAAAGTTTGTCAAACTACATCAGTGGCGTTCTGAAACTCTTGTCTGAAAAGGTGCAGCGGGCGGGCGCACACCTCCAGGTCTTCAGATTCCCTGGAATCAGTGAAGCGAATGACATTGGTGTTTTACTCGCGTTAAACTCACAGAGACGCAGCGTTTTTTGAAGAGCAGAAGGAGGTGGAAGGGTGGGAGGAGGAGAGATGAAGACGGTGCGAACGAGACGAGAGCAGCTGTTCTCTCTTTTCTTTGCCCAGCGTTGGTTTCACACATTTCCTCAGGGAATATTCTCACAAAATGTCTGCTAAGTTTTAGCGCCACACTGCGGGTTGAACCTGTGATTCCAGCTATTTTGAGAGTCAAAATCTGGGTGACTGTTCAGTGTTTGGATGAACAGTCACACTGATGATATCTCAATCAAATCACTGCCTTTGCTCTATGAAGGAAAAATAACAGAACTGAAATGTGTCAAAATAAACAATCTGTGACAATCAAATAAATAAAATAGACCACATTACCTCATAAGGAAATATATTATCTCCACCTTAAAGCTGCTGTGTTCTTTTTTCAATATTAAAACTCTAAAGTAAACCACTCAAAGGGTGATTTCTTTGAAAAAATACGGTGTGTTAGGCTATCAAAACATGGCTCAGGTTAGTGATATATGCATTATGCATAGATCAGCATTATAGGGAGTCATTTCCCATCTGAAAATATGAATATGTGCAGCAGATTTTATTAACAGTAAAAGAGCAAGTAAATTCAGTCTGACTGGATTGTTTTCCTGTAATGGTTAGAGCCCTTTTGTCAACTGTATCAATGGAGGCAATCTGAATCTTGCGACTGTTTGTAGGTGTCGCACAATGACTATGGCTAATAATAAACAAAAGAAGCCCAACAGAACTTACCACATTTAATTAGAAATGTAAAATATATGATATATACACTGATGAGCCAAAGCATTATGACCAGTCACAGATCAGGTGAATATCGTCGATCATCTTCTGACAAGACCAAATATTAAGGTTTGGGTGAAGGCTCTCCTGTCTGATCCGAGTCAACAGACGGTCTACTTTGGCACAAGTCACACAAAATGTTAATGAATGGTTATGGGAGGAATGTGTCACAACACAGTGCATCACACTCTGCTTATGGGGCTGCATAGCCGCAGATCAGAGTACCTTTGATGACCATCAAAATCACCTACAAAGGGCACGCAAGTGTCAGAACTGGACCTTGGACCAGTGGAAGAAGGTCGCCTGGTCCGATGAGTCGTGTTTTCTTTTACATCAGGTGGACGGTCATTTACCTGGGGAAGTGATGGCACCAGGATGCATTGTGGGACGACGACAAGCCGGTGGAGGAAGTGTGATGCTCTGGGCAATGTTCTGCTGGAAAACCCTGGGTCCGGCCATTCATGTGGACATAAATTTAACACGTGCTACCTACATAAACATTGTTGCAGACCAGGTACACCCCTCCATGACAATGGTGTTCCCTGGTGGAAGTGGCCTCTTTCAGCAGAATCACACACACTGCACACATTGCTCAGGAATGGTCTCAGGAACTTGATGAAGATCTCAATCCATTTGAGCATCTGTGGAATGTGCTGGACCAATAAGTTCGATCCACGGCAGCTTCACCCCACAACCTACAGGGCTTGACGGATCTGCTGCTAATGTCTTAGTGCCAGATACCACAGAACACCTTCAGAGGTCTTGTAGAGTCCATGCCTTGTAGAGTTTTGGCAGCATATTAGGCAGGTGGTCATAATGTTTTGGCTCATCGAGATATATATCGATATATACTGTATATATCTGCAGCCATATCATGCTGTAGCCCAAGACTGGTTGCACACTGAAGCTAAGCAGGGTTGAGCCTGGTCAGTACCTGGATGGGAGACCTCCTGGGAAAACTAGGTTGCTG
The DNA here is from genome assembly GCF_001515605.1 of Sinocyclocheilus anshuiensis. Taxonomy (NCBI): domain Eukaryota; kingdom Metazoa; phylum Chordata; class Actinopteri; order Cypriniformes; family Cyprinidae; genus Sinocyclocheilus; species Sinocyclocheilus anshuiensis. The sequence goes on from NW_015552555.1 coordinate 472,458, forward strand.
CTGGAAGAGGTGTTAGTGAGACCAGCAGGGGGTGCTCACCCGTGGTCTGTGTGGGTCCTAATGCCCTAGTGTAGTGACGGGGACACTATACTGTCAAAAAGCACCATCCTTCGGATGAGACATTAAACCGAGGTCCTGACTCTCTGTGGTCATTAAAAATCCCATGGCACTTCTCATAAAGAGTAGGGGTGTATCTCCGGTGTCCTGGCCAAATTCCCTCCACTGGCCCTTGTCAGTCATGGTCTCCTAATAATCCCCATCCACTGAATTGGCTCTATCTCTCTCTCCTCTCCGCCTGTAGCTGGTGTGTGGTGAGCGCACTGGCGCCGTTGTACTGTGGCTGCTGTTGAATCATCCAGGTGGATGCTCATTACTCACTGGTGGTGGTTGAGGAGAGACCCCCTCATATGATTGTAAAGCGCTTTGGGTGTACAGCAATACACAATAAAGCGCTATATAAATGCCTCACTCATTCAAAGAGTAAACACTGATAGCGAGGCACAATGCCAAGAACACACAGCAAGAGAAGTGCCAGTGATGAATACTAAAACTCGTACAAGCTTTGTTTTTCTCTGCCCTCAGCTCCACAGTCATTTCAATCAGAGGCAACGAAGGGCAACGCATGCACCATTTCCTTTCATCAAAGCCTAGCAGCCCCTGAGGAACGTTTGACTTACCCTTCACCCCATTACCTGGGAACGTTTCTTCAGCCTTGATGTTAACTCAAGCAAACCTCTTGGCCTGCCATTGCTGCCACCTGTTATTAATTACCAAGCTCCACAGCCCGGCGCAGACGCTATTTACCCTGCTTACAGTAAAACAATGTTTCTGCTAATCTCGGAATCTCTTCGCTTAAAAGTGTGTGGAGTTAATGTGGCGGCTTTATCTTTCAAACGGCAGCCCTGGAGACTCAAAGACTGTTTCAAAAGACTATTCAGCTGTTCGTGAAATGGTTGTATTCTAGTGAAGACGAAAGCTGATGATGCTGTGTGACTGAAGTTGACCTAATTGAGCACTGCTGCTCTTCCCAGAGGAAATGTGATTACAGCAGGTCACGCTCAGCATATTCAACAATACCAGTCAAATGACATCAAAGAGAAACTTGTTCTATGGGATTTTCAGCTTAAACCCACATACAGGGGGAAACTGTCATCACAAACAGCGTTTGTAAAGCTCGTAGGAGAAGTCGGCGTCCCTAAACAAGCGAAACTCAGAGAGTCTGGCTTTGGTTAGGTGTGTGAAGCTGTCATCCAGCATTGCTTTCTTGAGTTTATTAAAAGCAACCAGCCATCACAGAGCGTTTACTTAAGAAGTGGAAAAGCGTGCTGGCTGACAAATCTCAGCAATACAGCAGCACTGATGAAAACCATCACTGGTTAAATGCTCAGTTCACCCAAAAGTGAAAATCGTGTCTTCATTTAATAATTTCGTTCCAAACCCATAGGGATGTCTTTCTTTTGTGAAGAAATTAAGATGTTTAGCAGAATCTTTGTTCTGTTCTTTTGCATGCGAAGTGTCCAAGTCATTATTCACTGCAAATTTCAAATGTCATTTTTGAGTCAGCTATTTCTTTAAGGGGTCTGCACCCTTTTGAAAGCAATTTGAGCACATTTCAAGCACTTTGGGAGAACATCATGTCCCTACCTCCTTATCAGCTTTCACTGGGGTGGCCTCATCACAAAGGATGCTGTTTTTTCCAAGACTTGATTTGTTGTAAATCTATTAATACAAAAGAGACAAATAAAATGTGCATACTACTAATAAAAACGTTATAATAACAGTTGTTCTACAGCATTGGTAGCACCAAATATCTGAACGAAGAACTCAATAAATAATACTATAATACTAATAATTACTAATCATATTTGAACAACAGTAGTCAAAGACTAATGACATTGTTCAATGGCCAGAACTGAAATGCCAAGTTGGCCATTGTATTTGCAGTTTTTTTTTTCAGCACACAATAATTAAGTCATGTTATTATATATTTGACCACTTTATGGTTTTTTTTATTATTATTTTTCTCTGAATCTTTCTTGAATTCTTACAACTACTGTTAGATACCTTAAAAGCTTCAAGCACTGATGACATAAGTTGTGTCTTTTGTATTTTGTTCTGTTTCTCATAATTTGTTTCTTTGTTCTTTATTTTACATCATGTTTTCATTGGAATTGGGTCACACTTTAGTTTGGGGACCAATTCTCACTATTAACAACAACTTTTGGCTCAACAAACTGCTAATTTGCTGCTTATTAATAGTTAGTAATGTAGTTGTTAAATTTAGGTATGGGTTGCATTAAGGGATCTAAAATATGGTCATGCACAATAAGACATTGATATGTGCTTTATAAGAACTAATAAACAGTCAATATGCATGCTAATAAAGAACTAGTTAATAATGAGAATTGGTCCCTAAAGTGTTACTTGGAATTGTTATTTAACTGTAAATGCAATTATGGAGATCAGTGGTGCTAGGAGCCGTCAGCACTTACTGGGGACAGAGGGATAGGGTTCTCATGCAGATATCTGGGGTTTTCTATCTGTAAAAAATAAGACAATACAACACAACCTTATTCTCCTCCTCTTCTGGTAAGTCCCAAACACCTCCTGTACACCTCTGACCTCCTTTTATTTGTCATAAACAATGTGGAATGACTTCAAAGAGTGCCACTTAAATACAGTCTCTTCCCTACACTGGTTGTGTTTACAGAGATCAAGCCTCAGCCCACTGAGGCATTGTGTGCAGCGAGGCCATTTCCGTTTCTTTTTGAAAACGATTTTTTCCCTCCAGTGGGTTTGTCTTTTGTCAACATAACTCATAATCTGTAAGCAATGGGAATTTGTCCAGGACACACTCTGTCCACTCTGATGAGACTGTAGACGACAAGTCTCGTCACATAATGAGACAGACCACAACTGAAACATTATTCATATAATAAAAGCTCAGAATTTCACTTTTACTGCACAGGAAAAAAAAAAAAAACTATAATAATCAAAATATCTGTCTTATTATAATACTCAGATCATTTTTTTTTCTTATTTTCATGACAAATAGGCACATAATCCCCTCAAATACTTTACCATAATGCAAAATAGAATAGGAAAAACAAACAAGCAAGCAAACAAAATCTCAAATAAATAAATGAATACGTCTGAAACCCTGTACACAGTTTAATATAACAAACAGAGACAAATCACGCACACAAAAAAGGGTCAGTCCAAAAAGTTGCCAATTTTTTTTTTAAGCTGGTTGAGTAAACATTTTTCAATTTCCTTTTTTTTTTTTTTTTTTTTTTTTGAGAAATTACTTCTATTGGTACAGCAGAACCACCATTTATTTATTTGTTTGTTTTGAATCGTTATTTTTATGTCACTTGGCAGCCAGCTATCTTTGTGTCATAATGCACAACTAATTTTTGGTTATATGGACATTTATGGAAACTTCAACATCTCAGCTCAGGTCCAAGCTCCTGGTGTCCAGTAGGGGGCAAACTTCCAAGGCGGACATAATATATGTTGTAATATACAGTATGATTGTTGATATACTGTATATACATCAACAAACACTGTGCCTGAAGAGATTTGTAGGGTGTTTAATTTCAAAATCACGTTTCAAAAATCTACACATGGTGTGAAAAAGCCAACTGTAAGTCAACAGAGTAATGATAAGTAAGCCATTGGTATGCTTGTGAAGAGTGCAGACTGTTTGACGTTAAGTTCTGGCTCAAGGCATTACTATGGGAAGATTGGAATTGTCCGGGGAAATATTTTTAAAATGTCCTTATTTTCACAATTTCATTTTGGTGACATTAGTAGCACAGAATTTAAATAAATTTATGAGTCACAGTGACCCAGTCAAAATTCTTCAATGGACAAGTGCTCACTTCTCAAACACAGTGTGAGTGTGATGTGGCTCTGAGCACGTACTTATCTCAACACGCCACGCTCTGATAAGAGCAAAGTTCCGACTCTTGTTTTTCTGCATAAACTTTGTGATGAAACAAGCAGCCGGATGGTTTCGCAATCTGTGGGTAAGTCATAAGTGGCTATTGAGTAAATCTGGAGCCCAACACAGTCCTATAAAGCTTCAAACGCTTTGATTCCAAGGAATCTGCATGCCAGTGCAATCATTGCAGCACATTTTTCCTCCCACATGGTGTAGTCATCCACAGCAAACAATGCAATTTTTTTTTTTTATGTTTAGCCAAGAATTCAAACCCAGGATACTGAGGGGGACAATTGCTAAGAATGAACTATGGCCACTGATAAGTGTTTTTTTTTTTTTACATATTTTCCATAATATAAATTGTGTTTTTTTTTTCCATAATCTGAAACAAGCTAGAACTTATATTACAATATGTCATATGAATATATATATATATATATATATATATATATATAGGCTTGACGTTTATAATACATTTTTACAATGAATAATTAATTTGTTTTATACTAACATTTTTCATTCCAGTTCAGTTCTGAATACTGTTAAATTTAAAGGATTTGTTGTGGAGTGGGGAAAACTAAAATACTGTACATGTCATGCTTATAATGATTATAAATGTCTCGTTTTATTTACTAGTATTTTACATTATTTCTCAATAAAATTACTTTCAACAATGCAACTTATCTGCTTTGTTTGGTTTTTTCTTTCAGCAATGAAATGTTGGCATAGTGCAACTTTTTTTCTGGAAAATACTGCATCTGGTGTACTTTACTGAGACTGTAAGTGAAAAATAGCACTGATACAGGTTTTTGAATACTGCACGCTAAAGCGGAACAACTGTTCACTGTTTCAACGTTTCGTGAACAGGAACAGCATTAGTCATATTCTGTTTCTGTTGTCCTCATTACTGAAATGATCATTCAAGGTCTCCATGACAGTCCAGATCAACTCTTTCTTGGCTCAGTTCACATGAAATGGTCACAGTCATAGCAACAAACTGTCAGATATTAAAATACATGTTGAAGTGAAACATCCAACTTTACCCCCAGGTTCCAGCTGTTGAAGCGAGCCTCAAAGTCACTTTTGTCAGAGGAGATGGGCGGCCTCCTGTGTGCCTCCGCCTGGAGGAGAAACAGACAGTGAGGAACAAATAGACGACAAACCATGTCCAGGGATGGAGCACGCTCTGGGAATTCTGAGTTATCCACCACAATGGGTTAAACTAAAGAGACTGTAAAATCTGCTAGACAAGAGCAGAGATTAAGAAATCCCAATCTAAAAACACTCAAATTATGATAATTACATTATAGTAACATTATAATATAACATTCTACAATAAGTAACATATATAGCATAACATAACTTTTGGAACAGCTTTTACAACTCTTTTTATCATTTGGGTGCACAGCAAAGAACAGATTTTGCGCATAAACATCAAATTACATTATTATTCTTTTTTTCAAGATTTTGAATATTCATCATGAGCTATGAAAGATACTGCATCATCATGAGAGAGAAACATAACATTGTTCTAAAAACTAAAGTTCGGTTAAAAAAAACAAAACATTTTTGACAAACTATACATTTTTTATATTTTTTATAGAAATTTAAAGAAAAATATATATTTTTAGATTTTTGATATAGGAAAGAGAGAGTGAGTGATAGAGAGATCAAGTAACAGAGACGGCTGGAGATACAGACATACTCCTCTCATGGCACACCAGATGTTTGACTTTTCCACATTATTTCTGCTTTTCCCTTCACATGCAGTAAATTCCTGCGGAGCGTCACATGACATACCGCCCCTCTTTGTTTTCAGGGGCTGCTGTTTTGTCAGGAGAATCCAGCTCTTTAACAGCTCTATGTAATTTGAATGTTTCCAGGGAACTGTTGTTCCAAATTCCCTTTCCTGAGTTCAGCTTTGCCTCGTCAGGAAAGAGAAGCAAGGAAATGTACAATTAAGCTCAATTCTAATGAAATGCATGGATACTGCTGAAGCTTAATAGGACTGTGGGAAGCAAATAACTCACATTACAGGAAGGTGTCTGAACCCAAACGCCAGATAAAAACTGGGACACGTGGGAACGTTCCTGATTATAACGCAAAGCTATAAGAACTTGTGCAGAAGCTGTGTTAAGTTTTTAATCCAAGAAAGGTCATGTTGATTCTATGTGGCCAACTGGTGAAATAACTCAATATATACACCCTGTGAGGAGAAGTATTTTGGTCGTGGCCTTAAGGTCAGGCTGGTTTTAAAGCTTTATTCATGAAACTGGATAAGTCAACTTGGATAAGTTGAATTTATGACAGTTTTAAGTTCTCACCATCTTGACATCATCCTTGATGTCGCGTTTGACGGGACTTGAGGACAGCGGTCTGGTTGGTGACTTATCGCTGAACAAACTCCTCTTCCTGTGGAAGAGAAAAGACTTCAGATCACTCTCCCATCCTTTTTAACCCTTCGACTGTCACCCCCCATTTTTGAACATAGACATGAAAGTGCATTATCCAAACTTAAATTGTTATAATTCATGAACGCTTTTGACCAAAGGTTGGACTCTTTTTAAAGAAGACAATCAGCAAATTATTGCAGAAGTGGAATCATTTCAAAATATGAAAGTATCAAAAAGTTTAAATTTACTGTAAAGAAAATGTACTGTACTATTTTTTTTTTGTTTTATATAAAATAAATATTTTTCATAACAGGTTTTACTCTAAAATTGCTATAAAATTAAAGCCTTGTGTCTAAATAAGCTATGTTCCAAATTTGAAGTTGATATTAAAAAAATTGAGATTCCTGTGAAATTTTATTTAGGCCGTTATACCACAAACAGCCACCGGGTGACACCCAAACTCACATTTTTTTATATGACACTTGACACCGCCCCCTAAGGGGGAGGAGATGGCCAAAAGATTTAAAGTACCATTTCCATGGTAACGCAATGTTCGATTTCAAAATAGTTTTCACAGGATGAATTTTGAGGTTGATATATAATTTATGATGATTACTAAAATATGTGATGTGGGTAAAAAGAGCGCCAAGCGTCCCACAAGTGGGACAAGAGCCAAACTTTAACTTGTATCAGTGTTAGCTCCCTTACACTAGATCATACAAGTACCTACTGTATACAAACGTTTCAAAATCAATGCGCACAACAGTCTAGATGCTTCAGTCTTTTCCATGTTGCCTGGGTTTCCATTAGCACATACACAGGCATGCAGGGAAGCATTAAAAAAGCCTCTCATACATATGATGGAAAAATTGCATCATCTTTAACACAACTAAAACACATATGGTCCATGGTTCCTAGTACTTGACACACACACTCATGCCTGTGCATTTATTATACAGTATATCATTTCCAGTTCACTGATATTTATGATCTCTTTCTTTGCCCAGATAATTCCAGTTTGATCAGCTTCGCTGAGGCCACCAATGACAACTTCAAAGGCTGAAACTCGTCTGATTAGATGTCGCAGATTTCGACAGCCATGACACATTTGTTTCATTGGCACATTAAGAACGTGTTCTCGAGCTAATTATGAATGCTTAACGCAAATCTCAACTAATTAAACTAATCCCCGTTAGTCAAATGATGAAGAGAGGGAGGATGTGATGACTATATGAAAGTCTCGACAAGTATTTGGAGACACATACACCCTCTTTTTTCTATTTTCTTTTTGCTGTGGTTTCGTTTGGACTTACCATTAAGCTCTAGCCTAAAATATAAATCAGAACGCAGTTTTAAAAACCCTCCAGTGTTTTTATTTTGTTGTCAATCACATAGTTAAATGCACGGCCTACAATTATTTATATGCTTATAGCAATGATAGTTGTATCGAAATATTTACTAAAGTATATCCACATCACTGTGGACGAGAAAGTGCATTCTTTTAAGTGTGCAATAAAACAATACAGCAGCACTGACACACTAATGTGTCAAAATCTTGAAGTGTACAGATTCCATTTGCATATAAGCATTACCATGCCAAATTACAACCTTAAAATTCATTATTACTTCTTCGGCACATTTCCTCTCACATGAAGCTAACCGAAATAAAAACAGAAGCACCATGCAAAAATATGCAATGAAGTGAATTATGATGCAATTCACCTTTTCATCCCATAAATGCATATGACTATGTTTATTCCTTCAGAGCTCAATATATAGAATATGTTCAGTAGAGAGAGAGAGAGAGAGAGAGAGATTTACAAAAATACAGATTAAAAAAATAGAGACAGCATCTTGTAACAACGATATAAATGAACCTTACGACTGGAAATCAGTTGAAAAATCGGCTAGTGGAACGCTGCCTTAAGAAAACAGTATATCCTCCATTCATCTGACAAACTATCTTCAGCATATTATCCAGATAATATGTAAACTGGGATGCAACCATTGGCATGAGCTGTGTAGTGCAGCATGCCAACCAGATGGGGCTGAAAGGGAACAATATATACACATACTGTATATATGGCTCTTCGTTTGCACACTACATCAAAGAACAGATCTAAAAGGGCACAGCAGCTAAATCTGTGGGACTGCATGCATACTACACACACACACACACACAGTCTACCTTCCCTTTGAGCTGTCAGATGAGGGCCAGCTATTGTGATTGGCGCCTGGCCGTTAAACAGGTGGATAGGGATAATTGAATCAGATGAGAGTGTGGGATCAAAGGGCTGTGGGGGCAGATCGTGGAGGTGCTGCTGCCCCGCGGCCTGATTAAAGCCCTCCTGTCCTGACCTGCAGCTGCTCAGAACGGCCTCGGTCTCAGGGACATATCCTCATCCACACCACTTAAAACTCAAGGCCAAAGCATTCATGCACACTTGACTCAAACCTTGGACTCGGGAACACATCTGATGTCTCTTATGGCCGTCGTTGCCACATTTGGCAATGGTTGGAGATTCTGGCTAATGTTTCCGGTGAACACATAAAACACAGACAGACAGATGAGAAGTTTCACATGAGGAAACTATGGCAACTAGGCCTTTAATTAATGTTAGGGCGTTCTGAGTGGTCGCATGTGTTGTGATTAGTTGTAAAAGCATTACTAGGCTGTTGCTAGTGTGTTCTGGGTTGGTCAGTAAATGTGCGGGCATATTAGCAAAAATTTGATACAAAAAGGCCCTTTGTCTAATGTCAGTAGTGTAGCACTGTATATGAAGCACAGTTCACACAGAAGTCACTTTCAAACCAAGCAGCTGTTTGTTGGTCAACATGGTGAATTCGCATGACCCAATGAATCAGATGCAAAATCTGTGTGGGAAAATATTTCGCCCTCATGCAAAATTCCAGATCGCACTACTTCCTATTGAAATGACTATGGAAATTTGCCAAACAATGGTTAATATGACCACACATTAAGGCACTGCTATGGTGTTGTAGCTGGTTGCCAAAGCAGTGCTATATGGTTTCTAGGTGTTTTCAGTCATTGTTTGTATGCTGCTGCTAGTGTGTTTGTTACACTGGAGGAAAAAAAACAAAAAAACCCCGATACAAATTTAACCTGATATATTCAGATTGTTAGCTTCTCAAAAAATTGTTTCAAGTAATACTACTTTGTATTGTCAATTCAAATTTATTCACTCACTGAATGCAAAATGCCTCATTTAGCCAATAAATTCAATGACTTCAGCACTTGACACACAAACCTCAAGAAAGGTGAGACAATCAGCAAATGTAGAAAGATGAGTGTTTAACATCACATCACAAATATCCATCAATAACAAAACAACAACAAACCTGAAGTCAGCAAAAATCAACACAATATTCCTGTAACAGTAACCACATAATTCATAAGGCTGCCCTTAGTCAAAAATATTTCCTAATTTTTAAGATGCAATCATTTTTGGCTCTAATTATAAGTTGCTTGTTTTCATTTTATTTTTAATTAACAGAATCTGAGAATATTGATAACTTATTGAACCATGATTCTTGTTATGATTCCAGAAAATTAGGAAGAAGGGGCGGGGAGGGGGGGCACCTTGGAATTTGGCTGGTGGGCTCTAGCCCCCTGGTTGAGAACCACTGTACAAACACCACAACTTGTCGAATCTTCATATATTAAACGATTACTGAAAATGACATGTGGCACTCTTCTTGATGCACATCAGCATGTCTCACTGCTCTCAGATCTGTTACACACCAGCTAAGCACAACAAATGCGTGTCTGAACATTCATCTGTGTTTAAGCCTCTAAACTCGGCACATATGCTTGAGGAGCCAAAGTTAAGTGAAGATCGCCATCAGGTGGATGAACATGGAACATTCTAAACCACTGACAATTCTGTGAATTTGACATTGTGCCATTATTTTCATGACAATTATAAGGATATTTCACACACTACTTTTCATAATGTAAGAAAAAAACGTAGGAATTACACTTAATACAACAACATAGAAAATCATCTTGTTTGGAGAATATGTTTTTGTTTTGTTTTTTGCTTTACAGTAGACTGCTGTGACAATATGGGGACAATGTGCTCATTGTCTTGAAAATAATGCCATGTTTTAAATAAAAATACCCCTTTGTCACCCACTTTAACATTTTCACATTTCATTTCACATCAGTCATCTGAAATGTTCATATACAAGCAGAAATAAAGAAATAAAGTGTCTGAAAAGCAAAAAACATTAAACTTTATGGCTTGAAGAAGCAAGTCCAATTCCTAAAAAAAAACATTGTTTCAAATGAAATAAATAGACATAATGATTGTACACAAAAGCAGTAAAACTTTAAACAATGTTCAACAGCAATGGATTAAAGAAAAAAAGAGACTCCCGTGACAATTGTTTTCACCCCTGAAAACCACGGAAGCAGAAGAACTGTTATATCATCACCTGACTGACTGACTGAAAGCAAACACAGCCACATCAGAGAAGAGCCGAAAGCTCAAAGCTTTAATTTGATCTAAATGAGAGCGATACATAAAAGACATGGCTGCAATTTTCTCCAGCAGGACTTGAGTCTGTGATCTAAATGCCTTTAATGGTCTTCTCCAAATTTAAGCACTGAAGCACAAATCCAGGCTTTCAAGCAGATGGACTTCCTCTATCTGCTGACTGCTTCAATTGAAAGATCTCTAATTTCAGAAGAACCAGTTTAATCTTCCGCTCTGAGGGTCAATGGACTCTTTGAGTCATGACTTGAAACTTGCGGAAAAACAGAGGCCTGGCATTGTCAAACATACATTTGTGTGGCTAAACACAAACACGTGTCTTTCCCAATGATTTTTTGTCTTGCATAGTTGAGGTTAGAAGGCCCATTCACACCAAGAGCGACAAGATAAAACAACAGAAATCTCATCCAAAACATTCAGGCCAAAATTGTTCATGTGTAAAAACAGCTTTTATATCCACTATTAAAGATATTATTATATCTGTTTTCTATACATCTATTAAAGATTCGTCGCTGCAACAATTCTAGAGATCCTTATAAGTCTAGAGATCCTGAACAGAGTGCCACTCTGTTCTTGACATCTGTAACAAAGCATAATTTAATAACTGCACATAGTGCAATAAGTATTACATTATTAATGCAATGAAATGTTCATAGTGTAGTAATTTTACATTTTAAAAAATCAGTATTTCTAAACAATATATATAACTATAAACCTAGTCTTAAACTACCTACAAACTGCACAAGATTTAAAAATAAAACATGCATTTATTATTGTTGTTGTTTTGTTGATTATTCTTTCTATACAATGCTTCTAGTATGCATATACATAAAGAAAATAGTCTTCACTTAAATGAGGTAATTACATATAATTATTCCACAAAGCTATTAGACATTATTTATAGCAAAGCAGGCAAATTCAGTCAAAACAGTAATATTGTGAAATATTTTTATTACAACTTAGAATAGCTGTTTTCTATTTTAATTTATTTTAAAATGTAATTTATTCCTGTGATGCAAAGCTGAATTTTCAGCATCATTACTCCAGTATTCAGTGTCTCATGATTCTTCAGAAATTATTCCAATATGCTGATTTGTTGCTCAGAAATCATTTCTCATTATTATGAATGTTGAAAGCATTTGTGCTGCTTAATTTTTTTCAGGATGCTGCCGATACTTTTTTTTCAGGATCCTTTGAATGATGAATAGAAAGTTCAACTATTAATAGAAAAACATGAAGTAGAAATCTTTTGTAATATTATAAATGTTTTACTGTCATTATTAATTAATTTAATGCATCCTTCCTGAATAAAAGAATTCATTTATGTAAAAAAATAAATAAATCTTTTTGACTTTGTATATAATGATTGTATTTAGTGTTAATTGCTGCTTTTATTATTTTTAATACTAGTATTAGCATCATTATTTTAATCACCCAGTCCTATGAATTTAAAGGCTAGTGTAATATAATAGGCTTTGTTGTCTTGCAAAATATCTTTTTTTTTTCTTTTTTTTTTGATTTTGGGTCAAAATACTGTATGACCTGGACATATATGTCATTTTCATGATTCAATATTCACAATTATTCATCCATCAAACTGCTTGTCCTATGCAGAGTTGCCGGGATACTGGAGCCTCATTCACAAATATGAAATTAATAAATCATACATTACATCGCAACACATCTTAACTTCAACACAGGGGCTTAGTCAAGATTAACAGGAGGCCCAGTGTCATACCTGTGTGTGTTTGAGAGGGGCGAGGTGGACCATGAGCCATCAGCCTGACCCAACTCCCCAGACACCCAGTCTGGCAGCACAGCAGATCTCTGCTCCTGTGACTTTCCCAGCAACGGCTCACCGAAATAGATGGACTAAATCAGAAAAACACACAAAACTCACAACGCTTAGAAATCATGCGCTCAAGAGGTTGCCTTATACAAATCAAGATAAAGGCATGTATCAGTGCAGTATTTACCATGTATGTGGGTAAAGTCTTGAGGCCGCCTGCTTCAGGTTTGTGGGTAAATGGAAAAATAAAACTCCTTTTCTGAACATGTGCAGAAGGAGTCGGGTGTACATGTTACGATTTTCCTTCCAGTCAGTCCAGAGCCACAGGTCTCAGGATCACACAACTTTTTAATCCACAGTGCACACCGCTGGCGCTCTGATGGGGAAATGTGGATTTGTAAAACATAAATTTTCTTGTAAAATTATAATTTTCTTATATATATATATATATATATATATATATATATATATGCTGCTTG
>NW_015552555.1:485700-507185 GCF_001515605.1 Sinocyclocheilus anshuiensis
TTATATTTTTCTTATATATATATATATATATATATATATATATATATATATATACCGTGCTGCTTGAAAGTTTGTGAACCCTTTAGAATTTTCTACCTAAGTCCTGGAAGTAGACAAAGAGATCAAACCACAGAGGCAAAAATATATACTTTGTCATTTATTTATTGAGAAAAATTATCACGTGTTACATATTTGTGAGTGGCAAACGTATGTGAATCTTTGCTTTCAGTATCTGGTGTTACCCCCTTTTGCAGCAAAAACTGCAAGTAACGTTTCTTGTAACTGCTGATCAGTCCTGCACAATGGCTTGGGGGGCTTCCTTCTATGAACTGCTTGCTTCAGGTCCTTCCCCAACATTTCAGTTGGATTAAGGTCCGGAATTTGTCATTCCAAAACATTAACTTTGTTCTTCTTTAACCATTCTTTGGTAAAATGACTTGTGTGCTTGGGGTCGTTGTCATGCTACATGACCCACTTTCTCTTGAGATTCAGTTCTTGAACAGATGCCCTGACATTTTCCTTCAGAATTTGCTGGTATAATTCAGAATTCATTGTTCCATCAATGATGGCAAGCCGTCCTGGACCAGATGCAGCAAAACAGACCCAAGCCATGATACTACCACCACCATGTTTCACAGATGGGATAAGGTTCTTGTGCTGGAATGCAGTGTTTTCTTTCTCCAAACCTAACGCTGCTCATTTAAACCAAAATTTTCTATTTTGGTCTCATCCAGTCCTTTGAAACCTAGTGGACTTTTACACATCTTGCTTTTAGAGTGATCTTTGTTGGTGGACCACTCCTGGGTGGTCAAATTAGCTGCTAATCCTAGAGATTCACATACTGTCCCACCTGGGTCACCAGTGGGGGTATAGCTCAGTGGTAGAGCATTTGCCTGCAGATCAAGAGATCCCCAGTTTAAAAAATCTGGGTGACCTCTTTGAACTTGGCAGCTTTGGAGTAGCATTTGTTTGATTGGATTATCTTTGTCAACTTACAGGACTTCTGTGAAAATCTGATGATGATGGTCATATTTATGCAGAAATATAGAAAATTCTTTCAAGCAGCACTGTATATATTTTTTTCTCACCTGTCTTGTCGGTCAGTTTAAGCACATATGACTTCATGTCCACCAGGTAATGATCAAACTCAGAGTCCAGAACCCCAAAGCAATCTTGCTCACTCATGTTCCTCCTGAATACAAGAAAAGACTAGTTAAAACATCCTGCACTTTATTGTATCCTTATGCAAATCTAGGTATGTATTATTGGCACATATTTTTGCTGATTATCAGAGCAGACAGCCATAAGAGACAGACATGCCATGATTTGTCAAACTACAGTATGCAGTCCAGTGACATGCTTTTAAAATTCTTTACGCTCCCAAACGGTTCAAACTGACGATTAAGTCATATATCTCACAATGCAGAGTTGTGCCGGTCACCGTGATATACTTTATGTACCATTTTTTTTACTCTCTTTTTATTGTAAGCTCAGATGCAAATACTCAATTTAATAACATATTCGGTTATTTGCTATACAACATTACAGGACTAACTGTTTTAATATAGATATATTTTTCTCTATCATTTTTACAGAACAGTTAATGTGCGCATTTTTACTTTTAATCTGAAGACTTTTACTCCCCATGATGCAGGAAAAGAGCTCATTATTTGTGGCTTCAGTCCGTTTCTGCCAGAAGCGTTTGTTTCCTAGCAACCATAAAATCGGTGTGAAACAAACTGATCACTGCTGTATAGTACATAATAACTGCCATTTATTATGAATGTGTGGCATTTAGTTAAGTTAGATTTTTAGGGAATTATTTATTTATTTGTTTATTTGTTTGTTTTCAAACAATGAATTGCATTTACTAGAAACAAGTAAAAGTCGTTAGCTATAGTTATAAAGGAATTAGCCGCACAAACTTTCTTAACTTAGGGTTTTGGGTGGTGGGTGGGGGGGCTGAGACGATATGAGAAATTTTATTTCATGATATCTATCTCTCTCTCTCTCTCTCTCTCTCTCTATATATATATATATCTATATAAATAGCCTACACAGACGTACATAGTTATTTTTTATATAAAAATAAAGCAAATTACAAACCATAAAAAATACAATATATACACATTAAATATTAAATAAACTTGTTTTTCAAATACAGTAGGTTTAACATGTATACTTCAGTTAACATCTTTTGTTGTTTGATTAACATTAATGAGACAGACAGGAATTTAATTGGGCTAATGTCCCTTTAAGACCGAATGAATATAATATACTGACACATATCCGGTTTTCACCCACCCCTTTACGTTCACTTAAGCCATAACCGACTGTATTTATGTGAGATACTCCACACGATCGACATTTTGACAGCTGTGTGTGTATTTAACAATTAAAGGGGTCATATGATGCTGCTAAAAAGAATAGTATTTGGTGTAAGCGGCCTACGGTGAGCAGAGGCCGGGGGATAAAGTGAGGAACTGCGGGAGGGTTAGAGTGAGCAGAGGCACGGGCTTGAGAACGGCGCGGCCGGCGATTTCGACGAAGGAGCGTCCGGAAGGACATGTGACGACTCCGGGCTGGACTCCGCTTCGTCCACGGTGAAAGCCGATCTGCACCAAGAGCTTGTAACACTCCAAAGAGAAAGGAAAAATTGAAATCGCATCATATGACCCTTTAAAGGCGCAGGCAGAACTGATCGCAGAACTGGGATCGCGCGGGCGCGCGGCCGAGACAGCGTTTCTGTGTGCCTATCTATCCCGCCTTCACTTACTCCAAGTTAATCGATACCGAATTGTGATTGGATGGTAATTTGGTTCTACGACAAGCATACTTACCAATAGGCTTGTTTGAGATTAGCAAAATCTGCACAGAACCGATCACCGGTGATCACCGCGAGATGCATGCCGGTTAGAAAAGTGTCCGAGTTACGTCCGACTTGCTCTGATGTCATGCTGACGTGTGCCAAAAAAGTCTCACGATGGCGAGGCGGCTGTGTCGGATTGTGCAGTCGAGCGCAGTTGCTCTCCACCGACTGCGCTGACCAAAAGCATGATGGGAAACTGTTATAAAAAATGTTTTATTTCTTTATCTGGTTTCATGTCATTTCAGTATTTAAATTATGCATGAATATTCCCAAACACTATGACAGAGCGATCTCTGTGTGAGATACGTGATTGTTGTCATATTTCTATAAAAATCTAAAATACATGTTTGTATTAAAGTAAATGGAAATGGTAAAATGGTAAAAGGATGATAAATACACCTTTCGTATGGAATTAAATAGCAAGCACTTTGAGTGTCTTGTTCATCATATTTATTTTCATATAAATGCAACAGAACTGAAATCATATCATGTTTATTAGCAACACAGCATGTAAGTGAGAGTAACGCGATATCTGCCTTTGATCTCGTAGGTATCTGCTCCACTTCGAAAGGTCAGAACTGTCCGTCTTGACTGCGCTTATTTCACTCCTCCTCTCACTGCAGCCGCCTACTCTCGCCTACATTTCAGGCGAGGCGCATCTCAAACAAGCCTCTATACTTACCTTAGATTAGACTGTTCTCGCGTGACAGAACACTTCTACTACTCGCTCTGATCACCCAGTCTAAAGAAATTTTGAAATACGGGACAAAACATGATTTTTTCAAAGTAAGTAGGGACACTAAAAAAAAGAGCTGAAATACGGGACTGTCCCGGGAAAAACGGGACGTCTGGTCACCCTATATATATCTATAAAATGTATTTAAAATACAAATACAAAATACTGTGTGGAAAAATGTTCTTAAATGTTAATTCTTGAATCTTAAACGCTTGTTTTGTTTACTGTGGATGGAGACATGCTGATATCGCGTTTGGTCTTGTTCTGTATCGCGTATCTTGTCAGTGTCTGCGCTTGCTTGGCCATTTGTTGTGGATTTTAGGATTACTGATAAACTCATCGTTAAGTCATTTGATTTGTATTATTTGTATTTGTTATTTATTTTAATTTTAGTTAAATTATGTCTGAGTTTATTATGTCTGTATAGGTCTTTTATTAAGTTTGTAGTTTTATTTCATTTGAGTTATTTTAATACTTCAACAAACTAAATGGAAATGAAATAATATATATATATTGAAGTTTTTACTGTAGCATTTTTACAGTCTTTTACCGTTAAATTCACAGTCATTTTTTACAGTGTAGTATTTATAAAGTTTTAGCTTTTAGTTTTGGACATGTTTTTAGTTGTTTTAATACTACAATTGATTGCTTCTGTTGTCCTCATTTGTAAGCCGCTTTGGATAAAAGCGTCTGCTAAATGACTAAAATAAAAATTACATTCGTTTTTTCTTTCAAAGCCTTTAAAATACAAAAAATAAATATTATTGCATTTCAAATACGTATTTTAAATACATGTATCTGAAATACTGCCCATCCCTGTCTATAAATATCCATTATTTAGCCATGCAAATGGTTGTAATAGGTCGACAGACTGCTGTTCGACTACGTTTTAACGCGTTTCCAACAGTACAGATGGCGTTTTTCTTATTTTCTTCCACGGGATGGCGTTATGCACCCTCGCATTGAGTGACGAATGGCCAGGCACGGTGGAGAGTGTTGACGTCAGTGTAAGTGAGAGAGGAGAGACGCAGAGACGCAGGAGAGACGCAGCTGAGCGCGTACAGTAGACGCGTCGCGCAGCGGAGGAGACACACACCTGAGGAATAGCGGCGCGATGGCTGATCATCTGATACAGATCAATGACTCTTCCGCCGCTGTCAAACGATTCGCGCGGAAAGGAGCTCTGCGACAGAAGAACGTGCACGAAGTTAAAAACCACAAATTTACCGCTCGATTCTTCAAGCAGCCCACATTCTGCAGCCACTGCACCGACTTTATCTGGTAACATACTCTGCATTCAGTACTCATGCATTACATGTGGAACTTTGAGAAATTGCAGTCTTGAATGTTTGGTTTTTACAGGTGTCAATCATTTCTTACTTTTATAGCGGCAAGCATAATACGGTCTTCCTCAGTAATACATGAAAAACTATTTTTCCTTTCATAGGAAATTGTGGTGCATACATGAATAAATTAGCATGATAATGTGTTTGCATTTTCAGTTTGTGAAAAAAATTGTGCTTTGGTATTTATTTAGCATATTGTCTATTTATATAGCATTTAAATTAATTAGTAATTTACTAAATTAACTGGAGGATTTGTTTTCATGAGGCAAAACATCTTAAAATGACTTACATGCACTCTTGAATGTTTTGACAGGTGTCAGTCATCTCTTTTATAGTGGCAAACATAATAGTCTTTCTCAGTAATACATGAAAAACCTCTTAAAATTACTTACATGTTGAAAATATGATGTTCGTTTTTTCTTTCAAAGCCTTTAAAATACAAAAAAGAAATATTATTGCATTTCAAATACATATTTTAAATACATGTATCTGAAATACTGCCCATCCCTGTCTATAAATATCCATTATTTAGCCATGCAAATGGTTGTAATAGGTCGACAGACTGCTGTTCGACTACGTTTTAACGCGTTTCCAACAGTACAGATGGCGTTTTTCTTATTTTCTTCCACGGGATGGCGTTATGCACCCTCGCATTGAGTGACGAATGGCCAGGCACGGTGGAGAGTGTTGACGTCAGTGTAAGTGAGAGAGGAGAGACGCAGAGACGCAGGAGAGACGCAGCTGAGCGCGTACAGTAGACGCGTCGCGCAGCGGAGGAGACACACACCTGAGGAATAGCGGCGCGATGGCTGATCATCTGATACAGATCAATGACTCTTCCGCCGCTGTCAATCGATTCGCGCGGAAAGGAGCTCTGCGACAGAAGAACGTGCACGAAGTTAAAAACCACAAATTCACCGCTCAGAGTGTTGACGTCAGTGTAAGTGAGAGAGGCGCGCGCTGTAACAGGAGAGACGCAGCTGAACGCGTACAGTAGACGCGTCGCGCAGCGGAGGAGACACACACCTGAGGAATAGCGGCGCGATGGCTGATCATCTGATACAGATCAATGACTCTTCCGCCGCTGTCAAACGATTCGCGCGGAAAGGAGCTCTGCGACAGAAGAACGTGCACGAAGTTAAAAACCACAAATTTACCGCTCGATTCTTCAAGCAGCCCACATTCTGCAGCCACTGCACCGACTTTATCTGGTAACATACTCTGCATTCAGTACTCATGCATTACATGTGGAACTTTGAGAAATTGCAGTCTTGAATGTTTGGTTTTTACAGGTGTCAATCATTTCTTACTTTTATAGCGGCAAGCATAATACGGTCTTCCTCAGTAATACATGAAAAACTATTTTTCCTTTCATAGGAAATTGTGGTGCATACATGAATAAATTAGCATGATAATGTGTTTGCATTTTCAGTTTGTGAAAAAAATTGTGCTTTGGTATTTATTTAGCATATTGTCTATTTATATAGCATTTAAATTAATTAGTAATTTACTAAATTAACTGGAGGATTTGTTTTCATGAGGCAAAACATCTTAAAATGACTTACATGCACTCTTGAATGTTTTGACAGGTGTCAGTCATCTCTTTTATAGTGGCAAACATAATAGTCTTTCTCAGTAATACATGAAAAACCTCTTAAAATTACTTACATGTTGAAAATATGATGAGATATTTTGTAGTAGTGCCACTGCATGAAGCCACTTTATTTTATTTGGCACTGTTTGTTTTGTATAATTTGATCATTTATTCATTCATTAGTATTCCAACAGGCTTACATGTTATTATTGTCATACATTTGCAATAATAATAATACTAAATACATTTAAATCATTTTAATAAATCATCATTTCAATATGTTTAGTATGTTTAATTTAATCTTAAAGACGGTCGGTTACAGATAATGATAATGAGCTGTTAATGCACATTCACAAAACCATTTCATGACATAATTAATCTGGATTTGCTGAACAGATGTTTGGTATTTTTCAAGCATATTAATACCTAAATCCTGTTGTAATAGTCTTCAACCTTTTACAATCATTAAGGTTAAAGAGTTTATTTTGCACATTAAAAAAAAAAAGAAAATTCCTAGGAAAGGGGGGGGGAGTTGTTTTAAAACAATGAAAGTGATGCAGCTTTGTCACTAACAGTTTTTTTTTCTTTCTCAAATGCAACTCTACAGGGGATTTGGAAAACAAGGTTTCCAGTGCCAAGGTACTGTGTGTGTGTGTGTGTGTGTGATGATTCTATCACTGATGCATGTACTGAGCTTTACCAGGGTTTACTACTCTACTACACTACATCAGGGTAGATGAGGACGTTCAGTACAATCATGTTGTTTATTTCATAATTGTGGATGAAATAGGAACACATAATCTGGATAATAATGTGTCAAGTACTGGCCTTGCCAGAGCTCTGGCGTTTTTGTAAGGGTCTTTGGCAAATTTGTTTAAGTCTTGGCTCTGCCATGTCATTGTTGGCTTCTGATAAATAGCAGGTCCCACATACAAAAGGGTTTTGAAGAACACTACGTGGCTGTAAGCTCTATGTCCAGTTTTGAATGTCCAGAATTCTGTGCTTCTGTTCTGAAATTACAACATCCTTGTGAAGAACTTGACCATCTTGCACAAAACCCAGACCTGAACCCCAGTGAACACCTTTGATGAATGATGATGAATGATGAGTTAGAACAGGAAGCCAGAGTCACGCGCTTGACCTCAGCTAATAAGATGGTTGTCACTAACTGTATCCCAAAGGTCTACCGGTCGTTAGTTAGCTTTGCATCTGATACGAAGATTACAAATAAGGATATAGGATGTGCAGAAAGTTTGTAGCTGAAGGATCTAAGGATCCTTAAATGCAAACGGTGTGTGTTGCATCAAGAGAGTTTGTGTTGTGTTTTTATTTAATTTATAATCATAATCATTAGTCATTTATATAATTTATTATTTGATTATTTTTATCATTTATCATTTTAGCATTTATATCAATGATTCCTTTATTATTTTTATGTTTTAATATTTTATATTTCTTATTATTTTTCTTGCTTATGCATTTTCATTGCTCAATCTCATGATTGTGGGGTTTCATGAACTGTTTTGTCTGTATGAGTAAGAGATAAGAGGGAATGTTTATGGAAATCCAAGGTTTATGGGATGTTGTGAATCAGTTGATATAACATTACTTGTTCAATTTGTGTTCGTCAGACGAAGTCTGAGCCTTGAGACATACGCAACTAAGATTGTACAACTAAGATTGTGCAACTACGATTGTACTCTGTTCATTTTTTTAATCATCATCACTTCGTCTCCTGCTTCTGCTCTTCTCTGGTTTTACTCAGTCAACTTCTTGGCTGATAGAAGACTGTTAAACATTCGTTTTGGGTATTTGTGGGTACCAGTCAAGACTTGCTGTTAACAGGTTTTGGGTATCGACAGCTCTGCCGAATAGTTGTTCTGTTACCAGACAAAACTGATATTTTCTGACAGGATCAGGCGTCCGGGGCTGGATCTTAATTATTTTAGCGTGGAGTCTCGATCTATCATAGCTTTAGACAGCTGTAGCTTCTTAAAAAATTAACTGGCATAAAGCCATTCCAAGCAGGTCGAAAGAAAAAGATGCCAGGTAAGCAGTCTTAATTCTCAAGTTCCCTGGACTATTAGACCGTGTCCTAACCAGGTGTGACAAATCAAGCAATTTGTCTCTGCACACTGAAAGTGAAGTGCTGTGTAATGTGACAGCAAATCAAATCATATTTGATGTTTAATATACAGTTATATGCAGTGAAATGGACATCTCATCTGAGATTTCACTCAGGTTAGGGCCGACCAGTGCAACACTCCTGAAATTGAAGTGGCCAACAAAGCGAGTAAAACTAACATTGCTTGTCCATTTCTACTAAACTTCACCCGTCCCCGAGATTTTAACACTATTTAGAGTAAGGGTCTCCGATCCTGCTTCTGGAGAGCTACTGTCCTGCAGATTTCAGCTCCAACCTCAGTCAAACACAGCTGAAACACCTAATCAAGGTGTTCAGGGTTACTTGATACTTACAGACAGGTGTGTTGGAGCAGGGCTGGAACTGAAGTCTTTAGGATGGTAACTACATTTTGCAACCAAACACACGTCACAATTGATACGGGAAATAATTCCTGTCAAAAACGGTAGCACGCAAAAAGCTTGCAATCCAAGTTGTCTGTGCAATGATTTGCAGTGAAAAATAAAACATAAACAAAGAAGAATATGAAGGAGAGAATGGTTGCTTGCTGATGTTGCAGGTCTATTATGACTCCTCCCCCTGAACTTTCCCTTGCCCTGTATCTTGCTCTCATGCATGGTATTTAAAAATAAAAAAATAAAAATTAGGGCTCAGCACCCCTAAAACCATATCAGTACTTAAAAGGGGAATCTTTTCATCTTGGCTCTTAGGAATCATTGAGCTGAACTACAGGATGAGACAAGAGCTGGCAGACTCAGATGGTCACAGATGGCAAAGGTATTTTGTGTATCATGTTTGTGTATCTTCCTGTCAACTGGACATTTGCCATGGAAGATGGTCAAGTTTTTGAGGATGTGTGGGTACATCAGTGAATATATTTCCAAAGACCTCTGCAGTGTTGGACCAGACACATACTTTACATAAGTACATAAGACTGAATGGCTGGTCAAAGCATTGTAAGCATGCAGTCCTGATGTACATGCTTAGCATGCATTCCTTAGTCCTATCGGGATTTCACAGGACTTTTCGCAGCTCTTCTCAAAAATGCTGATGATATTTGCAGCATTTTATAATGACAAGAAAACTGAACGCATATTGAATTTTTTTTTAGACTTGGAATTATATATTTTGATTAGCTAAAAATGCTTTCCCAACTCAGAAAATGTTTTTTTTTTCTTCTAAGAATAAGACAAGAATGCAAACTGTCGCAAATGATGTGATGATTGGTTGAGTTTGCATTCATTCTTGCAAACACAAAAACCCTGGAGGGACTAGAATTTCTGCTTTAGTGTGCTGGTAACAAACTTCATTACAAAGGAGGCCAGCAATAAAGTTTCCCTCAAATATCTGTGCCATCGTCAATAGTGATGTCCACAGCTCACACAGAAATCACTTTCAAACCAAGCAGCTTTCTGTTGGTCAGCTTTTTGTTTGCGTGACCAACTTGAACATGAGTGAACTTTTTTGCCGTCACGTGACACTCCCGAACACACAGATTCAAAATGAAATGTCAGCAAAGTGCCCACAAAATTGTGCAGAGCAACAGTAAATTTGACCGCACCTTTAGTGCAATTATCAGATCGGAAGAGACTGTGATTTAGTCTGATGCACTCTGTGTTTCTGAGTGAAACATGGCATTGTGTTTATTTACAATGGCTACGTTTACATGCAACCAAATAATCCGTTTGTAATCGGATTGACAGCTCAATCGGACTGAAAAGCCTTCATGTAAACACCTTAATCGATCCGATGAAATTTCGATCGGATTGAAGGGGGTGGTTTATTCCTTTTCTAATACAATTGAGAGTGCATGTAAACACTTGATCGGATTGAACCCCGAAACTGAAAGGACTGCGCATGTGCAATGACTTAGAAATAGCGTAATGACATATGACGCGCAGAACGAGCGCTTCTTCCTTTTGAATAAAGTGTTGTATAAATGCGTGCCCTGTCATAATAAAACTCTCCTTTCACTCGGCAACTGTGAAGTGGAGCAGGACAACCTCCCACCAGTCCTTGTTTTGGATTATCATCCACAGGCAACCCGTTTTGGCTGCTGGGAGGGACATTTTTACTGCGTGATAAATATGAGCAGCAAGGCACAGCGGTTTATATGTATATTTATCCATAAATGGATAAATATTAATTCTGCTGTTAAAAACAAATAAAGAAACAGTGTAGGAGAGTGGTTATTATGTGCAAACCGTGAGAAACTCTATATTTGTGCAGTGTGTGCATGTAAAAAAAAAACAAAATTCCGATTTGAAGCTTGTGACATATAAACACGCACATCAACCCGATCACTGCATTTAGCGTTCATGTAAACACTACATTCAGATTCATCAATCGGAATGAATTCAGTCCGATTGAACCAAAAATTGTGCATGTAAACATAGCCACTGTGTTCTGGTGTTTTCAGTAGTGCAACGGCTCTGTTCGCAGTAAATGCTGCTCCACACAAACACCATCTCTGCTGTGCACCTCAGTTAAAGTCTGCATGAAATCAAAAATGACACTATTTAATCTTTAATTCCAATCCAATTTGAAATCTGAAAATTTTGCTGCGAGCAAGAGATGGCAGAGAGATGCGGTAAAATAAAACCCCGCCCTCTAATCAATATTCCGTTTCATTTGGAAATACATCACAATGCTGAAGTCGGTAGCATTTGGTAACTTGCATTTGGCAATGCAATGTGCGCCAGGATCACTTTATTTTCAACATTCCTGTGTACATTGTCTTCAGCATTTTCCAAATGTGTGCACAAATTTTGCTTGCTTGCCATTAATGCCATTATATAACTCACTTTGGAATATAAGTTGCAGCACTTCTCAGATGATGAAAAACATGACATATTGCAGAAAATATGGTGCTTATGTAATAGTGCATTTATGACTTTAAGCAACTGAGTTGAATTGTACATTTTGAAACTCAGCGTGACATGAAATCAGTCCTACGTAGCACAAACGTAATGGAAGTCAGCCTACAAGCAAACATTGAGGTGAAAGTCCCTTAGAGCTTTTGGCGAGCATGTCATGCGACCCTGTCATAACTGCTTCCTGTTTCCAAGCACCTACCACATGGTTACATAGTCTGAGTCCTTAATTAAGTGTCATTGCAGTCAGCATGTATTGCTCCAGCCAACTGTAACCTCTGTTCGTGCAGTAACCTGCCTGTCTGCATCTACTTCTTAACTGGAGAATGTATTGCATGCAGAGAAGTGAGGACAGCATGAGAACATGAAGAAAACTGGCTAAAACAAGCGCACTAGCGTGCTCTGAACAGGCTGACGGTAGGGCAGTTGGTGAGCTCACAGATGGCTTCACTGATGGAGGGTTGGCCGTGGGAGCTGGTTGGTGTGCAGTGGAGTGGGAAGCGAACATGAGGGCAGGGCCAGAGAGTGCATGTTCTTGGAAGGATTAGGGGGATGTGTAATGGTGTGTAACAATGAAAAGGCTTCTGATACCTGACCAAGAGCTTTGAGACTCGTGACGAGGGACACCAGACCTGTGCTCGCCTGCGTTTTGAGCATGTTGCTCCAAAACTTCTACTGAGAGATGACTGAGATACATGAGGTATCCTGAACAAAACCAGTGGCTGGATTTATGAAAAGCACTTGCATCGTGTTTTGTTTCCCCTTAATATGGTGTGTATTTTAAATAGTTATTTTTAAGAGGTGCACTATGCAGAATTTTCAAAAAAAAAGTATCATACAAAAAGAATCCCTCTTAATCATTACTAATGATCCACAAGAAGTGTGTTGCGATTTTTGTGTCTACATAGACATTGTCCTCTGCCTGTATTTTCTTATTTTAATTTTCTATTACTGTGCTCTGGTTGTTTCTGGGCCGTAGCCCTTGGCCAGTTGTCGTGTTTCAACACAAAAACAAATTGCTAATGTTGCTATTGCCTATTGACTGCTATCTGTAACTCAACAGATTACTAGGCATTGTAATTACGTTTTTATGATGACACATAGTTACAGTTTGTTAGCGAGCTAGTCTGTAGATGGCTAAACTCGCTTGCAAATTGTGGCCAGCCATCTAATTATTAGCGTAACTATTCATTCATATACACAAAAATGCCATTAATGGATGATTAACACAATATTTAAAAAAAATGCAAAACACCTCATCACTCATCTTCTGAGCTTTTGGTGGTGTTGAGCCACCCACGAGGAGGAGTCAAGTTTGAATCTTGTGTTTACAAACAGTAACTGAAAATCCTACATAGTGCACCTTTAAAGAGCCTTTCTCAAGATGGAGCCATCTGTTGCATTCATTTGCACTCTGTCTTTATGCACTCTTTCTAGAGTGAATGTGTGTGTCTGTGTTTGTGCTGTTAGGGAATGTGTTCTTTGTATAGGCATTCACATATGTGCTGAATGCTGCTCGAATGTTATGGCATAATGATACAATTAAGTATTTGACTTGTTTTTGTGGAGTTGTTACTGAATTTCAAACTCAGCAAGAACTCAGCAAGAACATCACACATAGTCATTTTATCGCCGATTGTTGTTTATATTATCGATTATCGGTGTCACTTAAGAGTAGACGTGCACATCCCTAGTAGTAGTAATATGTATTATATGTAGCAAGTGTTATGTTATAATACTTAATTAATTACTAACTACTTGACCATTAAAGTCAAATTTGTAATGTTGTGGGTTATTCCATTTATATTTGCTTTTAGGGGCATGCAAAAGTGCTAAAATGCTTTCTAGAATGAAGAATGAATTACTGTAGATGACGCATCTGTATCATATAGTCAGAGGCATGCATCTGACTCACAACTAAACACACATGATGTCATTACAATAAACTAGCTTGCTGGTTTCAGCTGGTCTAACTCAGACTAGGTCTGTGCAAGAAACTGAACAGTATTTATATAATTTTTTACCTCTGATCCACCGCAATGTCCAACTGTCCTGAGCGCGTTCACAACATCCGGGGTGTGACGCGTGTACATCTGCGTGCGTGCTCTGGGATAGTAGACATAGATATATGTAAGTAGATTCCTCATTAGTGACTGTTTCTATGGGCCGCAATACGTTCCAAAATGGCGGACGCGTCAACGTATCTGGAGTGGTCGAATAGGGCATCTATACATATCTATGATAGTAGACGCATATGCGAATGCGATCTGTCGTGCATATACATCACTCATTATGAACAAAGGCCTCCTGTAGCGAATCAATGCGTTTTTGGAAGAAAAATAACCATATTTAAAACATAATAATCACGTTAATCTACATGGAAGCAGTTCCGGGCGGATGACGTATGAGGTCGGCTTTGCACATGCGCCGCTCAGAAGTGACGAACGCGGAAGCGCAGGGGAGAGATCAAAACAAAACAACGGTCACTTATTAGAAGTACAAAACGAGGATTTGTAAAGAAGAATGTCGGAGGATTTCGATGTAAGCCAAGAGGAGATATAAGCCTTTACTAAAGTAAGGGAAACTTTGCTTCCTTTGCTCCTGTTAACAAACGTTGGTTTTCACGAGACTCACCGGCGCATGCGCAACGCTGAACTCATACGTCATGCTCCCGGAACTGCTTCTGTGTACAACTGTTGGTGCAAGCGATATTAAAGTGATTATTACGTTTTGAATATGGATACTTTTCTTACAAAAACGCATCGATTCACTAAATGAGGCCTTTGTTCACCCCCGGAGCCGTGTGAGACACTTTTTTATGGATGGGCGCTTTTTATTTAACTTCTTTTGGACTGAAGCACTGCAACACCCACTGACTGCAATGATAGAGCTTGGAATAGCCAGGACAATTTTTAATATAACACCGACTGGATTCGTCTGAAAGAAGAAAGTCATATACACCTAGGATGCCTTGGGGGTGAGTAAAACACAGCCTAATTTTCATTTTTGGGTGAACTAACACTTTAAGCTGCTTGGTTCAGCAGGGATGACAGACAGACAGACTTCAGATAGACACCAGCTGCTCTCCACGCTCATTCTACCCACAGTGACCTCTTGAGAGAGAGCTCTAACTAGTGTGTGGTGCTCATGGGTACTGCGCTGTATTCTGTTACAGATCATTAGGCATGTGATGAGAATCTCTGTTTGGCCTCAGTACTCCCTGGAAATAACAATGTCAATGGTAATTTTCTGTGGGCTCTTTTGTGGAGAGATTATTTGATTTCACCCAATTTTCTCTCTCACTCTCTTTCTCTTTTCTCTGAAACCTTTCTTACTAGCCTCTGTGGAGTCAGGTTTAACTAGCATTATAGTATCATTGCTTTAACTGTAATATGTTTGTCTGAAGAAAATGTAAGTGCCACTCTTTACCTGAAGTAGTTGACTTTACTAGAAATTTGTGTGGCAACCTGTTGCCTTCAATCAAGTTTTGACAAAAGGTGAAACTAAGTACTACTACAGTAGTTAAACATACAAAAAATATATTGTAAATAACAAGTATAACATTACTGCTACTTTAAAGGGGTCATATGATGCGATTTCAATTTTTCCTTTCTCTTTGGAGTGTTACAAGCTCTTGGTGCATAAAGAAGATCTGTAAAGTTGCAAAGACTAAAGTCTCAAATCCAAAGAGATATTCTTTATAAAAGTTCAGAGTCAGCCACACCTACCTAAAACGGCTCGTTCTAACACGCCCCAACATACCTACGTCGCTCTGTGGGAAGATTTGCATAACGCCGCCCAAATGTTCACGCAAAGAAAGAAGGCGTAACTTTTATTCTCACTGTAGTATTGTTGACGCTGCAGCCATGTCGTGAAGACGCTGTGTGCTTCGTTGTGAAAGCGAAACTACTTTGTTTGGTCTTCCAAAAGAGGACGATATCCGCTTCGTCATGCCTAGAGCTGATCTGTGCTGGTCGCTGAGGGAATACATCAACTTTCACCGTGGACGAAGCGGAGTCCAGCCCGGGGTTGTCACATGTGGTTGCCGCTCATTCGTCGGATCCGCCGGGCGTGCCGTTCTTGACCCCGCCGCCTCAGCTCACTCTAGCCAGGCCTCAGCGCACGCTAATAATGTTCTTTTTAGCAGCATCATATGACCCCTTTAAATAATTTGTTAATTGGAGTAATGCCTTTTCTTGTAATTTAATTAATTATAGTTTTGATTTTGAGATGTTTGTATTGAATACATTGTCTAAATAAAACTGGAAGGGTAAAAAAAATCAACAATACATTCCAATTTATTTTATTGTTTACAAAACATTACAAGGCAACACTTCAAATGTATCATTGCAGCAATAACAAATTTCCACTGCATCTTCACAAAAACCAGTAGAAAAAACTTTAAACCTATAAGAAAACGTTTGAAAACTTAACATTAACTCGCCTGCAAAATGCTAACCAACATCTGTAAACGACCTCTTTCTTTGAAAAATTTGTTAAGTTGCAGCTATAAATGAAACAAATTACCCATGTGCAACCTTAAACACCTTTTTGAATCGGTACATTACCATATCAAAGAGACATAGGCTAGCATTAGCCGTAAGCACACACACTTACACGCAAACATACACATGAACTGAATATTTGAATATTGCAAGCAACTAATTTGATTTCCCTTTGAACACACTACCATGATGCCAAGGTCACACAAGAGACTCAAAAGGTTTTTGTCAGTATCAATAACATGTTAATCCTGTTGTGGCACATGAACCAAATAAACATAAATAAGAACAGACACATTTGTTTTACTGCGTTTACTTGAATTCATTCTCATAATGAGCAATCAAGACATAAATATTAGCAAACTCACCTTTAAATTAAATAAAAGGCTGAATCATTTCTTACCAGAAGTAATCTAGGTAAGATCAACAACTGCAAACATTATAGCAAAAGATTGTGGATGTTATGCTAAAGGAAAAATGTGATCTTTAATGAAAATATAACTTTTTTTTCCATTTTTGTCTGACGTCGCCAAGTTCTCTTATTTTTCAATCCCTCCCCTCCAGTCACCCGTAATATAAAATGACTTTTTTCAATTCCAAATAGACAAAATCAAGTTCTGCTTTCTTTTCCAACTGAATACATCAAATCACAGGAGTCAAATGAGTTGCGAAGAGCTTTGACGGAAAGAAGAGAAGAGGCCATTTGGGAGCACGCAACCTTCTAATCGTTCTCTGTCCAAATTTGGCTCTGTTTTGTCTGGATTTCTCTTCTTCAAGGGTCAATGCTAACAGTTCTGTCATCACCACTGCGCTCTAACCGCTCTCTGTTAACAGCATAGCTTTGTGTCTGCCCTCTTCAGCACTGGCACAGAATAAATCAGTTGGCTAAGGCAGATGTTCTGCCCGTCTCTTTATCGTCTCCTTCCGGCCTTTGAAGTCAGGTGCCACTTTATCTGGAGAGTCTTGCCATGTCCAGAAATGAAGAGAGCGGCGCTGTGACTGAAGGAAGAGCTTGGGTGAGCCGGTGGAGTAAGTGAGCCGCTGGCAAGGGGAATGTAAACAGTCTGACAGCTGCGGTTTGAGTTGACGGGCGAGAGTGGTGGAAAACAGAAGTGGATGTTTTCGTCACAGAGTGAGCATTAGCAGAACGTGAGCGGGCTTTTCGTGGCCTACCGTGTGTGCTGACGCGGTAACTGTTGACGTTTCTGAGGGTCTGGAAGATTTCCCTCGCTATCTCTGTTTTAGTTGGACTTACGAACAACTGTTGAAAATAAGATTAGACCTTGGATAAGAGCACATGTGCCCAAATGTCAGACACATTAAACAATTCATGCCCTAATTTACAGTATATCCCCGAGAGTGACTCATACCAGCTGTTCGTTTTCATTGCTTCTTTATTTAAGTGTTTAAGTTCACCGTTGCCATGACTAGAGGTTGACCGATGTATCGGTTTTGCCGATTAATCGGCACTGATAGTTGATTGCTGGAACTATCGGTTATCGACAAAAATCCATGCCGATAGTTTTCCGGGTTGCGTCCATTGCTGGAGCGGCTGAGAAGGGTCTGCTGTAATTACACAGTGCGAGAGCGGCCTCTAGTGGTTGAAATCACTGACAGCACGTGCTATTTGTTTAGACACGTGATACTGCACGCTGAACAGAGCGGGAAACTTCAGACGCGGATTTAAATGCAGCCGACAGAAAATCCTGCCACGCCACAGAGCGCCATTCACATAGTTTTCCTTTAAATTACATTATATTGGTCCCGAATCGTTGTTAATGTACATAATGAATTGTGTATTGTGCATTTTCAGCAAAACGTTTGTCTTTCTGTGGCTCTAATAAAGTCTGTGTGCTTCATTTATAGAGCTATAATATAGGTCACGCTTTCTCTTTCCGTTTTCTCAGTTTTTTTAAACACCGAACTTCAAACTCATCTATGCCAAATTGTTCATTCTTGAAGTAAACTTGTGTCCGTTTGGTGATTAAATAAACTGTTTTAGACCGCTGCTCGAGTTGAACGCGACGCGTCCGGAGTGTGTGTGATACCGGTGAGTTCTCCTAGACTCAGCGTTGTGCTTTTATTTTGATTAGATAATCATCAAGTGTTCAAGAATAGAAGCAGTTAAAGTGTGAGAGTATACATACAATATCCATATGCATATAATTTTAATGCTATAGCCTTTGTGTATATATTTAAAGATGTGCATCTTTAAGCATGACAGTTGAAATGAAATGGTAACACTTTAAAATAAGAGTCCATTTGTAGCATTAAGATTAATGAAAGCTAAGTATTGTTCCTTGTTAGAGTGTGTTAATTTCAACATTTACTATTATTTTATTTTATTTTTTTTTACTACTACAACTAGTATGGTTCAGTACTGTTTTTGTTAATAAAGCACTATTTTAGTTTTTGTTCAGTATCAATTTGAAAACTATCGGTTAATTAATCGGTATCGGCCAGCGTGGTCCAACCTAGCTATCGGTATCGGCAAATACTACTACTACTACTAGTGGTTCAGTACTGTTTTTGTTAATAAATCACTATTTTAGTTTTTGTTCAGTATCAATTTTAAAACTATCGGTTAATTAATCGGTATCGGCCAGTGTGGTCCAACCTAGCTATCGGTATCGGCAAAATCCACTATCGGTCGACCTCTAGCCATGACTACTGTTAATGCCATTACTATTGTTAATAGTTAGGGTTAGTGAAAATCCCTAACACTTAGCAATAAATTAAGTGCTAAATATATCAAATCAAATCATGTGACCTATTGAGATGATGGGAGCTGTTTGTGTGTGTGTGTGTGTGTGTGTGTGTGTGTGTGTGTGTTTTATTTGTTTGTTCAGAATTAGTATTTCTACATGCCAGACATTTAAAAGGCAAAATAATTAAACAGACTTACAAGTCGATTTCAAGTAAATGTTGTTCTTTTGAACTTTCTATTCATCAAAAAATCCTGGAAAAAATTTATCTCTCCACAAAAACATTAAGCATCACAACTGTTTTCAACTTTCATAATAATAAATGTTTCTTGAGTAGCAAATCAGCGTATTTCTGAAGGATCTTGTGACACTGAAGTCTGGAGTAATGATGTTGACACTTCAGCTTTGCCATCACGGGAATTAATTACTAATAAATGTTAACATATATTGAAATAGAAAACAGTTATTACTGTTTTGGCTGTATTTTTAATCAAATAAATACAGCCTTGGTGACTTCTTTCAAAAAATAAATAAATAAAAAATAAAAATCTTACTGACCCCAAAACTTTTCAGCGGCAGTGTTTCTATATAGTACATATAACTCTTTTTATTTTTGCTGCTTTAGTGCAGCTGAAGTGTTCATGTGTCTGCTTGTTCCAGACGTCTCTCTTCAGCAGTATGCTAATGAGTTTCATTTGAACGTCTATCTTCAGAGGCCTCTGCCAAATTAAGAGCCCTTGCACCGCTCTGCTGCACTTCCTGTTTGCTTTGATGTCTCTCAGAGCCGTACCCTCCATTACCACATCCCTCTGTCAGATATCCCAAATGCTATGCGGCACAGCAGACAAGGCTTGTGGGAAGGATTTTGAAGACATGGCTGACACCTTACAGCGATGTTAGCCTCGTTACGAGAGCAGGCCTAAATTTGTTCGCTTGTTTCATGAACACGATGACTTGAAGTTGTCATGAGGTTGCCTTTGTTGTGACAGTGAACCATAATTTCTAAATGCGTTTAAGATCCACAATGCGACTCGGATGAAAATTTGTTACTTCTCAAAAACGGTTCTTTCATTGCATCAGAAACTTGAAATATAACTAAGAACTCTATTACGTATTGACTGAAGTCTAAAATACTATATTTCGTCTCAAATTATTGGGGAGAAATAAAAATAGACACAAATGAGGAGAATTTGATGAGAGATGTTTGAGTTCATATTGAGAACGCTGAGCTTTGATTGCACTCACATGCACTTCAAGTGGAAAATATTGTAATTATGAGTTCCGAGCACACGAATGAACAAGCAAAGTCATATTTACCAGGAAGAAACTCTGAATTCTAGATAATACGTGAGTTTCCGAGTTGTCACGTTGGAAGGGGCATGACTATTTAAAACATTGGAAATGATCTAAATATATTGAGACCAGTGAGTAGCAAGCAAGTCTGTAGTGAATTATAATGAATGATTTTGCAAGTTATTTTAATTTTATATGATGTGAAGTTGTGATAACAGGCGATAGATAACAAGGTACTTAATTTATGCTAACTATGTCACATACATTTACCATCTAAAAATGAATGATAGAAATTAATAATTTTCATGTGTGGAATTCAAATGTAGTTTTGGGGGGTTTACAATGTTGAATCTGTGACATGTAATAATATTAAATGGTCCAAGTTTCCCAAGTGCAGTTGAAGGCAACATCAGATACTGTACATTTAGCCAGCATTAGCCAGCCAACTGGTCGATTCAGCCAGCCAACTCTTGTCGTTCCACCTAGTGTCAGTTCCAAAATCTACACCCAACCTTGTCAATAGATGCACATTTTCTGGTTTCAAATTCTTTTCTTTTTTTTCGTGAATTTTTATTTAACTTCAAGTTTAAATAGAGTGCAGTTAAATATATAATCAGTATTTTTTTTCCCCTCAGTCTCACAGTTTATTAAAGAAATTAATAGTACTTTCAATGTGAAATGAAGACTCCTGTTAAATTAGTAGCCTAATAATATGTTTATTCTACATGGGAGCTGACATGCTTCAACCTCACTGTACCTCGAATAATAACTTTTTGCTTGCCACACCACTATTGGTTTAAGATGGCATACAGTGGGTACGGAAAGTATTCAGACCCCCTTCAATTTTTCACTCTTTGTTATATTGCAGCCATTTGCTAAAATCATTTAAGTTAATTTTTTTTCCTCATTAATGTACACACAGCACCCCATATTGACAGAAAAACACAGAATCGTTGATATTTTTGCAGATTTATTAAAAAAGAAAAACTGAAATATCACATGGTCCTAAGTATTCAGACCCTTTGCTCAGTATTTAGTAGAAGCACCCTTTTGATCTAATACAGCCATGAGTCTTTTTGGGAAAGATGCAACAAGTTTTTCACGAGAATTTGTGATATTGTTGTCACATGCACACAATAGCCCTATTTGGACAGTAAATGTTTCTCAGGGGGACGTAAGGGATTTTCAGCATTTATAGCGGGGAGTCTGTGATTTTATTGCCATCCGAATCCAGAATGTGTTTTTTTTTCCCCAATTGCATTAAAAATATAAACCAAGCCGCTTCATCCTTACCTACTGTTTTTTGACAAACACCAAGGTCATGTGGTGATTTAATTACCGTCTGAATCCACATCTTTGAATTTACAAAAAAAAAAAAAAAAAAAAAAAAATTTTTTAAAACCTTTTTTTGTATATATATATAT
>NW_015552555.1:507241-509320 GCF_001515605.1 Sinocyclocheilus anshuiensis
TGAATTAAAAAAAAAAAAAAAAAAAAAATTGTTTAAATCCTTTTTGTCCATTGCAGAGCACTGTATGATAGGTGTTGAGCTTCGCCCGTAATTTGCACGCATTTTAAAGATAAACATTTATTACGGAAATGTTGGAAAGTATTTACAAGAACAATATTTAATCACCGCTTCACCACAGCGGCTGGAAGATGTTAAGAACAAAAAGGAGAAAGAGAAATAAAGCACAGTGCATTTAAAATGGGCCGTTATTCTGGCAGCAACAGGTGTGCAATATAATTTTAAAATATGTATATTTTTAATGTAATAGATAATATGTATTATATATTACATTAAAAATATAAACCAAGCAGCTTCATGCTTACCTCATGTAAATAAAAGGCTGCATTAACTTATTTCCGCTAATTTTTTTAAAATGACATCATTTGAGATAAAATGCAATCTGACTTTCTATTTTTAAACAGGAGATTTAAAGTGCCCCTATTATGCCTTTTCGAATATTACCTTTCTTGCAGTGTGTCATGTAGCTGTATGTGAACATAAACTATCTGCAAAGTTGTGAAGCCGACAGTGCATGATAAATAAAGTTATTGTCTATCAAAAAAGTCAGCTCGCAATCGCCTAAACGAGTCATCAGGAATTCGAATCTTACTCTGTTACGGCTCTACGTCACAAAGTAAAACATTTGCATAATGTCTGCCCACGTTCTACGTCGCCAACTTGCCCGCCCACAAACAGTAAAATTTCCATGTGGTTAACATCATGTCGAGAAGACGCTGTATCCTACGCTGTGAGAGTAAATTTTTCTCATCTTAATCACATCTTATAATGACCACAAACTTGTTAACACTTGACACTTACCACTGAGAAACGTCCTGCTCCAGTCGTGCTTGCGAATCAGTCTCTTGTCAATCAGCAACTTCAAATGTTTCATCACCAGACTCCCGCTCGAATTGGTAAGGTACAATCGATACCATCTTTTCTATGTATTGATGTTTCTTTTTTTTTGTAATTTGTAATTTTGTTTCAAATCTTATAATTACCACAAACGTGTTAACACTTGACACTTACCACTGAGAAACGTCCTGCTCCAGTCGTGCTTGCAAATCAGTCTCTTGCCGATCAGCCACTTCAACCATTTCATTATCAGACTCCGGCTTGAACTGGTAAGGAACAATCGATACCATCTTTTCTATGTATTGACAAGTCTCCAGTGCTGTCATTCCGATTTCCGTCATGGCAATGGGCGTTTCGTTTCCAACATGCGCTGTACGTGGTTGACCAATCCAGAGGCAATCGCTCTACGGCTCTGGACCAATCACAAAGGACTGTGCCATCTGACCAATCACAGCAGTGAGGGCTCACGGAAAGGAGGGGTTTAGAGAGACTGATTCTTTTAACTGCTTCGCACGAGTCGTTTACGAATCATTTAGAAATGTGGTAAAATAAAATAAATTTTTTTGAGAAAACTAACATGTTTTTTTTTACCTTGCATGCATGTAAACCTGTTTTAGGAGACTCCTAAAACAATATTAGCAACCTTAAAAATGGCATAATAGGGGCACTTTAAATAATCAAATGATACAATATTATTGTTACATTAAATATGAACTTATTCTCATTATTCCAAGCATGTGCCATTATATTCACAGCAGACAATCATGCAACCGACCATGTGAGCAGCGCGCGTTCCCACAAAACTCGCTCCTCCACTGTGAATAAATCGCCAGGTAGCCTCTTTGCTCCTGCTCTTTCATCCAGTTTGGAGTGACGTCCTGATTAAGGGATGGTCTGTGTTGTCTGTGTTGCCTTCCACTTCTTAGTAATATACTTCACTGTGCTTCTAAGCATTGATAAAGCCTTTGAAAATTTTTTTGTATCCATCTCCTGACTTGTGCCTGTGCACAACTTTATTCCTGAGATCTTTTGAAAGTGCCTTGCCACCTATAGTTGACTGTTTGCTTCAGTTGAACTATTAGGACTGAAATGCTCCAGGAAAGCTCTTGTCATGCTGAGCTAATCAAAATGACCACAGCTGATCACAGTTGAAAGTCAAATGGCTTTGTGTGCCATTGAGAAGGT
>NW_015552555.1:511113-521050 GCF_001515605.1 Sinocyclocheilus anshuiensis
CATGTCGAGAAGACGCTGTATCCTACGCTGAGAGAGTAAATTTGTTTCTTTTTTTTTGTAATTTGTAATTTTGTTTCAAATCTTATAATTACCACAAACTTGTTAACACTTGACACTTACCACTGAGAAACGTCCTGCTCCAGTCGTGCTTGCAAATCAGTCTCTTGCCGATCAGCCACTTCAACCATTTCATTATCAGACTCCGGCTTGAACTGGTAAGGAACAATCGATACCATCTTTTCTATGTATTGACAAGTCTCCAGTGCTGTCATTCCGATTTCCGTCATGGCAATGGGCGTTTCGTTTCCAACATGCGCTGTACGTGGTTGACCAATCCAGAGGCAATCGCTCTACGGCTCTGGACCAATCACAAAGGACTGTGCCATCTGACCAATCACAGCAGTGAGGGCTCACGGAAAGGAGGGGTTTAGAGAGACTGATTCTTTTAACTGCTTCGCACGAGTCGTTTACGAATCATTTAGAAATGTGGTAAAATAAAATAAATTTTTTTGAGAAAACTAACATGTTTTTTTTTTACCTTGCATGCATGTAAACCTGTTTTAGGAGACTCCTAAAACAATATTAGCAACCTTAAAAATGGCATAATAGGGGCACTTTAAATAATCAAATGATACAATATTATTGTTACATTAAATATGAACTTATTCTCATTATTCCAAGCATGTGCCATTATATTCACAGCAGACAATCATGCAACCGACCATGTGAGCAGCGCGCGTTCCCACAAAACTCGCTCCTCCACTGTGAATAAATCGCCATCCGAATGCATGAGTTTTATGACTGAGGTGCCATGCAAATTTATTTTTCCGACGCCCACATGAGAAACAATTACCGTCCGAATAGGGCTAATGACCACTCTTAAATTCCTGCAAATGCTTCAGAGGTAGCCTCTCTGACCAGTTTGCTCCTGCTCTTTCATCCAGTTTGGAGTGACGTCCTGATTAAGGGATGGTCTGTGTTGTACCAAATACCTTCCACTTCTTAGTAATATACTTCACTGTGCTTCTAAGCATTGATAAAGCCTTTGAAAATTTTTTTGTATCCATCTCCTGACTTGTGCCTGTGCACAACTTTATTCCTGAGATCTTTTGAAAGTGCCTTGCCACCTATAGTTGACTGTTTGCTTCAGTTGAACTATTAGGACTGAAATGCTCCAGGAAAGCTCTTGTCATGCTGAGCTAATCAAAATGACCACAGCTGATCACAGTTGAAAGTCAAATGGCTTTGTGTGCCACTGAGAAGGTGATTAGCTACCCCTGATTGAGATTACAAGTCATTTGTAGGAGGGAGTGATCCTTTTTCCATCTTTTTCGGTGACTTTTTTTTTTTTCTGACATGTTGGTGCTATATATTCCACTTGGATATTATAAATTGCACTGAGTAAATACAGCTGTATAAAACAAAAACTGTATCTTCATTTCAGGCTGCAAAGCAACAAAATGGGATTATTTTAAAGGGAGGTGATTCTTTTCCATGTTAATACATTATATTGGCATCTTGATGAATGGTGAGAGAGTTTGGCTGTGTTGTTGCTGTGTTGAGCTCTGAATTGTAGTGTAGGAGGGGAGCACTTCACCTCATCTCAGAATACAGCTGAGCTCATTAACCAATCAGCCGGCAGAAGTGAGGGGGCGGCGAACACGAGCTGTGATGAGAATGTGAAACAATAAACACGTTACACAATGGCCTGCGCTCCTTCTCAGAAGTCGAACTCTTAAGATGGTTTGCTCTGTTATTACTTATAACTAATAGAAGGTTTTCTGTGCTCCTGTAATGTAGAATAATTTTAGTTTGGCACAGCGTTTCCTGCTGGGAGAACACAAGCGTTGCATCACTTACTGTAAATGACACAAGCTGTAGAAGTTAAACTTCGAGCTGCTGCATGAGTCGATGTGGAAATGAGGCTGGGATTAACGTCAATTTAGATAATTCAAAATGGGTTTGCTGACAGAACAATGCCTAAGTGTGTGTAATTTTTCTTTAATGCTATTATGTTAGTATGATATTGTTTTATAGGTTTTTATAGGCAGATTTTTACATGCACATGTTCTTGTTTTCATATTTATGAGGTTAATAGCATTAATTGGACAGGTTCAGTGCATGATGAGCATGACTTATTTCCATCTCTGTCTTAAAATTATTTAACTGTTTTAATCATCTCTCAAAGATTAAAACTATAAACACAAATGTTTTATCAAATAAAATGTTGAAGGAGAAGCATTTATTTAGTGTATGCTTGGTTATCATAACGGTTATCATACCATATCATTGGTTACCTTGCTTATCAGGGTTAAGCATGGTCTGAGAAAACCTTATTCAATACCACAACAGAAATTAGTTTGGGTTCAGGTGAATTTATCCTTCAAACAAAAAAGGAATAAGATCAGCTGTGACAGCCACACAATTTAAACATATTTTATACATTATGTCTGCAATGTATAAAAGAAACTAACCTAGAATCACCACAATGTTAATATCATTCTCGGTCGTGTGGATCCGTGCCTAAAATAGCCACAATTATGTTCATTTGAACTTTTTTTTCCCCCAGTGATTTGAAGTTGACTTGCATTATCGGACCAAAGAGAGATATCAACCATAGATTCTCTGGATAAAAGGCGTTTCTGAAAGCTTGCGATTGTTGTTTAGTCTTGCTCTTTGAAGCTTCTGAGATTCAACCAGGCCTCAAAGTAGCTTGTCCATCACATGCCCCCAAAAAGTAATTGTGAGTTGGATGTTCTCAAGATCTTCTTGTTTTGTTTTGTTCAAAACTACAGAATCTGGATTTGAATGTTGGGCTAATTCTACAGGGAATGGTAAGTGTTTTGGACATCAGATCTTCTGCTCGTTTATAGTTGCCATCCTTTCCTTCTATTTAAATTGCTGGCCTGCCAATCCTCATGTTTGGGTTTTATTTCATATGTGTTTTGGGTGATCTAATCAAAAGTAGTGGTCGACCGATACGGGTTTTTTGATAGCCGATGCCGATATCTTGGAAAGCAGGGTGGCCGATGGTCGATATAAAGCCGATATAATTTTATTTATTTAATTTATATTTAGGAAATTTGAAATGTTTTGAAAATGGATTAAAAATAATTGTGTAAAATAAACATACTTATACTTTAGAAGACAAAGCATTTTTCACAAATAAATAAATATTTAATAAAAATCAAATTAAAAAGGAAGTAAACACTAACACTGTAACCAACAGGGCACTCAGTATTCCGTTTGTGAGCATTGGGAATACATTTTTTTTTTTTATAAATATTTAATAAAAATCAAATTAAAAAGGAAGTAAACACTAACACTGTAACCAACAGGGCACTCAGTATTCCGTTTGTGAGCATTGGGAATACATTTATTTTTTTTCAAATAAAGCCAAGGTAACACTCATTTTACATACAGCACGCAATGAAAATGACATGAATATGACAGTGGGCAAATGCATAAAATGCAGCATAATTTGAAATCACGAGTTTAGTTTGTCGATCGCGCGTCTCCAGTCAAGCAGAACTCTCCTCCTGTCAGCATTCAATTTGCACGGACCGATCGTCACCCAGAGAACACGCGATCAACACACGATCTCAACTAGATTCGACTAAGTCTGCAAGGTTTGTGAAATTAAATGTTCATTAGCCATTCAAAGATTTTTTTAAATGTTATAAATGCATATTTGCTGAATGCTGACGGCAGACGAGAAAGTATTATAATGTTTGCCTTTCTATTACTAATAATATTAAAGCAATCGTTATAATACTTTTTTGAATACAATTTAATTCCTTTGTTTAACAGTTCTATCTGATTTTTAGATAGACTTCTATCCATATTAGACAGAACTGAACGACGACAGCGAACAAGAGGGAGAATGTGAGCGGTGTGCGCTCAGGAGCTGTCGCTTTCAGCGCCGTCAAAATAAAAGTCCGGCGCGCCTCGAACACATCGGCCAAACAGAAAAACTTATCGGCCGATGAAAAAATTCCAAATATCGGCCGATATATCGGCCTTGGCGATATATCGGTCAACCACTAATAAAAAGTGGACAGCGCAAAATAAAGCTACAAACTTCTGATTAAACACTGAATATCAAACCACATTTGAAGGTGGTAAAACATGTATTTTGTGTCTTGCTAATGCATTCTTATGTGTCCTGGATAAGAGTACCGCCTACTCACCTAAAACACAATTATCGCACCAAAACAAGGATTATAAACTTCGCTGCTTAAGTGCATTAAGTAATTAAGTTGCTGGTTTTGTGTCAAGTACACCATTGCAAAACCAAACATTTGCATGCCTATTTCTGTCCTAAATCAATTGAGGCTACAAAAAAAGTTTGATCTTCTGTCAGATTCACCGCTCTCACACAAGACTTCAATCAGTCTGAGCCAGCCATTATTTTCCATTTGCATCATTCATCTAAAAAGAAACTGCTAATTCAAGCCAAGTC
Organism: Sinocyclocheilus anshuiensis; assembly: GCF_001515605.1. Lineage (NCBI taxonomy): Eukaryota > Metazoa > Chordata > Actinopteri > Cypriniformes > Cyprinidae > Sinocyclocheilus > Sinocyclocheilus anshuiensis. The sequence continues at coordinate 515,576 of NW_015552555.1, forward strand.
CTTCAACATATCCTCTGAGTGACACCAAATGACATTAATTACAGTGAGAGTAATGGCTCGCTCCGTTAGCTCTAATTATGTGTAATGCAACTCATGCCTCTTCCAGAGCACCGACAGCTCGTCACACAAATGAAGCGCTCTGTTGCCTGGGTAACGGCTCATCTGGGAGCAATGGCTGCGATGAGGGAAAACGCTGGTGATGTCACAGCGCTCCCCCGCACAGGCCGGCATGTCCAGCTGCCCCGAGTCACCGCATATGACAGCACACGTTTATTACAGTGTTTGCAAGACTCTTGATTTGTTTTGAGCCTGTAATCTTAAATACTACACATTCAGAATTACGCCCAAACCTCTTAACCTACGCACTCCATTCAAACGCTGTTTTGTAAACATTTGCTATTAACTGTGCTTACATTGATAGAATGTCTCCATTCTCTAAATAGACATACATACACAAATACCATTAACATTTATTGATTTAGCAGACACTTTTATCCAATTTGACCTACGAACAAGGAATACAACAACCGATTCATCTTAAGAAGGCAATAACTGAGAAGTGCTAGCAATATAAGTTTCAAACATTGTCCAGAATAGTACAAACTAGAACAGGGGTGTAATACGGACATGACATGCCTGTTACCATCATAGTAAGTTGTGAGAATTGTTAATTTGTGTCCATGATATAAATATATTTTTTCCACGCATCTCATGTCTGGGGCTCTGTAGTACATGAAGAAGTGAAAGCATAGAATACTTTTTTTCTGCTTTTCAGTTGTCTTGTGGAAGGTTTTTTTTTTTTTATCTGTTCTAAGGAAACAGTACCTGTATCATCTGAATCACTTTGTTGTTAGTTCCTCTTTGCAGAGGCTTGCACGAATGGCCATCATAATATGAGTGTGCCACAGGTTTTATGACTGTCAGAAATACAATGTTCTCAACACAATCATTTTTAGGTTGCTGACTGCTTAAGACAAGGGCTCAGCTAATGAGCAGCATCAGAGAGGTGGGCTAATTAGCGCCTGTTCTGTGGAATCATTTAGGCAGAGCTGTGACGAATGCACACACACACACACACAAACCTGTCAACACAGTCATCTATCAGCTCAGAGCTGGAAAAGATGCTGATGTCAAGATGTGACCTTTGCTAAAGGCATTACTGTCTGCTAATGGAAATAGAGTATAAAACAACATGAACCAGAACTCTGAGTCACATTATTCACATCCTTATTTATATTATTACAATATTATTTATATTTTGTATAATCCTTCTTACCCAATACCTTCTTTTCTCATCAAGATAATATAACAGTCTTTGAATATTATTATTTTTTTTGCCTAAGACATTTTTATTTTCACTTGAGTGTACAAATAATCATCAAATTTATCTAGCATTTAATACACTGGATTATCCAACCTTAGGCATTGCCACATGGTTATTTAACATTTGAGTTTTCGCAATATATATGATTCTGCATATGTTTCCTTCTCATGCTGAAGCTCATACTGACCCAAAATACCTTGACAGTGTGATTAATGAGGCTCTAAAGTAAAAATCGCAAGCATCTGCTGTTCTTATTCCACACACACAAACATACTGGTCTTTTATGCATCAGAAAAAGTTATACTTTATATTTAGAACGGAACCATAAAGCCTATATTTCTGTCAGCTATTTTTTTTATCAGCACATAATAAATTACAGCTTATTAAATTATCATTTGAATAATGTTTGCTTGGAAAATGAGCATATGCATTGCTGTGCATAACTTATAATTGTTATGGATATTTGGTTAAAGCACTTGTGCTTTATTAAGCATCATTACTAAACTACTTTATTAATACCTATCCATACTGAATTTCAATTTACTTTTGTTCCATGTGATATATTTCTGCTCAATTCAAGGTAGATTTTATGCTAAATTTTAGGGTAATTTTTAATAATTACTCATGTTTAATATATTACAGAAGTTATTTATGTATTTGTTTTTCTTTTTTTATTTAATAATTTTTTTGTGCTTGTACTCCACTGTTGCAAAACAAACTGCTCCCGAGTAGTGACAGTAAATGGTAAAAGTCAAGTTAAACATTTTATATCAGAAGTTAATTTAGAAGTTCATGTTAGAAGTTCATTTGTTCAGTTAAAGTAAACTGACTGCTACAGTAGCTTGTTGTGTTAGCAAGTCCAAATTTTATCTGAATTCTCCAACTAAAATTCCCATTAGAGTTGTACAAAATATTGAAAATCACATATTACAGCAATATCCACTTGTTACTGTATGAAAGCCCTGATCTTTGCTATTGGCCATGGTTTGTATAGATGACAATTTTACAAAAAGAAAAATAAAACTTTGTAAAAATTTGAAGTAGTCAAACGTGCATCCAATTATCTTTATACATTATTTGATGTTGAGTGTACAAACATTCAGACTTGGCACCAGACAGTGCATGTGTGAATGCATCATCAGGGAGTGCATCTGTATGTAAATGCATCGTCAGAGAATTTGTGCAACTGCATTACCAGAGAATGCATGTAGGAATGCACACATTGTTGAGCAGAGAATGTGACGTGTGTATTTAGTGTGAATGTGTGCGTTAGAACAGGATGTGTTGTATTATGATGCAGTAATAAGACACACCCTGCAGCACTGAATCAATGCAGTCATCATCTGTGCAGGTGTGTCTCAGTCATTATTAGGGCTGCACGATATATCGAAATTATCGAAATATTGCAAATGTAAATATCGCAATATGCATATCGCAAGGGCGTGCGATATCTGAATCATTTTAATAATAGGCTACTTAAATCAAAACGTTGCAAAAGGTCAAAGTTTTAGTTTGACGCATATAGCAGAGAATTGCTTGACGTTAAAAATAATTAAGTGCAATAAGTTGCAGAAAACAACTCTTTGCCATCTCTTCTTGCTGTCTGACTCACACCTGAAGCGCGCGCACAAGCCACATCTCACACAGCGTCTCTTCAGTTCTGCCGCACACATGCAAAGCGCGCGCACACACAGAGAGACGCATTTCAGACGGCGCGCGAACACCGAGTTGATTTGTATTTCGCATCTCCTCCTTATGTTTGAACAGACATACACACAGAATTATGTCAATGGTATCCGTCTCGACGATCATTCTCATAAACGAAGTCGGTTATGTTTTAAATTAATGTAAACAGCTGAGAAAGAAATCGGATGTGTATCATTATACTGGATCCGTGCAGTCGGATTTAAAGGGACATATGTCACTAATGTTAATCAAACAACAAACAGCTATAACAAAGATTAATCTAAATGTAATTCATACAGTGAACACTATGCAGTCTATAATAAATGTATTAAAACAGAGCTGTTGTAATAATTATTATCATTATTATTGTCTTACTTTTTATTTTATTTTACAGAACAACAGTAAAATTACAATACTAACATTTATGAATGTTGATAAGAGTTCTTGCTTTTTCTCAACTTTTATTTTGGCGGAAACGCGCAGGAAGACCTCAATGCTTATTTTTGTTGACAACAGATTTATAAATGAGTCTCATTCCGAATACATCGTACGTATCGCATTGTCACATGCCTTGTAAAAATTCATAAAAATGTGACTGAGCAACTGACGACTGTATCAGCGCAGATTTCCCTCGCGCTTTGGACTTTGAACCCTGGTTAACAAGCAGATCTGCTGCGAGCTCGTGCAGCGCTGTCGGAATACATGCAATGCGTGCGTGTATTAGAAAACATAACGTTCTCCAGTGTATTTACTAATTGTTTAAGGCCATTTCGCGATTTCAATCATCATACAGTAACCAGCAACAATCACCCTTCCTCTTCTCATTGAAGACATGCGATGCAGTCCTAAACAGTCTCTCGCTGTCGGTGCTTGTAATGATTTTTGCGTCTTTCTCTGACAGTTTAAATGCTTCCACACTGCTGACATGTGTGCTGCATAATAAAAATGCGCGCCTCTCACTCTGTGCTGGTTGCTATTTGATCGCGTCATATCATTGTTCGGTACAATTTATTCGGTCTTTTCGCTTATTCGGCCGAACACCGAAATAGCTTCCGGCCGAATAATTTCGGTTGCCGAACATTCGGTGCATCCCTAGTAGAAATGAAGAATTCAGTAACTGCAGCATAAAAGTTGGCATGAAACTGAAACCTGTGACCAACTTTGCTATCGTTTAGTCATGTTATATTTCCAAGTAAAACAGCTATCAAACAAGCAAAAAGCATTGGACAGGACTTGATTTTATCTGTTGGTTGTTGATTGGATTATGAAATATGAGAGTTTCATATTGGAACGAAGGCAGATCTGAATGCAGCTGGCTTACCTTGTATAGTCAGATGTCAAGTGAGTCATATGCAACATATGCAAGTGCAATTCAAGTAAACAGAAATTGCAAAGCTAATGCCAAACTAAAGTACACTGTAAAAGAATATCTGTTGGAGAACAGAAAACGTACAGGTAATTTTGGTATTCATAGTTTGCTGACATTTCCTTCAACCCTAAAACACAACAATATACAACGAATAATTCAAAATATGGGTAAAATTCCTGTGAAAAAATCTATATGGAAAATTCCTTCATATTAACACAGTACATTGGCCCGTTTTTACAGACTTTTCTTGGAGTGATAACTACTTGCTGTGATTGTTGTTCTGTGTATTTCACTTTCAGCAATAACCCAAAATAAAAAAATTGCATGTGGAAACTTGCCATGTCATGACTAATTCAGACACTGTAAATTTTGTGGCCGGCTGAAGGTTGGACAGGATGTTGCTGCTGAGCTGAGCTGCTCAGAGGAATATTTTATATGGTTTTGACATGTTATATGGCTTTGAGCCCTAAATGGAGTGCAAACTTAGAAGTGGATGGAAATCCTGACATGTCTTTATCCAGCTGCAAATCTGTCAGATTAGAGCAACGGTCTTGTGCTTAATGACTGATGTGAAATCACTGCTAGATATGATAGCTGGCTTTTATTAGCACTTATGGGGCCAGTTGCATAAACGTAGCCTTTGTTAAGACAAAGGGCTAATCAGTCTTATTTTTGGATTCAACTTAGACTAATCTACAATTTAATGTAACTGAATTCTGAAGTCTTAAAGAAAAAAAAAATTGTATGACTAACTTGTAAGACTAGTATAGGTATGATAGCTAGCACATCTGGTCTGAATTGCAGTTTTGTTTAGACTAGAGATGTCGATTGTGTTCATATTGAATACTTAATGACTGACTCAATTACCGGTTTCAAGGTATACCGCGATTTGAAAATTTCACGGTTTCAAAACCACTAATATTTTCTGTTATACCGTTCCTGCAGTATGCGCTGTTTTTCATGTCTTCTCAAAGACTGAAAGTGTAGGAATCCCTCAGGTTGAGTGCAGTGTAGAGAGTAACACGACCCTCCTCCTGTTGGTGCGAGCGAGCGGTCAGTCACGTGTGTGTAAGGTGGCCGAACTTAAGGAGCTTGC
>NW_015552555.1:521771-542244 GCF_001515605.1 Sinocyclocheilus anshuiensis
GGGGTTTATATGAATGTGTTTCTGAGGGGAACTGACTGTCTTCAGATAAGTTTACGTGGTATTTTATTTTCATCTCATCGCTGTATAGTTCATATTAAAGCAGTGTTTCAGCACAGCGCTTTGTTTACAGCGGTAACCAAGGAAACGCTGTATCGGGTGTTCCATAAGCGCCTCCTGCTGTCAGAGAGTGAATCTGCGTCTCATTCAGAGCTTCTGCTGTTTGCTTCGTTCAGGCACGTAGTATAATTTCACAAAGCTAGTCAGAACATTCTGTTTTTGCTTCAAATTGGGTTATCATTAAATCAAATTATGTATATGAAATTATATAACTAAATGATATGAAATGATATAAATGATATGTATATGAATTATATAACTAAAATTAAATAACTGTAATTGCAGATTTAGGTTAAATAAAGATGTCAGTCTTTATTTTTCTTCTTTTTAGGAAACAAATAAAAAAATAAACAAATTCTACTGTTCCTAATATTCTGTATGTTGCTCAAAAACAAAATATATTGTGTTCAAAATATAAGTTTTTTTTATACCCAGTCATTTAAAAATAACATTTTAGAGCTGTAACGACAATACCGTGATATTTTTGCTTGAGGTTATCATACCGTCAAAATCTCATACCGGCCCATGCCTAGACTCAGTGGGATGGGATGGAGTCCATCTGCATTTTTTTTAAACCACATTTAGAATATATCTGCAATAAATCACACAATAAAAATGAAGTAATATTATGTCACATCTAGACTATATGCTTAAACTTACAGTTTTCTGTATATCGTGAGGCATCATATGCCACTCTAAAAGCTCTAGAAGGTAATATTACAGCAGTATTATTCTGATTTATAGGATTATTTTGGCCAAATTCTGGCAGCATCTCATGTAGCCTTCATTATTAAGCTGGGCTAAATGTTTTTTTGGGGGGAAACCATACGAAGCCCTTGCAGCTTCTCCTTTGTCTGCAACAGGTTTATAAACACCTGTGTTCCTGAAGAGTGTGTGGTTGTGTGATTCCATGTTGGTTAAGAGATTCCCTGGGAAGCTACAGTAGATGCTTATGGAGAAATTAGTTATTAGGTTTTGGTAACAGAGCTATAGTGTTTAGACAAACCCTTGGAGCAAACATCTAGCAAATATTGCCACAGGTTCATGCAGGATGTGTTTTAAAGTCAGACACTAATGTTCTAGCTGTAGTGTTTTTCCTCATTTCAGAGTTGTGAGATTGTGATTCTGCACTCTGCTGTATTCTCGCATACTGAGAACATTCTCTGGATCTTTCTTTTCTTTTCTTTTTGGGAATGAGATCTTCAGATGCTTGTCGTTACATATGTGGGGCTTTGCTGTTGTTTATGTGGCTTCACATGTGTCCACCCGCTCTTCCCACAATCCTCCTTTAATTAAATTCACTCTCCCACAGCTCAGATAAACACAATGTTCTGAGAGAGTGCCGTCCATATGCCTCTTCCTCTGCCATCGCATGCGTGCAGAAGAATTCATCAGAGGGAAATGGGCACATTGTGTGCTTCCAGACCAAAGTGTCTTCAGATCGCGATGTTTTGACTTTCTTTCTTCATTGTTTAGAAGCAGCATAATAATCAGTTAATAATCCAATGCCTTCATGTAAACACACACACACACACACACACACACACACACAAAGAAAATTACAATTCATATAAGGGATGGGAATCGTGAGAAATTTTAGTTCTAAATCCAAATGAACAATTCTTGTTAATTGTTAACAGTGCAGTTAGTCAGGAGTTCATATAAAGTAGCATTTTTTAGCAACTTTTAGCCCATACAGCAAAAAAAAGATTTTTTTTTTTTTTTGCTGTATGGGTTTCTCACGATTCCCAACCCTTATATGAATTGTAATTTATAATTTATAATTCAAAATTATTGATTTTTATTTTATGCCAAAAATCATTAGGATATTAAGTAAAGATCATGTTCCATTAAGATATTTTGTAAATGTCCTACTGTAAATATATAACTTTAATAATAAAAATATTAATAAAAAATGTATAAAATATAAATAAAATATAAATATAAAAATGTAATAAAAAATAACTTTAAAGGCGATTTTCTCAATTTTTTTATTTTTTTGCACCCTCAGATTCCAGATCTTCAAATAGTTGTATCTCGGCCAAATATCTCAATCTCTCAAATCTCAATTTCAAAAAATTGACCCTTATGACTGGTTTTGTGGTCCAGGGTCACATATTATATCATATAATGAAATGGTGCAAACAACAGCCACAAAGTTTGCACTGAAAAGAACGATAAGTGCATCTCAATTTGCATACATTTGTATTCCTTTTCCTCTATTTTTCCCTTGTATTCTCATTCCTCTATTCCTTTTTTTAGTATATATACTGAGTATTCTAAAAAGAAAAAGTGCATTTAAATTACCTGGATGATGCACATACATACACCAGACGGTAAAGTAAATAGTGCATAGTGTAAGTGCATAATGCATAGTATGTCATTTGGGAAACAACTAATAATTTAAATACTCAAGGTGAAATATTTTAATGTTTTTAGCACCTGGTTAACCTAAATTGCAAGATTTTGCATTGAAATATCATGTTCCTGAGAGACACGACACCTGCTAATTGCTCGGCGCTGTGCAGCAGCTGACCAAGCACTCGCTCAAACAACCAGCCCATGACTGTCAGTGTAGATGTACTGTCACACTGTTATAAATTATAGATGACTTTATAAACTGCTTAAAATACTCTATAAAGGGCATGGCATGCAAACAAGACATTGATGACTGGTGAAAAATGAGAAAAGGCATTTTGTAAATTGCCAATGAACAGAATAGAGACCTGGTTATGTCATTTCTTCAGTTAGTGACAGCTGGAATAATGAGGTGTCTTTAGCTTGTCTATTTGGTATGCGTTCTAACCTTTCCCTCACTCTCCATATTTCTCTCTCTCTCTCTACCCCGGGGCTGTTTTAGGAAAGTAGACACCATTTCACTTATTCAGGTTCCATTTCCCTAGAGCCATTGCCCTTATGACAACTGAACTTGTTATCGGACGAATCTAGTGAAATATTGAGCTGTAGAATGGTTTGCACAGGCATACCTGTTTTTATTGCTTTTTAATACGCATATTAGCGATTCCACCACGAGGGCTTGACCGAACTCCATGAGGAATATCTAGGCCCATAAAGACAGGACATCCACAGTGAGGGGTTGACTGACGAACTCCCTGGCCACTGCTTCACTCTGTGGACTTTCTGCATAAATATTTAGTGCAGGAGAGATGGAGAGCCAGGAACTGCAGTCTGGTCATATTGATTTCATCTAAGTCTTGCAGCTGGGTGAGTTTTTCTGCTTTTTCAGGTTGAAATCATGCAAAATCTGAGATAAGCTGGAGGCCCTAGGGTTAGGTCACATTTCCATACAAGCATCTTGAGGATTCACTGAATTATGCAAAGATGGAAAAGAATATCATAGAAAAACAATCATGAATGATATTAATAAGGCATGGGTGCAGGTATAAATGAGAAACGACTGACTGTACCACGCTAGTACAGCAAAAGCAACTCATGCAGAAAAAGATAGGAGAGTCATGGATATGGTTTGCTAACAGGAAGCTATATGCATATACCATATGAAGGCTGAGCAAATGAATATGATGACGACCCCTCACACATCAGGATAATAATGTTTTCAGAGATGCAACATGTAGATTGCATTGTGTTCAAATGATGGATAAAGTTATGAAAATGGCCTCTCTTTCTGATGAACATATTTGAAGTGAATTTTAGATGATGCAATCAGACACCAAGGTTTCCCGAGAACTCAAACTGTGTCAGTATTCAGGAACTTTTTTATAAATTTATTTCAATTTTCCATTGACATTGCTCCATCTCTGTTGCCAATATTCATCTAGAAGGTCTCAGCAGACCACCCACACACCAACCACTAAGAGTTTATTACCTAGTTATCAACACTAAGCATGACACTTACTGACATCCAGAAATAGCCTCCATTCCTCATTCGTACCTCTGAAAATCTTTTCCCCTGCATACTGTTTTGCTAATTACTTAATGACTCTAATTAATTATCTTTTCTCTTCTCACAACCCATCATCCACCCCCTCCTTCCTCAACAGACCCCAAATGTTGGACTACTGAGACACAGCTGCTGCATTCTCTGCCTGAGAAACTTTTTAATGATGAACCCAGGGGCGGATTGCCCAGATGATCTGCTGCTCAGTACACTCATGTTCAACACAAACCGAAGGTCATTTGATAGAGAGATGGAAGAGAGACAAGAGAGAAGGGGAGTGAGGGAAAGTCTCTACATCCATAAGTCTGGCTAGAACTTCTCCACTTCACTCTCCATCTCCATTTTGCTCGTAATCTTGCAAAGCCACATTTTTTGAAGTCTGGTTCACAGACTGCATCTTAGATGAATCGTTCACTTAGAGAGGAAAAGGCTGTCTAGCCAAAATTTAAAGCGACCAGCCACAGTTTTATTTTTATGTGCCATTTAGGAGTGGGATTATCTGAAACAAATTACACTATAATAATAGATTGGCATGGAGAAAAAAAATGAATTAAAATAGTGGGGGTGTTGTTTTAGTATCACAGAGATATTATTATAATTTTTATTAATATTTTGAATCAGTTTTTATTTTTATATGTTCCAGTTTCATTTTAATTTTAGTTAAAGTTTTAAAAATTTGGTTGTGTGCTTTTGTGATTTTTAGTATTTTTAAAAAAAAGTTTTTTTGTATTTCTTTAAAAAGTCTATATACTTTTAATTAATTTTTATTCCAGTTTTAGTTTTGGTTATTATTTAAACTAAATTAAAATGAGAAAAGTTGCCTTGTCAAGCAGCTGAAAAATTATAATTTTTTTATTTCAGTCAAAGTTTTTATGGTTTTAATTTTAATTTCAGTTTTAGTTTTCGTTGACTATAATAACCCTGCATCAAAGACTCTTTAAAGGAAAGTCGGTTTTTCTATAGCCTAAAATAGCCTAAAAGTTTGCTTCTTCAACTGAAATGATGCTAAAACATACCTCACCATTTGCCTCTTTTTGTTACGCTGCCCTGTGTTCCCTCTTATTGACTGTGTTGGATCAATTAACACAGAAACAGTAATAAGGGGTGTAAAGCTTGCTGAATCTGCCGAAATTGTGCTGAGTTTAGTCTAAGAAGTCCAGTTGGGTCATATCAGGTTATGAGTTGTAGTGTCTTACGGCGCTTACAGGTCTGGTCCCAGCTGACCATGCAGTCTGTACCAGCTTTATCTGGGCTCATTATTACTGGACTGCAGCTCTAGCTGGAGGAAAAGGACACAGCAAGCTTTGGTCTTTCTGTGACAGCAGAGCATTAAATCCTGCGCTACAGCCATTCAAACAGCATTAATGCCTGAGCACAAAGAAATATTTGTCCCATAATGAGAAAACACATACATGGAAAGCAATTATTGTGAACAATTGAGAACAAGCAGTTCTAGTGAATGCTTTTTCTTCTAAAGAAGGTGCATAGGAAATTTACTTTTACGTTTGCAAATAGGAGAGCTCTCAGTAGAGACAGCGGTTTCTTGTTGACACGTTATTAAGTCTTAAGTCCAAAAATGAAATATTTCTGCAGCATGTTGTGGATAATAATGTACTGTATAATTGACAAAGTTTTGAACAATATCAGAGACCGAAATATGAATGAATCAGTGTTAGTTTCAATATTATGTCAGCATATGGCAATAGTAAAACATTAGGGTATTATACTATTACTATTGCTCATACTTTGGGTAAGGGATGTCAACATACCCTAGCAACACTCTGAGCACCTTAGCAACCCCTGACTGCACCTACAACACCCAAACATTGTGTTTACCTAATATTAGCATGGGCAAAGTCTTCCTTCAGAAAATGTCAAATTTAGATCACTCACTGTTTCAGTAATCTGACTCTATGTGTGTGTTTAAAGATTTGGTATTGGACAGGGTTCAGCTTCCATGGTCACATATATTTATTTGGTCATTTTTTGTATATTTTTGTATATTTTTTAAAATATATTATATATTTCAAATTATATATATATATATAAAAAAAAAACATATTTCACTCCAAGAAAGTATTTTCTTGCCACCGAAATACATTTTGATATATATTTTGGTATATTAGGGTTGAAACTAAATATATTTTCTATTTCAAAAATATATTTCATTGACAGTTTACAACATATATGTGGCATATATTTAAAATATATTTTGGTCAAAAAATATATATTTTCTGCCATATGGAGGAGTTGCCTACTGTTTCACTCACTGAGTTTAGTATTCCGAACACAGCCTTGTTAATGTTTCATTTGTTCTTTATCTTTGTGGTTATTTCCCCTGTGTCTTTATTACGTGAAATGGTTTGTAGCTGAAATTTGCATTCCCTGCTCTTTGATATTTGGTTGAAGGAATGTTTGGTTTTCTCCATGCAGAAATAGAAGGCTATCCATCATCTGGTGGAGGTTTGCCCCAGCTCTCCTCCCAGCTTGTTCACGCAGGCTGTTCTCGGCGCGGTTAATCGGACAGCACAACAAATGGGCTTCCATTCGGCCTCCGCAAATACCAATTAGAGCACCGGGTGCTGCCGTGAGACCCTGCAATGTGTGGGAGGCACCATATGGACTGCTTCAGCCGCGCTCATAATATATTATATTACAGGAGACTCCTGTAATACTAACAAATGTGTCATGGGGGTTTCTCTCTGGTCTGCGGCCAGTTATTATATTAAGCCCATAATTATAATGTTCAGTGTGAAGAGCTAATCTGAAGCCAGCCAGTAGAATCATAGGACCCAATTATTAAAACACAATAACATGGAAAATAATGTGTTGGCAACATTGTAACCAGCTGCAGGTGCTTGACAGGTGTTTTAGCGTTGATGCAGATCTGGATTCATCCCTGAGGTTCAGGTTTTAGGTATGTGACAATGCTGGCTTGTTTGTAAAATCTGTTCTTTTGGTAAATCATAAAGAATGGCATGCTAGATTCTAAACCCTGGATTTACAAAATCAATAGACAAGAATGACTGTGTAAAGGATATAATCATGGTCTTACATTTTAGCATGGAGGTAATGCCTAATGTAGGATTTATGAGATTTATGTATTTGAATTGGATATAAAATTTGCATCCATTTGGATTACACAGTTGCAAATAACAAATTAATGAACTTAATGCGATGCATATTTGTCAATCCCATAAATGAAACAGTGAATATTTTTGCATTCAAATGCATTTATTCAAATTCCTTAGAATCAGCGTAAATCTGTTCATTGTGAAAACAACTACATTTATTCAGATATATTAAATGTGTCTATATAAATAAATAAATAATGGCTAGCTGTTGAATAAGCAGTATCCAATTTGTGAAAAAATGTAGTTAGTGACTAAAACATTGCATTTATTGATGGTAAATATATAAAGCTGGTTATCATTCGGTTTATTAATACAGTTAAAACTATGTATTCTAAATGGATGGAAATGTTAACCACTATTCAAATAAATAAATCTTAAATTTAGGCCTAAATATTTATTTGAGTTAGGGCTGGACGATATGGCCAAAATTTATATCACAATATATTTCTTAATTTCGGTCGATACGATATAATTCCGATATTGATATGAACACTATTTATCTGAAATAGAAATCTTTTGTAACATTATAAATGCCTTTATCATCACTTTTGATAAATTTTAAGCATCCTTGCTAAATAAAAGTATTAATTTCTATAATTTATTTCCCAAAAAATTAATAAAATGTTACTAAAGCTTTTTATTTCAGATAAATGCTGATCTTTGGATCTTTCTATTAATCAAATAATCCTGAAAAAAAACATGTACTCAACTGTTTTAAATATTGATAATCAGCAAATCAGCATATTAGAATGATTTCTGAAGGATCATGTGACACTGAAGACTGGAGTAATGATGCTGAAAATGTAGCTGTTTCACTAGTGTTTGTAAGAGCCTTTTCAATAATTATGGCCTATACGGCCCCTCATAGGAAACTGGTAATGTATATCGAAATATCTGAAATGTGTTTAAAAATCATATCACCGTTATTGAAAAAAATTATATCGCGATACATATTGATATTGAATTATTGTCCAGCCTTAATTTGAGTGTATATTGTTCCACTGTCACTATTTATTAACTTTGTCAACAAAGTGATAGTTCACTCAAAGATGAAAAATCTGTCATTATTTACTCACCTTCATGTTGTTCCAAACCTGTATGAGTTTTTGAACACAAAAGAAGATATTTTGAAGAATGTTGGTAACCAAACATTTGCTGGTAGCCATTGACTTCCATAGTATTTTTTACTCCTATTATGAATGGCTACCAGCAACTGGTTGCTTACATATTTGGTACAACATTCTTAAAAATATCTTCTTTTGTGTCCGATAGAAGAAAGAAACTCAAAGTTTGGAACAACTTTTCATTTCAGTCATGCAAGTTTGTAACAAAATGTTCTGTTTTGTGTGGACTATCCCTTTAATTTGCATCTACATCCCTTTTTACTGTGAAATATGCATTTCAGTTGAGCAAAATATGCAATGTGGCACCAGTCATTTCATGTGTTACATGTGTTAGTCTGAAGCATTGCAGTTGAATTGTTGCTTTGCACCCAGTAGACCCACCACAGTGAAATCTCATTGGCTCAAAATGACAAAAATAGCTCTATACAAATATCAAAATTAATTTAACAACGGTAAATCAATTAATCGAATAAGTACTAACTGACGAATTCTGTCATGCTATGAAGCACTGTGTGGTCAGAAAAAATGTCTCATGCTTGATTAAATCCAATTTCAGATTTACATGCGCCTAAATGTCACATATATAAAATGAATGAATGAATAAATACATAAGAAATGGTGGTTACTTCATTACAAAGAATGGCCAGAATAAGTGGACCATGTAAAGTTGACCAGACATTATGACTATAGTCAAAAGTCTAGTTAAATGAGACCAAATTAGTTGTCCACATTATCAGTTTCATAAAAAATTGCTGTTGAGTGAAAGCAAGAATGAGACAGAGAACAGAGTAGTGAAGGAAAGGGTGTGGGTGGAGGCAGAAAATATTAAATAGGAAATTTTGAGTTTGCAATTTGCAAGAGAGGAAGAATGGGTGGATAAAAGGACAGATAGACCACACACAGACAAACAATACAACCAAAACAAGACAATGTAAATCAGCACCAATGTGTTATTGGATGAGTAGGAGTGCAAGTTGTAGCATGCTTAAATGAGAATAAAAAGCATGAACATAGAGGGAAAAAGCGATTGAATGTGTAATGCAGTATTTCTGTGTTGTACGACAGGTCTAGGGCAGCATCTCTAATAGCAATATTTCATCAATATTTGATGAAAAATACAATAATAAGTGAATAAGACAAATGAATAAGTCTGCACACAGCTTTGCGTTATGTAACAGGCGTTATTATAAGACAGATTAAACCGTGAATTCTGATTGGATGAGCAATATTTAAAGCCATTGTAAAGTAGCTGTTATACTTTAAGCACATGCTGAGAAATGATTGAACACAGTTATCTCTGTCCTAACAAGTGTGCACCTTTCATACTTTTCTCTAATGCTACATAGTTAGATGTGAAGCCTTGAGAATGTGTTATAAACAGTGTTGGGGAAAGTTACAATATTGAGTTACTCCATAAAAAGTAACTAATTGTGTTAGTTACTTTTTATGGAAAGTGATGCATTACGTTACTTTTGCATTACTTTTTTGTCACCTGGGCTTGGCTTGCTTATTTATTTTTTATTAAAAAAAAAAACAAAAGTTATATTTTTGGCAACTGTAAAGGCCCTTTCTCACAAAGAGTGAAATGAATAAGCCTCAGGCTGAAGGAAGTGCCTCTGCTGCTGCACCTCATTCCCAATTTCTCTGGGGACAGGAGTGGTGTTAATGAATACATTTACACCAATAAATAAATTGAATAAAAAAGTAAAGAAAAATTGTTCTTGTAAATGTATGCGCTTTTTAGTTACTAGAAAAAAAGTATTTCAAGAATCTGATTTCATAACTCGCTTTACTTGTGCTCCCAACACTGGTTATAAATGTGTACGTTTTTGATTTTGCATCATAGTATCATACAGCCTTCAGTGACTGCAGATGAGCCTCTTATCTGTCAAACTGCTCTGATTCCTCTCTGCCGAGAGCCGTCACAGACAGAACAGCACATAGAGAAGTCAGACCACTTATAAACACAAGCTAAACATTAACAAGCAATTGGAAAATGCATTACCTGGCTTTTATAACAGCCCTTATAAGCTGTATTAACACTGACCGATTAAATGACCAGAGATTGCAGGACCTGTTGGTTTAGTGTTTTTCTTACTTTGCTGTGATGTCCAGCTGGAGTAGATCACTTTGTGCACTCCTGTTGATAGTTGCCACTAGGGATGGGTATCGTTAAGGTTTTAACGGTATTACTACTCTTATCGATACTGCTTATCGATTCAGTACTTTAACGGTATTCTTATCGGTATTTTTTGTTTTATATATATATATATATATATATATATATATGACAAATTAAGAGCTGAATTAAGAGCTTATCGATACTCCGGTCTTTCATAATTTAGCCCCGGGACCGATTAAATACCGAGTTTCGGTACCCATCCCTAGTTGCCACACTGTTTTGCTTCTCATTTGCATCAAGTTCTGCTCAACTTTCGCTGCCGCTCCTACTTAAGTGTGCCATAAAAGCACTCTTAAGCCCCGGTCACACTACAAGCGACACGCAACAGCAAAGTGACACAATCCCATTCATTTCAATGGAGAGCTGGCGATTTCCGGCGACACGAGCGACAGCGGCCGTTGGCGACCGGATGGGGCGTGTCCAGCGATGCGACAAAGTTCAGAATCCTTTAACTTTATGCAAATGAAGAGCGACTTTCGGGAGCGACAGCCAATAGGAAAGACGACGGTAGAGCTCATGTGATCGTTCTCCTCTCAGTGCCATAGATAAACATACACAATGGAAGGAAGTAGGCTCTGTTTCTCATTCATTTTTGTTTGTATGTACGGATTTAATTTAGATTTAGATTATATTTAGTCTTTTGCCTCCAAAATGTTTGTACTTAGCAGCAAGAAACCTGATTCGCTGTCAAGGCAACCAGTATTGAGAACGCCCACTAGCAACCTCATCGCCAGCCCCTGGCGACATGCAGCGACTTTTGTTAGTGCTAGTGTGAACGGGGCTGTAAGTTCAACTAACTGCATTTAATATTAATTAAAACTATTATACATTTTCATTTAATTGTAAATAACATGCATTTAAATGTCTGAATTACATTACGTTCATTACATTACGTTACATTTCGCACTTACGTATATTATTTTAAAGTATAGTATTTCCATAATAAGTATTATCATCAATTTAAAAGTGTGCTAAAGTGTACTTTTTCAAAAGGGTTGTCCTTTTTGGAACATGACAGATGCTCACTATAAAGTTGAATGGAAAAGATTTTAGTCTGTCTCCATTCAAGCGAACTGAACATTTTTGCATTTGAATAATTTCCAAGATGGCCGCCATGCTTTTAAAGGGGCTTTGGCTACTTTGCCTGTTCTCTCCTCCCACTATCCACCCATCATGCTTGGCTAACGGCTGTTTTCTGGCCATGAGGACCAGTTCCAGTCAGCTCGGAGTGTTGGCAGGGCAGTATTGTCGCACCTTGTTTTTTGCCTTGTCAGAAAATGTTATTTTTGTGTAGGAGAGGCGAGAGTGATTGAATGTGTAATGCAGTGTTTCTGTGTTGTACGACAGGTCTAGGGCAGCATCTCTAATAGCGTGTGTTTAAGGTTAATGTGTCTGGATAACTCAAGCTCTATTATGCTGTAGAGTTCCTCTCACAGCACTCGCACTCATGGTTCATAGAAAGTGCTAGTTGACCTGTGTGTCACATCTCTGATTCACTTAACAAAACAAAC
The DNA here is from genome assembly GCF_001515605.1 of Sinocyclocheilus anshuiensis. NCBI lineage: Eukaryota > Metazoa > Chordata > Actinopteri > Cypriniformes > Cyprinidae > Sinocyclocheilus > Sinocyclocheilus anshuiensis. The sequence continues at coordinate 533,759 of NW_015552555.1, forward strand.
TCAACTGTAATGGCCCATTGAAAAAAACACTGCATATGGCTGATCATTTTCAAGCGGAGTTTAATAACAAGTGACACAGTTCCCACAGCCATCACAACTGCCATGATGTCACAGTGCGTGATGAGGTTAGATGTCTTCATAAATGTATGGAGAAAGCGGTCTAATTACTTGCAATACTTTAGTGTGTTTTTCTGACTCTGACCTGGATGATTGACAGACCTTATAGACAGCAGTCATTGCTTCTTACACAATGATTTAGTCATTTAATGACATGTTTAATAGTTGTATTCCATACATTTTACAAACCCCTTGTCCTGTGTAAGATCGTGTGGATGCTGGAACCTAATACACACATTTACATTTTATGTCAGTTTCCAGATGAAATGATCACTAATGGCAGTAAAACTAATTACTAACAACTTTTATTCCTTTTCACACTGATTATGATTACATGATTTGTAAACTAATAGATTTTGTTGTCTGCATCACAAAACCAGCTCCATCTGTATGGCTTTTCTTATGTAGTAAACTTGCTCATTAGCTCACCTGGTATAGCACTGCATTTAATATCCAGAGTGCTCAGGTCCCACAAAACACAAATTAGGATAAAAAAAATAATAATAATAAATATATATATATATATATATATATATCGTAGAAGCAAGCTAAAATGGCATGTTTGCTTCAGCAAATGTGTTTTAATGTGTTTGCTTCTGTTAACACTATCATATAGGTTCAGTGTAGGGGTACTTTATTTTCAAATGCCATAGACCATTAACCTTTAAGCACCACTCAGTGGACATTTCATTTCTAAACTGCCATGAAACATACAACAACTAATGTGATCAAATGTTGCCAGATTCATGTTCATCTGCTCTGGATAAAAATTTTACCCATTTTTGATATTACATTTAATCTTGCATTTATTCTTATTCAATTTCTATTCTTACTACTTGTTTTCTTTAAAAAAAAAGAAAAAAAAAAAGCCTGTAACTTGCATTATCTATTCTTTTTCTATTCTATCTTCTTGTTTTCTTTTTATTTATTATAAACAAATCATTGCTACGTGCATTAGGATAACTGAGACTTGTCACAGTACTTACATATTATTGCCCTTTTGTTAGTTTTGATTGCTTCTATTGTCCTCATTTGTAAGTCGCTTTGGATAAAAGTGTCTGCTAAATGACTAAATGTAAATGTAAATAGTGCTACTCACTAGACATTTCACAAAAAATAAATAAATAAAATAAATCACACTATAACGTTGTTGAACAAGCTCATACTATATGTACTTTGACATGGTTGTCCTGGCTATTTTTGGCTATATGGGTAGCCTGATCCTTTTGTTTTGCCGTTTTGTTACACTTGATGTCATGGAGCCCCAGAGCTCTTGCATTTGCAAGACTGCAAGATTCAGCGCTTTTGCATTTCTGTATAACTGCTCCAGCTTCTGTCTTCCTTACAGCTTCCTGTCAAAGTACCACAAGCTGATTGTTCATCACACAGGACAGATCTCATCTGCTCTTGTAGTAGTGAGTGGTTGAAGTAGTCGGCTGGTTACACCTCACCTTGTGATTGAGTTGTCCTAATGATGGACATGTGAAAGAGGTAATACTCCTTGTATATGTTGCCCTGCTGTATTCACCGAGTTTGACAGCTTTATTTGGTGAAATCTGTCGATTTGACCATGCTAAGGAGAATCAGCCAATAGAGGAGCATGAAATTACTTTAGCAACAGAGATTTGCTGATTCTGTATGACGGTCATGTAAGTCCCTCTGCAGTATTTCATTGCAGAGGAAATGAGAGATGTGTGGGGGTTCTTCAGATGGTCTGTGGTGGTTTGTCTGTAAGTGGGTCAGATGCAAAGGTGTTAGACCCCTGGTGTGGTAAAATCAGGGTGAAGAAGTGTGGCAGCACTGTTCATCTTTGCTCCAATTGAAGCCTCAGGAGTGCTATCAGAGCTGTGAGCTAGAGAGCTAGAAAAGGGATTGTAGTGAATGTCCTTGCTGGAGATGAATGTCGAGTGTCACTCTGATTTTTTTCTTAGTAGCTTTGTAGCTTTTTTGCTTCTTACCTTCTTAGCTCTGACACTTAGAGGTTTTAAACTGCATTTTTACCTGATTCATCTTTATCAAATTACATTTTAAAAAACATATTCAGTTAAAATTTCTTAAAGATCTGTAGATGGAAAATCTTAGCTGATTGCTAGTTGTAGAAGGTGCAGCATGCAGTTAGGCTGAATTTGGTGTGTGCCAAAATAACAATTTGCTGTCAGGCCAAAACGCACAATTTCTTCCGGAAGATTTCAGATTTGTCACATGGCTTTTAGCAGACTCCTGGCTTGACTTAATGTTGGCCTTTTACAGAAGTGTTGTAGTAACCAATCTTCTAATAAGCCAGACTCTGTAAAGTGCCAAAGATTATGAATGCATATACACAGGGCTCAACAGTAAGGATTTTTTTTCTGCGGGTCAAAGCACACTTTTGCTGTAAAACCATGGTATACAATGAAGAACATTACTGATTGGTTTGTAGTTATAAACACATTCTTATTAATGCTTCCAAAACTATCACAAATCATTTTAGCAGTTTTAATAAAAAACTCTTATATGTTAGCCAGCTAGATAGCATTATCTTGGTGACAAATCGACAGATTTTGCGACAATAATGTTTACATTTAAAAGGCATAAAAATGTAGGGACTGTACATGTTCAATAAACGTACTATAAGATTCAGAGTGGCAGCACAACACTCCTTGTATTGGTCCAATGCAAAGTTAATTGCATGCTGCACAATGAGTCACATCAGCAGGTTTGGTGGTACTTCAACATTAACAATGCAAGTTTAGTGACATGATTTGTGTATATATAGAGCTTTATAATTACATATATAATTTGTGTATAGAGCTGTTGTTCACTAGGGGTGTGCAATATTGTAAAAAACAATTATATCTAGATATTTTGGGAGATTTTTCTTTTTTCTTTATTTATTTTTATTATTATTTTATTTTTGTTTTTATTTTTTGATAGTGATAATTAAACAGTATTTTGCTGCGTGTGTTTTTGTGCTGGTATCTAAGCTGGTTTAGGCCTGTCATGGATAAATAAATATGAAACTAAAACCACCAGTAGGTGGCGGCAAGTCCCTGTCTTAATAATTGATTAATTAAATCGTTCATTCAAATAATTCTTTTAAAACGGGTGATTCATTTAGAAACAAATCAAGTGATATTACGAATGGATCAATGATCATTGACTCAAATGATTCATTCAAAAACAAATTCATTCATTTAGGAACAAAACAGCCATTTTGCTGTAAATGTTCTGCTCCAGTTTTGTTTGGAAAACAATTTTTTTTGGTGAAACAGAAAAAAAACTGACAATATTGTGTCTAAAATGTAACTGTAATAATAATGTCAGCTTGCACATTGTTAAAACAATAATTACTAGGGCTGGGTAAAAAATATCGATATCTCGATATTAATCGATTCTCATTTTTACGGAACGATATCGATTCTTAAATCCCAAGAATCCCTGGAGAGCCGCAGCCCTGCAGAGTTTTGCTTCAACCCTAATCAAACACACCTGAACAAGCTAATCAAGGTCTGAACGGTTACTAGGAAGCTACAGGCAGGTAAGTTTTCATTAGGGTTTGAGCTGAATTCTGCAGGGCTGCGCTCTCCAGGACCAGAGTTCGCCACCCCTGGTCTAGCCTGTTTTCAGTTAATGGATGGAACGTTGAAGGGCACTTCACAGCCAATATATCGCAATAAGCATTGTGCTTTGGTACTTTTAATATGAAACAAAGTCTCAGATTTCAAATTCTGTCTCCATTGTATTGCAGTATTCAAACAATAAATGCCGTTTTGGCGCTGTTTAATGTAGAGTAACAGATCGCTGTAGCGCCTCAGTTCAATAGAAATGGAAGCGCGAGGCACACATGAACTGATAATCTCCTCCACATTAATACCAGTTTCAGCACAAATTAAACGTGACTAAACATCCGAAGGTAAGTTAAAAGAAACAACAAGCCGTATCCTGTCTCATGTAATCGCTCAATCAGTGTTTCAGCCACACAAAGACGTCAATATAATGGCTTGTAAACAATGTCATGTAACATCACATTTACCTCAGAAAAACATATTCGGTGTCCATAAACTCATTAGTCAGATAAAAAAAATAAACTGTAGAGAGGGGCATTTTGCTAAATATATGCACCATATAACATATTCATTATACAGTTTACTGTAGGCAGAGGCAGTAGACACTGCGTCCTCAAGGGCTTGCTATGGGGAACACCTTCAGTGTGACCGGTGTCTGAAGCATATATCTTAAAACGACAATAACATTGGCCGGCGACAGCCTATGACGTCATTACCCTCAACGATCACAGTATAAAAGGGCGCCAGGAGAACACGTCATCCGCTTCTTCATCTGAAGCTTGCGTCCGAAGCATGGCAAGGAAACTAGAGGATGCAGTGTCTCGTTCCCTACTCAGGGAACCATGGTTACATACGTAACCTGAGACGTTCCCTTTCAAGGTCTCAACAGACCCCTAGTAGCAACACCCTGTTAAAGTAGGTATCCTGAGGATACACAGGTAGAGTGGTGCCCAAGGTGGAACCGGGGCCTAACCGACTCAAAGAAAGGGCACGAAGCCTGTAGCCCCTACCATACAGAATTTTAGAAAGAACGCAAAATGCTTGATGTGCAAACTTACCACAGCGTGGATTTTTGAAAGTGCACAGGGACTTCGCGTGCGCACTTACCATATCATGGATTTTAAAGATACCGTTCTAAGGGGCCCTCGTGGCACTCTGAAGGAGCAGTCCATAGATGGATACGTCAACAATACGTCTGAGAAGCATCAACTTCTCATAAACAAATGGTCAGTGAAGACGAAGAAGAGGATGACGTGTTCTCCTGGCGCCCTTTTATACTGTGATCACGCAGGGTAATGACGTCATAGTCTGTCGCCGGCCAATGTTATTGTCGTTTTTAGATACAGTATATGCTTCAGACACCAATCACACTGAAGGTCTTCCCCATAGCGACCCCTAGATGACGCAGTTCGAAGTTCCCTTGAAAGGGAAATATTATTATGTAATTGTAACTTTATTATTTAAAAAACTTAATTAAGTGTAATTTTAACAAATCAGTCAATTTTAACCTTCAATATTATTGTAATGTAGTACCAACTGACTCTCGTGTATATTTTACAGCATTAGTTGAGAGATTTTTTTCCTTGAGAAAATTTGGCATGTATTGTACCTGATATATATCCAAAATAATTGATATTGAATCAATTTGAATCGAATTGGTAATCAAATCAAATCGAATCGTGAAATTTGTGTCAAAACCCAGCCCTAATAATTACGATGTTATCGATATTAACCAATGTTGAGATGAATCAAGCTCACTCTCCTCTTATGTTGGGATATATGATTTTAGCCAATTAGTTCATTATTTCAAGTGAAACATTATGGAACTTCCTCACTAGGGATATCTGATTTCAGGAATTTTTTTTTTTGTTTGTTTGTTTTTTTTAGAATTGATTATCATTAAAATTAATGATCATTTCATTGATTACTCATTAATCATTAATGTAACAAACAATGTCAGTGCATCTCCTCCCAAAAAGATTGCTTATGTCTGGACAGAAGTATCTGGATCTTTTGTCTGACATCTGTGTTCTTGATCTATTTGGGCAGCTTGATCCTATCATTGGCTGGGTTGTGTTTTGCCATTTTGGTGCACTATACATCATGGAGCTCCAGAGCACTTTTTGCAAAATTGCAAGATTCAGAGCTTTTGCATTTGACTGACTGTCATACACTGAAGCAGTTCCGGTGGATGACGTAAGACGCGCGGCGTTGCGTGATTAGTGACGAATGCGGAGAGAGAACAAAACAAAACGCTGGTCACGAATTAGAAGTACAAACTGAAGATTTGCAAATAAAAATGTCGGAGGATTTCGATATAAACCAAGAGGAGACTGGTTTTCCTTTGCTAAAGTAAGGAAACTTTGCTTCCTTTGCTCCTATTAAACAAACTCACGAGACTAGCATATCTCAGAGGTGCGCGCGCTGCGCATACGTAATACGCCTTCCGCCGGAACGGATCCGCGTATGACAGATAACGGAAGTGAGAGAAAAGTGTTTATTACGTTTGAAATATGGATATTTTTCTTACAAAAACAAATGGATTCGCTACAGGGGGCCTTTATTCATCCCCCGGAGCCGTCTGCGGCACGTTTTATTATGAATGCGCGAGCTTTATTTGATGACTTGTGGACTGTTCAACTGCAACACCCGCAGACTGCAATGATAAGAGCTTGGAATAGCCAGGACAATTTTTAATATAACTCCGACTGGATTCGTCTGAAAGAAGAAAGTCATATACACCTAGGATGCTTCGAGGGTAAGTAAAACACAAGCTAAATTTAATTTTTGGGTGAACTAACCCTTTAAGATCAACATATGTGGTTATTATTAGTGATGACTGCTAAAGGATGCATCAGTATTACTATTGCTGAAAGTTAGGGTTAATGATTTAAACAAACCCCAAAACGTATAACTGGTGACTGCTAATAACTCTACCTGCTACTGTATGTGCTATTACTTTACTAAGGCATTTATTTATATAACAAAATTGCACTAAGTGAAAACATTTATGCTGTGGCAGTATGAAACTGCCATATCCTGTGGTGGGATGTGTGTGTATAGCTGTAATCTGACAGTGTGTGTTAGTGCTCTTCAATAAAGCTTCAGTGTGTATTAAGTGTGACCTCAGTATAAGACTGATCCTCTATCCCAGCAGCCAGCATCTGGATATGTTATGAGTTATTTTTGCAGCTAAGCACAGAGAGGGCCTGTGGGTGGGGGTGGAGGGGTGGTATGGGTGGCTCAGACACATAATGATGTAGTGCGCTGTGCCACCTGGTGGGTATTCAATAGGGCAGAGCGATGAGGAATAGCAAGGCATGGGCATCTTATTTAAGAGGAAGAATACACTCCCTATGAAAAATCCCTTCTGTCTCTCTTCATGCCTGCCACCTTTATGCAGTTGTGCTGGCAATTATTAGTCATAAAGTAATTAAGATGAATGATTTTTCTTTTATTTCATTCATTTTTGTTTGCAAGCTAGGTACATATGTTTCACATGGTTGAATGACATTATAAATCATAATATTAATATGAACATTAATTAAAACATACCCTACAGTCAGAGGTATATGGACACCCAAACACCACACATAAGACCAGTCAAGGCCAGACAAATTCTTCCACTCCAGACTCATATCCTACACTCATAAACTACGTCTTTGCAGATTTTTGGAATTATATGTATCCGGAGTGCATTCTGTGCATACACAATATGTAAACTGTACCAGTGAATCGTCTGGGATGGCCAAGCATAAAAATAATAATAATTACGGTGGCTGAGAGAGCTCAACGCGCTGCAACTTCAGAAAACACATGCAAATAGAAAAAGCACCAGCAAATTAAGAAAACATCTTCATCAGTTTGACAGCACAGAAACGCGCTGCAAATGCTCACAACACAAACAAAGAAACGCACTGCAAATACTCACAACAGAAACAAATAAAGAAACGCGCTGCAAATGCTCACAACACAAACAAATAAAGAAGCTCGCTGCAAATACTCACAACGCAACCAAATAAAGAAACACGCTGCAAATATTCACAACACAAACAAATAAAAAAACGTGCTGCAAATGCTCACAACATAACCAAATAAAGAAACACGCTACAAATACTCACAACACAACCAAATACAGAAATGCAAGTACAGACCACAACGGGAGGACCCCAACAATGCCAAAATTACCCCAACAAAACAAAAATTAATTGATTTCCATTTGTATAACCACAGTTGTACAAATACCATGGTTAAACTATGGTTAGTGTAGTAAATCCATGGTTAATTTGTGGTTACCATGGTTTAACTATAGTAAACATTTTTTGTTTGTATTTATTTTTTACATAATAAATGTATTTATTCATTCATTAATTTTAATAGTAAAACCATTTTTGTAAGGGAAGTTGTAAAGTAAGTTAGCCAGCTTACATGCTTTCACAGATACAGTAATTGTGTATTTTGTCAGCTTATTTAGACTAATAATTAAAAAAAAAGAAGAAGCAAAGGAATCGTATGATCAGGATGTTAAAAATAAACAAAAATCTCACCTTTCAGAGCAAACATTGATAAATATGTCCCAGCCACTTTGTGGTTCCCTTAAACATTTCCGATGTGGTCTGTGCCTATTTGCGGCCCGTTTCTTTATTTGGTTGTGTTGTGAGCATTTGCAGCGCATTTCTATTTTTGCAGCACGTTTCTTTATTTGGTTGTGTTGTGAGCATTTGCAGCGCGTTTCTGTTTTTGCAGCATGTTTCTTTATTTGTTTGTGTTGTGAGTATTTGCAGCGCTTTCTTTATTTGGTTGTGTTGTGAGCATTTGCAGCGC
>NW_015552555.1:542724-544655 GCF_001515605.1 Sinocyclocheilus anshuiensis
ACGAATTCAATGAAAATGCAGTAGGTATCCATATCGACAAGTACTAAAAATTATAATATCATATCAGATTATATTTAGTTGGATATGATTGGGAACATACAGTATAAGTAATTGATCTGTGATCCAATTATGAAATAAGTTTCAGGTTATGTAGTATGATGTAATAGGCAGCAGGCTTGCTTCTGTTTAATTTGCAGGACCTCTGGTGTCACATCAGTGTGTGTGTGATATGTGAGGAGACCCTCCAGCTCTGACTGTGGACAGAGAATAGGTCAGGGAAAGGTTTACTCACAGTGCATTAAAATGTTTAATGTTTGTTGCCCACAAGAGAGAGGGAAAGAGCACTCACAGCTGGAAACACAGCCCACCCTCTCCATCCTAATATGACACGACAGAATGAGTCAATTAGAGAGGGAATGGCCATGCAGATGAATAATGAAATGAAAAGAGAACACTAGAGGATTTATTCAGTCTAATCTTTTTAAACATTCTTTTGTCTCGATTAATGTGGTCATCTGGGACGTGCTCTCACCCACATGCATTTCACTTTAAGTTTGCTGTCTATAAAGAGTTTCTCTTTGTATTTTCAAACTCTGTGATATGTAAAGTTTATTGTGCATTGCATAATTAGATGTGGGATTTTCCTGGACCATTCTCTCTTCCAGGTCGGCGGTTATCCGCATTGGATTGTGGGAAATAGTGCTTCAGCGAGTGTCCATCGGTTGTACACTCGAAATCAGAATGCATTGTGGGTATAAAGTAGTGAACGGATGTAGCGAATGAAGTCGTTCACTCAGAATTCGGACAGCACTACAAAATGGCCGACTCCCGATATAGTGCACTATATTTGGGGAATTGGGGGCGGTTTCGGACACAGCTATAGATATAGGTAGATGCCTCATTCGACAGCTCCAAGCATGTAGACGCATCCGCCAATCTTGTAGCGGTTAACTTGACGTCATTCACCATAATCAATTAATATTCGAAGATGCCACAATCCTGCACAGCCGATGGTTGTAAAAAACCACCGGGATTTAAATTCCCAAAGAAAAGGGATAACCTTTCACAGGTGAGACTGCGAGAGACGGGCGGAACCATATATATGTAAGGATTGTGGCATCTTTGAATATTCATTGATTATTATGGTTAATGACCTCAAGTTGACCCTTCCAATATGGCGGACGGCTTACGTGTAGCGGCCCATAGAAACAGTCGCTAATGAGGCATCTACGTATACATATCTATGATTTATAAATCCTCTGCTGTGGCCTCATGGGATAGTAAAGTGTCCATAATATCAAAGACTTTAGAATACCCAAGACATGTCACTCGTATAGTTTTGAATCGGGAAAAATGCAACGCTCAATATCGAAGGAAGCCCCGCCTTCTGAATAAAACAGCTAATCGGTAAAGTCATTGCGTCTGCCATTAGAAGTCCCGGTTGCTATAGAAACAGTCAGCGTTCTGAGACATGTGCTCAGTACAGTCTGTCTGTCTGTTTGGAAGCTGTAAGCTGCATTTCAGCAGTTTTTGTATTTTTTTTCTAGCAAAACCCCTACAGTATTCCTACTACTTGTTTCACTTCTGTTTCAGTTTTTTATAACCATTTCTTACTATGTGTCAGTAAGTTGTTGTTATTTTAGCATGTGTGTTTGGCTCAGTGTTATTTTTTTAGGATTACTGATAAACTAATGCAGTTTGATTTGTATTAGTTATCTATTTTAGTTTTAGTTACAGCTGTAGTAATGTTGTCATTTTATTAGTTTTTTATTATGTCTATATAGGTTTTTTATTAAGTTTTAGTTTTATTTAATTTGAGTTATTTCAGTACTCCAACATACAAAATGGAAATTAAATAATATATATATTGAATGTATTTATATATATGTACATGTATATGTGTGTGGCTGTACACATATGTAGTTTTTTTT
>NW_015552555.1:544728-560339 GCF_001515605.1 Sinocyclocheilus anshuiensis
AAAGCGAGGAAAAGAGGGAACGCCCCGCCCCCGCGGTGATACCGGTATTACCGGTGTTGTCACACGTCGATTAAACAGTGGGAAAATTTCCTCACCGTCACAACCCTAATAGGAGGCCATCTTTGAAACACCTCTCGGGCATGCAAGTGCAGAGCTGCACTTGCCTTAAAGGGACTTTGATCATATGCACACTTCAGAATCAAGCCGGAAGTAGTAGGCCACCCGGGTACATTTTGCCTACTCTTTTATGAGTACTGTGAATTAGGAAATACTCCTTTTGTCACATACTATTTTTCGCCTACTATATAGTAAGGAAGTATGCGATTTCGGATGCAGCCCTAGCTTGCTCTGCTCCCATTTTCCCACCACTAGTTTGTCTCCATGGTTCCTAATGGAGTTACACATCTATTCTTGTTCTGTTGATTAGCAATGCCAGTGTGTTTACCGTAAGTTTTCTCAGTTCTATGTCTTGCGTTGTTTTTGGATGTTGTGTTCTTTTCTTCAGTCTTTAGTTAAAGCTCCCATATATCTTGTTCATTCTGTGTCTCATGTATCTTCTTGGATTCATAATACACAGCTACCCGTGTAAGTTATCATGTAATTTTGAAACTTTGTTGAAAAGTTTTCCGTATAGGAGGCTATATTTTCCGACTATATGCTGAATGGCCGACAGCATTAAAAGTAACGAGACGAGAGGAACGTCTGTTCTTCCGCAACAGACAACAAAACCTTTTGGTTGTTAAAAAAAGGTGCGCTCAGTTCAAAACAGTTGCGTTCGATCCTTCGCTGGCTGGCTGATTTAAATCAAGCGGTTCTTTTGTGTTTGTGTCGCAAGTTCAGTGACGCAGGTAGTGACGATTCTCTCCGGCCAATCTGTGATCAGCAGAGTTTACACGTCACGTTTTGGTAACGGTACAGTTCACTTGGAACCCCAACCGAGGTGGTACTAAAAAAAGTACCAGGTACCAGGTACTGTACCCAGTGGAAAACCCCCAAAAAGTGAACCGTACCGAGCCGTACCGTGCCGTACCATGCAGTGGAAAAGCGCCATTAGTTGAACCAGTTCACCAAACTGGACTGAACTGTCTGAAACAGTTCTTGGCTCGAGCAACACAGATCAGTTAATCAATCCAAACTCACTTTCTGATGTGCCTGACAGTCACTCCGACTTGAATTTAGCCAAATATGATCCTATGATGTTGGTTTTTGCCCACTCATTCAGTGCTCCAGTTCCTCCAACAGTCACTGAACTGAGGAAACGGTTCGACTCGGACTGAAGACCGATGTGCCGGTGATACGTGCATGCGTTACAGTTTGTAAGGCCATGAAAAACCTGGAAAAGTCATGGCATTTTAAAATGGCAATTCCCAGGCCTGGAAAAGTTTTGGAAAAGTCATGGAAATTAATTTCACAAATCTCTGTGCTATAGAATATATATTTTAATCAGGCTGGTGTGGGATCACGCATATATCACCTAGTTTTACTCATTCCCACAGGTTTCACGTTTATATGCGGGAAATTCCCGCAAACATTTATTTAATATAAATATAGCATGTAGGTTAGATGTAAATATATCCACACAGAATATCAGATCAAATCAGTCATATGAAAACAGCATGAGCGATTCAGAGGTACCTCGTCTCTTTCACCCTCTCAAAATGGCTTACATCAACGCATCTCGCCTGCACTACAAGAGAACCGCTGCATGCTGTGATAAAGAGATTTTTGCTCGCGTTTTGGGACAGTTGACAGAATTGTCACCCACCTAATCGGAATCGTCACAAAACTGTATCATTTGCACATCTTTTTAAAAATCTTTTTAAACCATTCGGTACTCGCACACTCCACAATGGTTTTCTGTGCACTCACAGTCACATCCAAAGCATGTGGATATAAAGCCACCTCACAAACACCTCATGAGTACTAAATGGAGTTATTTTTCACAGCTTATTGCGCGTAAGTGGCCAAATACACACAAAATTGTCAAAATACACGTCCTGGCGAGTATCCTCATAAACACAGTCGGTTTTGTCTTAAGTGAATGCCAGCAGTTCAGAAAGAAAACCGTTGTGTATCAGTATATTGAAACCATGCAGTCAGTCTTAAAGGGACAGCAACCTAATAAAGCTGTGCTGTCTGTCATTAATGTTAATCAAACAACAAAACACACACAAAAAAAAGATCAATCACTGCTCTTAACTAAATAACTTTTGTAACGTTAATTTTAAGGACTAATGTGTTTCTAATTTACACTTTATTTTTAGACCTAAATGGTTTCCTTAATTAAATTCAGGTCCTGAATTTAGTGGATAATATTGGTTAAATAAATTATAATATTCAGTGATGTGATATGTTCTCTGCATGGAGTAACATCTGGCACAGTCACAGCTTGTACTTATTATTAGAACAAATAGAAGGCAAATAGGTAGCATTAATAGTCATTAATTTTAGTAAGCATATGCGATGATAAATTTGAACATAGCTGACATTGGCTATCATTATATACGTTGTCAGATCGATATCTTCCACACTGTCACTATTTACTGTAAACTTCAAAATCCACTCCAAACTATGATTCAGAAAGACACGTCTCATGGATACTAACGTGCTGGAGGCAGATACACAGAGATCTGAATGATCTTCTCGGTTGCCTTGGTGACAGCAGGGTACCACTGGCCGTTGCCTTGAGAAAGTCAGTGGCAAATTCACCCACACATGCAGTGGGACACTCACTCACTCACTCACACGCTCACTCACGCGCACACACACACACACACACACACACACACACACACACACAAACAGAAAGGCCAGCACTGTGAGTAAATGAACAAGAGGCTGAGGCTCCACAGAGACAGGGTAAAAGTGTATTTGCTGACATCACATGCATCATTTCCTGCTGAGCAGCACAGTTCTGTGGGCTTCATTGCATTGTTCCTGCCGGGGTTATTTGCCACCCTTCACAGACCTGTCATGTTTCCGGTTTGCTTGCCTTGATGCTGTGATACAGTTTTTAGAGTTTCTGAAATGATTGATGTACTAACCTAGTGAAACCTGCTGTACTGAGCTACACTATCTACCTAGAGAGGATTTTAGTCACCATAAGCACTCCCAAAACAAAGCCAGTTTAAAAGTGTGCAATCACAGAATGCAGAATAGACAAGAAAAAAAGGTCAAGAATTCAAGATGGTACAGAGTCAAGTCAAGTCACATTTATTTGTATAGCGCTTTATACAATACATATTGTTTAATGCAGCTTCACAGTAAAACAGGAAAATAATGTTTATGTATTAAACGTTAATGTTTAAAAAGTCTTCAGTTATGGAAACAAATTCAGTGTCAGTCGTAAAGCAGCTCTACAGAAGACAATAGTGTTATTATTCAGCTCAATTTAGTTCAATGTTAATTAAATTTCAGTAACAGTGTCAATGTTGCAACATTCATCACTTATGAAACAAACTCAATTCAACTAGCAGCTCTATAGAAGACAAATGTGTCATTATTCAGCTCAATTAAGTTCAGTATTGATTCATTTTAGTTGAAAGAAAGTGAGAGTGCAGGAAAATGTTGATTATACGTCAATACTGAGTGTCAGTAAGAAATATCCCAGTGCTTTGTTGCATTAGAACCCTTGTGAAAATGATCTATACTAGAATACTTTTTTAAAAAGAGTACTTACTACAGGAATTAATGTCAGTCATGAAGTGTACTGTCTTTAACGGGACTTAAAAATTGACTTTAATTAATATTGCATTATATTATCTGCAAGTACAGTTGTGTATGTACTTTTAAAATTTGAGACACTCTACAAGTGCACATTTAAAAGAATATAAAGGGCAAAAAAAAAATAAAAATTTTCACCCAGTATTTTGTCGTGTGTTTTTTGTAACCAGACTATTGAGTTGTTAGCATAGTGACACAACAAAGTATAACTCTTTTTGAATCAGCTTTGAGTCTTGGGCCAGAAATGTACTACTTTACACAATTATGCAAATGTATCTGCGAGCGCATGGCCAAATGCATTGCAGGTGTACTGTTTTATTATATTTTTAACATGCTTTCTTGTGTTATTGTAGAGGTAACAAACCAGCAGTGATATTGTTCAAATGTCTTTTTTACTCTGGACGTGATTATTATTATGTGATTATTATTATATCATGTGCAGTAGTTACTAATATTGACCAGTTGACACTAACTTTAAGTAACTTGATCAGCAAAACTATTATTCTGCAATGACAGTACAGTAGCTAACTGTTCTCTAATGCTTTACACAACGCTATAGCACCCCTTGTAGTAACTAGTGGTCGACCGATATATCGCCAAGGCCGATATATCGGCCGATATTTGGCATTTTTCAAATATCGGCATCAGTCGATAAGTTTTTCTGTTTGGCCAATGTGTTAAAGATGGGACTTTTATTTTGACGGCGCGGCAGATTTTATTTTGATGGCGCTGAGAACGGCAGTGCCTGAGCACACAGTGCTCACAATCTCCCTCTTGTTCGCTGTTGTCATTCAGTTCTGTCTAATATGGATAGAAGTCTATCTAATAATCAGATAGAACTGTTAAACAAAGGAAATAAAATATATAAATAAAATATAAAAATATACAAAAATGTATTATAACGATTGCTTTAATATTATTAGTAATAGAAAGACAAACATTATAATACTTTCTAATTTGCCGTCAGCATTCAGCAAATACGCATTTATATCATTTAAACAAATCTTTGAATGACTAATGAACATTTAATTTCACAAACCTTGCACTTTGTCTTCTAAAGTATAAGTATGTTTATTTTACACAATTATTTTTAATCCATTTTCAAATGATTTCAAATTTCTTAAATATAAATGAAAATAAATAAAATTATATCGGCCATCGGCCTCCCTGCTTTCCAAGATATCGGCATCGGCTGTCAAAAAAACCATATCGGTCGACCACTAGTAGTAACGCTAGAAAATGTGTTAGGTAATTGCATTATGACGATATGAATTACAGTCTGACATTCTGAGACACAATGTTGCACGAAATGGAGCTTAGAAGTGTTATGTTCACATACTAGTGTAAAGTATGTTCTTAAATGTCACACTTTACTTCTGTTTGTTTGGTTTGGCCTACTTTGCTGAGAAAAAAAAAACACCTTAAATCAGCCTAAGCTGGCCTGCTGTTCTTAACTGGTCTTCTATGTGGTTTAGGCTAATGTCAACTGATCAAACTGGGAGACCCTCTAGACCAGCTTAACCCAATAGACCAGCAAACCATCCTCGGTTTATTTATTTAAAAAAAACACAGAGCGTTTCAGGTTATATCAGGCCTTGTGTGTGTGTATCATCTGTATAACACTATCTCTCTGTTAGCTTTCACTGCTTATTTTAGCTCAGGCATGGCGTCTCTTTCCGTCTCATGCTAAATAATCACTCCGTTCAGAACAAAGGAGATCTGCAACCTGGCGGTAAAGAGTCCGCTCGCATTATAGGCGCACTGGTAACCTGTGTCAGTCTGTTGCCATGACGGTGTAGTTACACGGGGATAGAGTAACTGCAGGATGTGTAAATAACAGAGCTTGTCAGTTTCTCACTGCCAGACTATAACAGGATTGTTCTTCAGCCCCATGAAAGTTTGAGGAGAATTTGACACACAGAAATGGAGTAGGACTTATGTGCCTGTGAGATGTGTGCATGTGTGTTGTATGAGAGAAAGCAGTAACCTATAGCCTTTGTGTGTGTGTGTGTGTGTGTGTGTGTGTGTGTGTGTGTACCTGGTATTTATCACATTATGGAGACCAAATGTCCCCACAAGGATAGTAATACTAGTACATTTTGACCTTGTGGGGACATTTTTGAGGTCCCCATGAGGAAACAAGCTTATAAATCATACAGAATGAGTTTTTTTGAGAAAGTAAAAATGCGCAAAGTTTCCTGTAAGGGGTAGGTTTAGGGGTAGGGTTGGTGTAGGGCAATAGCACATACAGTTTGTACAGTATAAAAACTATTACGCCTATGGAATGTCCCCATAAAACATGGAAACACAACTTGTGTGTGTGTGTGTGTACAGTTAAGTGTAGTGTACTTATCATGTGGCCGCATAGACAATAATGGCTGAATATCACAGCCACCCTCCCTCTACTTTTCTCTCATGCTTTGTTCCAGATCTCATTGAGCTGCATTTTTAGGTATCATAAGTATTCCCACCCTGAAGGTTATTCCAAAAAGTAGACCGCAAAATTGGAAAAAGTCAGAAATGATATAGGTGACACACTGTCTTGATATCATTGTGATAATAATGAAATTATTAAAGAAAACTATATCAATTAAGATTTACTGCTTATTCATATTTTAACTATTTTTGTCTACCAAATCAAAGTTGTGGTGTGACAGGACAGGAAATTATATCGTAAAGAGGATTTATTTATTTTGCATTCCAGGCATAAGGAAAATACATTATACCAATATGCTAGTAATATGTGTGCTAATAAGCAACTAGTTAGTAGCAGGAATTGGTCCTTAAAATAAACTGTTACCTTTCTTTCTTTTAAATGTCTCAGTGTTGGTCTTCCTCACCTTTATACTCAGGCTTCTATTGTCATTATTAGTAACAGATATGACATTAATAATTTGTGTGTATGTATGTAGATTGTGTCAGCCACTCTTGTTTAGAGTGAGTGAGATTAACTCTGGCTCATCCAAGCATTAAAGCTTCTGATAGACTGAATTGAGCAAGTGATAGATAGATATTGTTGCTGTGTGCTGTAAGCCACTTTGTGTAATAGGTCTGTCTATCTTTTACCTGGTTGAGTGGAGAAAACAAAGCTTGTACTGATTAATTAGAAGACACCTGATGAAGCACCATCTGCCAACTGGCAGCCTCTCTAAATCTATCCTGGATTTCCATTCCAGTTATTGGCTGGTTTATGCTTAATGCTGGTCTAACTGGTGTCCAGTCAACTCTTAAGAACTCTTCCGTTCAATATTTACACAACAATCTTGGTAAAGAATCTATACTGTCTAATCATCACAGCAGGATTTGCCTGGAATCTTGCACCACTTTTCTCAATGGGAGTCCTCTGCACATCTTCTCAGAGTGGCAAGGTTATTGTCAATGTAATGTACTTTTCTAGTTCGTTCCGCTGTTTTTAACTTTATTACTTGAACTTGCTAACATAATGCTGAATATTATCTTCCACCTAAAAGTATCTGTCATGAAAGCTACATCCTGCTTGGAGCTTTGCTGCAACACTAACAGTTTTTATATACTGTATCACTTAGGGTGATATATATTCAAGCATAATCTCTTTTGGCTAACTGCATTGCATGAGCACTTGTGCATTGAAAGCTGTTGTTTTTTATTCATTCTCTTCCTAATTTCACTCTTAGGTTCACCGTCTTGCTCTTAGCTAGGTGTACATCTCATCTAGTTCACCTCATCCCCTGAGAAGTATTCATTTCAAAGCTGATAATGATTATCCTTGTAGGCTCAGCCACCTTTGCTTGGCTGAGACATGCAGTCTAATAGAGGCAGAATCCTGGCATCTCTGGTGTACAGAGATCTTGTCTCACGTGTAGGTGGAATAATATTACACCAAAACCAGACATTTAAAACCTATGGGGCATTCCCCTGAAGGGAACAAAATGGTCCAAAGGAGGCCTGTTCCAGAAAGCTAATGCTGTTCTTGCAACTATTTAAAGGGCAAAGTGCAAATCATTTGTCCTCCACCATTTTACATAAACAGAAGTAAGGGCTCCAGACTTCTCCAGCACTTACTTTGATGGTTTGCTGAAAGTTTAGGCTTTCATTTAGTCAAAGGCTTTCACACAGGATTGTTGAGGCATTCATAGCTCAGACAAAGTGCCCTCTAACTCTGCCTGGGATCATTTTGTGTGTCATGGCTTCACCTGGTGTCTTGTTTAAGGTTATTCCTGTTGAAGAAAGCTAATGCTGTTCTTGCAACTATTTAAAGGGCAAAGTGCAAATCATTTGTCCTCCACCATTTTACATAAACAGAAGTAAGGGCTCCAGACTTCTCCAGCACTTACTTTGATGGTTTGCTGAAAGTTTAGGCTTTTATTTAGTCAAAGGCTTTCACACAGGATTGTTGAGGCATTCATAGCTCAGACAAAGTACCCTCTAACTCTGCCTGGGATCATTTTGTGTGTCATGGCTTCACCTGGTGTCTTGTTTAAGGTTATTCCTGTTGACCCAGCTGGGCTGGGTCCCAGTGTTAGGACCTTCATGCTACAGCGTCCATTGTGGCACATTCAGTGTTGCTGACACTTCAGCTGTTGTGAATCCAACAGAAATGTTGCATGTCATGGCTTAACCTGGTGTCTTGTTTAAGGTTATTCCTGTTGAACAAATCCGTGCAGCTGCCAGCTGGGCTGGGTCCCAGTGTTAGGACCTTCATGCTACAGGGTCCATTGTGGCACATTCAGTGTTGCTGACACTTCAGCTGTTGTGAATCCAACAGAAATGTTGCATGAGCACTTAAGTAAGAACACTTCAGTTAGTAGGAAATGGGACCCTTTGTGCTGCTGGTCTAATTTATTTGGAAGGTTGGGCCAGACGACCAACTCTCTGCCAGAGGCATGTTTAATAAGACAATTATGAGAGTATGAGCGTGCTATTCCAGAAGTCTATATCTCATTGTTTTCCCTTAGAGACAGACTTGTTGCCAGAGAACACAGAGTTAGGGGACATGTATGGGTCCCCCTCATGACCCCTTCAGTTGAAAGAGGTGGGTCTTTAATCTAGATTTAAACTGACAGAGTGTATCTGCCTCCCGAACAACGCTAGGTAGATGGTTCCAGAGTTTTGGCGCTATATAGGAAAAGGATCTGCTGCCCACAGTTGATTTTCATATTCTAGGCATGATCAAATGGCCAGAGTTTTGAGATCAAAGTGGACGTGAAGGACAATAATGCGATATGAGCTCACTCAAGTATTGAGGAGCTAAACCATTCAGGGCTTTATAATTAATTGGTAAGATTTTAAAATGTATACAATCTTCAACAGGGAGCCAATGCAGAGTTGACAGAACTGGGATAATATGGTCATACTTCCTAGTTCTAGTAAGAACTCTAGCTGCTGCATTTTGGACCAGCTGGAGTTTGTTTATTAAGCGCGCAGAGCAACCACCCAATAAATCTAACCTTGAGGTCATGAACGCATGAATTAACGTTTCTGCATTTGACATTGAGAGCATAGGTCTTTATTTATTTAGATATATTTTTAAGATGGAAAAATGTGGCTTTACAAATGCTAGAAACATGGTTTTCAAAGGAAAGATTACTATCAAATAGCACACCTAGGTTCCTAACTGATGACGAAGAATTGACAGAGCAGCCATCAAGTGTTAGACAGTGATCTAGGTTATTACATGTGGAGGTTTTTGTTCCAATAATTAACACCTGTTTTTTTTTTTTGTTTGTTTGTTTGTTTTTTTCAGAATTTAGCAGTAGGAAATTACTAGTCATCCATGTATTTTTATATCAACTATGCATTCCATTAGTTTTTTGAATTGGTATGTATTATCGGGCCATGAAGAAACATGGAGCTGAGTGTCATCAGAATAACAGTGAAAGCTAACACCATGTTTCCTGATGATATCTCCCAAGGATAACATGTAAGGCATGAAAAGCAGTGGTCCTAGTACTGAGCCTTGTGGTACTCCATACTGTATTGTGATCGATATGATACCTCTTCATTCACTTCTATGAACTGATGATGGTTCGATAAGTAAGATTTGAACCATGCCAATGCAATTTCACTAATGCCATCATCATTTTGTAGTTTACTCAAAAGAATGTTGTGGTCAATTGTGGATAGATCCAGTAGCAATAATAGAGAAATACAACCACGATAGGGATAATAAGAGCAGGTAATTTGTAACTCTGATGAAAACATCTGACTGTGGACAACAGATCTGTTCCAAACCCTAGTGATGGTCCTACATAGTCAGTATTTTTAGGCATCATAGGCATACTTCTGACATGAACATTGGTTCAGAAGGTAGAAAGCAACATTATCCAGTCTTCTAGGATTCGTTCTTTTCACCTAAATTGAACACAGAACTTGAAGATGGCTGCATTGCTACAGTCTAAGTCAGGGGTTCTCAACTCTGGCTCTCAAGATCCGCTTTCCTGCAGAGTTTAGCTCCAACCTTGATCAAACTCACCTGAATGTAACTTTCTAGTGATCCTGAAGACCTTGATTAGCTATCTTGATTACCTTCCAAGATGGCAATTTGAGAATGCAACTTATATGTGTATTCAATGCTGAAAGTAACAAATAGTTTAATCCAATTAAAACTGACTAGCTATTTGTGTAAATTGTGTGTTCTGTTTGTTTTTGTTCATCAGCCTATTTTCTCATCAGCTTAGCTACATGCTAATGTCATACTCTATTGAAATTAGCGATGGGAAGATCGGATCATTTTACTGATACCCTCGTTCGATCTTGTTCATCAAAATATGCTAATCTTTTTCCAAGTAATTTTAAATGAAACATTTTCAACAGCCGAATTCCCTGAACACATTCACCTACATAATCTTGATAATATTACAAATTAGAAATGCAGCCAAAGATAATTTGAGGAACATAAATGATTACTTTATCTCCTGAGTCTTTTGTTTATTTGTCATGTGACAGATGAATTAATCGTTCATGAATGACTCATCACTAATTGATCAATAAATGACCCATCACTAATGAAATCTGTTGTGAGTCTCTTTTAAACTTCATGTATGTTGCTGCTTCTGTAGAGTGTTCCAAATCAGTCACTTATGAGGTTCCATTTTTGTTATGATGTTGCCAAAAGCTAACTGATATCTGACAGCAGATAGCGAAATAGCTCACTAAAGTTTGAAACAAGGATTATGTTGCCAGCTAAAACAGTGCTATCCCATTGCTTCTCAAATGGAAGCGATCTTTGCATGTACTGTATGTGTGTGTGTGTGTGTTCCATGTTTTCCTGTGCAAAATCTGACTGTGTCATTCACAATGCATTCATGCATTTGTCTCATCATTGTCTCATAATCATAGTTAGTATGTGGCATGTTTTCATATTGTCCGATCACTTTATTCATTAATATGCGTCTCATCATTATTTAGTCTGTCATGTCAGGATGATGAAACTAGATGAGACGCCACACTCGACACTATAAATCTAAATGACTGTATCCCAATATAAATTGAAGGGTGGTGTTTGTATGCAGCTGTTGACAGGGGCTGGATGAAATGGAATCATTCCTAGCTCTATGCTGTTTATGGGAGACATTTGTGCCGATAATGTAGCTGATGCTGGTGACATTTAAACAGATCTCCACTCTCAGCCGTGTGTAATACAACAGATCAGCACAACAGAACCTTCCAGCAACCTGTGAGGCCTTTTACTCTTGCAATATTTATATTTCCACTTTGCTGTTTATTTCATGAGATATATCATTCAACAAGTTTTAATCAGGGCAGGCACTAACATTCATTTTGTTTCTTACAATATTGCATTGATATTTAAGATCTTGATATTTAAGATATGAATGCATGCATATACTTTTCTACCTTTCAATTACTGAAAAACAAAATTGACAATCATAAGGAATTAAAATGTAATTTTGAACTGTAATAATTGTGAACTATTTATGATAATGTGATGCATCACAGTGTATTGAATTCAATTGTGCCATATGATTCCTTTTCTTTGATGCACAGCATTGTAAGTTAGTGCTGAAACAAAACCACTATTGATTAAAAAATGGCTCAGGTACAGAAACCTTGGAATTGATTTTCCCAAAGCAGCAGTAGGCTACATCATACAGATTGATGTGGAAATTGTTTGATTTTGGAAAGCGTTTGCTCAATGGAGCACTTCTACAAATACGATGCAGCATTTGTGTCTCCTTCAGGACTCTCAGAGCAATGTTTCATCTGAAAGAGAGTCAGAATGAATATGGCTGTAAATCCATTATTAAACTGTAAAGGATGCTTTTAAGATGTGTGTATGTGTTTATGAATTGCTGATAAGGAGAGTGAGCCGCTGACTGCCGTAGCAATTTACAGATCTATCAGAATAGATATTACATAACCATGCATTCTCCAAACCGCTTGTCCTATAGGGTTGCGGGACATATAACCATAATACAATAAGTAATTATTGTATGTTTGTACATATATATTTGGGAGGAGTCACGATGATCATCTAGTTTCACAATAATCATCAGATTAGGGCTGATCTTTGTTTTGTTTTGTTTTGTTTCAGTTTACTCATTGTTTGACTGAATAATAACTTGGATATATAAAGATATATAATGTTCCTGTGGCTCAGTGGTAGAGTATTGCGTTAGCAGCGCAAAGGTTGTGGGTTCAATTCCCAGGGAACACACATACTGATGAAAAATGTATAGCCTGAATGCACTGTAAGTCGCTTTGGATAAAAGCGTCTGCTAAATGCATACATTTAATTTAATTTTAATTTAATATAAAGCAATGTTAACTTCATTCAGAAATTTTTTAATGCTTTGGTTTATTTTAATCTATATATCTATTACTATTTTAATAAAGGAGTGTGTTAATTAATGAATAATGCAACTGGTATCTAGAATCACAGAATTTGCAATGGTAATATTTTTGATCAATATAAATTTGATGTCATGCCAATAGCACATCACAAATTAAATTTTTGCTGTATATATTGGTTTGATATTTGATTTGAATAATAAAACAAATGTGTTTATGTTTTTTGTCTAATTTCCCCTTTCTTCCTATCCACAGTGTGCTGTTTTGTGGTCCACAAAAGGTGCCATGAGTTTGTTTCGTTCTCCTGTCCAGGAGCCGACAAGGGCCCTGACACAGATGTGAGTAAATGCTTGTACTTCTCTCTCTCTCACACACACACACACACACACACTTGCTCATACTGCAGTCAGCATGTTCTGTGTTCTGTTTGTTAAGATCCATATCCATTCAAGTTGTTTTGTGAAGGTGTGCTTGCTTTAAAACGGATGTGTTTACTAAGACTTCAGTGTAATGCCAAGCAAAAACAGTCTTCTCTTTTTTTCTCTCTCCTCCTCCTGCTCCTGTGGGGATGTGTGTGTGTGTATGTGCTTCTCATCTCTGCTGTGAGGACAGCTGCTTGTGGTTTACCGTAGATGAGCACCGTGGGCCAATAGTGGTCAAATATGACCTGTTAGCCCCTGCATGTCCCCTGAGTGCTGCTTACTCAGACATCCAGAAAAAAACCCACACAAAGCCAGTTATGTGTTTTCTTTTAACCCTTCTCTAGATTAGCCACACATTAGCCTCTAAACCACATTAGGAAGGAGCTTCTGAGAGGTTTACATACATGTTGTGGTTGTTTTAATGGGTCTAAATTGCTATCAAGATTTAAATTACAGACATGAATGAGTTCAGGCAGTATGTTCAGACTAACAACACAATCCTTTTTTTTTGGACTTTTGCCATTTAAGCAAGAACTACCTTTCCTTACATCAATAGTAAATTTGATTAGTTGTAGTAACATTTTTTTATTTTTAAACTTTCTCCTTTTTCTTGGATTGTTTTTTTATTTTTTTTATTGATAATTCACTGAATAAAATTCTGTCATCATGTATTCACCCGTATGTCAAAATAACTTTATTTTCCTGCGGAACACAAAAGGAGATATTTTGCTGTACAGGTTTCTCTTTAGAACCAGGCTTCTCCCATAGAAATAAATAAATAAATAAGCCAGTGTAAAAAAAAAAAATGGTTACAGCCAAATTAAGTAATTTTTCTCAAATTATATTTATGGTTTGGTTCAAACCTTACATTTTCATTTAATAGAAATCAAACATATTTATTCTGACAAGGGAAAAACATTCATAAAGAAAGTAAAAATATAATTTATTATGAAGACGTTACAATGCTTAATCAATGTTTAATTTAGTTTACTTACTATAAATAAAGATAACTTCAAAAGACCTTAATGTTTAGCCTTAATGTGATGACTAGTGTGATATCTGGTGATGACAGGTTTAAATATGCGCACCAACGTACTGAACGCACCTGTAATGTTCTGATGGATCAATTTTTCTGTGTTCGGGGACAAGAGAAACTGTTTTACTCTGCACACACTTGACCTTTGAAATATATAGTACTATATCGTTTGTCTTGCATCCATGTTCACTCTGCAAACATGTTCTTGTGCTAAAAAGAGTGTAAATTTGTTTTTGTTTTTTCATTTGTGATTTTGTACAGATGCATCTGTCTGAGGTGAACTTCAAACAGATCTACAGCGTTGTGCGTCACGATCAGATCAATGTGTTTCTGCATCTGACGTCCACAGCGTTTCATATGTGGCTTTGATTTTCACATGTGGATTAAATTGGAACAAATGATCTGTCAAGTCCCCAGTGATTCTCAGTGTCTCTCTGTCACCAGAGTCTCTGAACATATTAATACATTCATTACTGGAATCCACTCGGACTGGATGTTGAGCATCTTTCAAGCCATTGGTGAGAACTGTTTATACATGGACACTTTAAACACACACAAACATTCTTGCACTTGGTTACATGGTGTTCTCTTATAGGCTGGTTAAAATAACAAGATGCATGTTATGATAAATGATCATTTTTAACACTATGGCGTTTTACTCTAAATTCCCCTGCTGCTGCTTATAGTTTTTTTTAAGTAAGTTAATGCAAAAATATAAAGTACTGTAAGTAACATGCTGTGTCTGACCACTTTGATGAGCCAAATGACAGTAATGTAGCCAAACTCATGCCATGCAAGTCAAGTCAAGTCACCTTTATTCGTATAGTGCTTTTAACAATACAGATTGTGTCAAAGCAACTGTACAGCATTAATTAGGACAATAGTGTGTCGTTAATGCAAAATGACAATAGTAAGCACTCAATTTTCAGTTAAAGGCAGTTCATCAATTCAGTGATGTCATCATCCAGCTCAGTTCACTTTAAATAGTATCTGTGCAATCAAGTCGACGATATCGCTGGAAATTAAGTGTCCCCAACTAAGCAAGCCAGAGGCGACAGTGGCAAGAAACCAAAACTCCCATCGGTGACAGAATGGAGAAAAAACCTTGGGAGAAACCAGGCTCAGTCGGGGGGCCAGTTCTCCTCTGGCCAGACGAAAACCAACAGTTCAATTCCAGGCTGCAACAAAGTCACATTGAGCAGAGGACTCAACTGGTTCCTGTGGTCTTGTTGTCAAAGCAACTGTACAGCATTAATTAGGAAAATAGTGTGTCGTTAATGCAAAATGACAATAGTAAGCACTCAGTTTTCAGTTAAAGGCAGTTCATCAATTCAGTGATGTCATCATCCAGCTCAGTTCACTTTAAATAGTATCTGTGCAATCAAGTCGACGATATCGCTGGAAATTAAGTGTCCCCAACTAAGCAAGCCAGAGGCGACAGTGGCAAGAAACCAAAACTCCCATCGGTGACAGAATGGAGAAAAAACCTTGGGAGAAACCAGGCTCAGTCGGGGGGCCAGTTCTCCTCTGGCCAGACGAAAACCAACAGTTCAATTCCAGGCTGCAACAAAGTCACATTGAGCAGAGGACTCAACTGGTTCCTGTGGTCTTGTCCTGGTGGCCGTCTAGGAGACAAGGTCTTC
>NW_015552555.1:560463-560763 GCF_001515605.1 Sinocyclocheilus anshuiensis
TTTCAAAGGAAAGATTGCTATCAAATAGCACACCTAGGTTCCTAACTGATGACGAAGAATTGACAGAGCAGCCATTAAGTGTTAGACAGTGTTCTAGGTTATTACATGCAGAGTTTTTAGGTCCTATAATTATCACCATTTAGCAGTAAGAAATTACTCGTCATCCAGTTTTTTATATCAACTATGCATTCCGTTAGTTTTCCAAATTGGTATGTTTCGCCGGGCCACGAAGAAATATAGAGCTGAATATCATCAGCATAACAGTGAAAGCTAACACCGTGTTTCCTGATGATATCTCCC
>NW_015552555.1:560989-561791 GCF_001515605.1 Sinocyclocheilus anshuiensis
TCGATATGATACCTCTTCATTCACTGCTACGAATTGATGGCGGTCAGATAAGTACGATTTGAACCATGCTAATGCTAATGTAAAGTGATTAGGCACCAAAATGTTGATGCTCCAAAATGCACATACAGTACAGCCATGATGATAGTAATCCATATCACACTTATATTTACGTCAAGTATAAACTCAACTCTCTCATAAATGTATGTATGACATTTGGCCAGAGCAGTGGTTTAAGATATAAAGTTCCCTTTCGAAAGGGAACTCCACGCTGCGTCCTCTAGAGGGCGCTAGGGGAACGCCTTCAGCGTGACCGGTGTCTGGCCAGGATCGAGTGTCGTTAGGCTTCCTCTCGTTTAAGAGTGTCATCCTGCTGAAGCCTCCGCTCTCCAGAGCACCGCTTGGGCAGAAATATGGGTTCGTAGGCTCTCCCCTTTTTGAGCTTCACTAACTGCCTCTGGCGTTGAGTGTAGCTAGGTCTCCTCTCGCTTTAGAGAGTCGTTATGCTGAGACCTCCACTCTTAAGAGTCCCCCTACCAGGGTTGAGCGTTGTTAGGTTTCCTCTCGTTTAAGAGAGTCGTCTTACTGAAGCCTTCGCTCCCCGGAGCTCCGCTTAGGCAGTAATATGAGTTGAAGGCTCTTTCTTTTTGAGCCTCACTAACTGCCTCTGGCGTTGAGTGTAGCTAGGTCTCCTCTCGCTTTAGAGAGTCCTGCTGAAGCCTCCTCTCTTTAGAACTACCGTCTTTGGCAGTGATATGAGTTGTAGGCTCTTTTCTTTTTTGAGCCTCACTAACTGCCTCTGGCG
>NW_015552556.1:0-3170 GCF_001515605.1 Sinocyclocheilus anshuiensis
TCTAATGAATAATTGATTTGTTAAATCTAATGAACAAATGTGTGTATGATTGGTCCAAATGCTACAGTGGGTATATTTCTTGACCTTTTGAAAGCATTTGTAAAATATCACTCTGTTAATATAAGACTGTTGATATCCACTCAAAGCAGGTCATCTCAAGAAGTATTACATCAGGGGCGGCGCCAGATAATTTTGAACGCAGGTGCTGAGGGGGTGCTAGATCATTGACGGGGGAGCTGGGCAATTCAGGGCTCCAGACTCATTCTTCCCACTGGTCGCTCTTTTGCAACTAATTTTCTCAGGTGGTTGCAGGAGCAGGTGTTTTTCTTTCTTTTTTTTCTTTTTTTGCTACAACATGGGATTAATCAATGCATGCTAATGAACTTTTATCATAGTTTATAGTTATATGGAAACGAAAGTGGTTAACATTCAACCCGTTCTTTTTCATCATCAGTAGTATTATTTGTGATTTGAATTTTGTGAATGGGAGTTCCTCTTTTGCTATGTTATAAGCCGGGCTTCGGATTCTTTCACTTTTGATTTCGCGATCTTGTTGTCACGTTTTACAATAAAAGATAATTGTCTGTTTTGCTTACATCTATACCTTTCACTTTTTAAGACTAAAACAAAAGATGGATTCATTGATATTCTTAATTAAAAAGCACAACAACAGTAAAACAGTAGGCTACAGTTTACATAACATTTAACAAAAACGAATAAGATGAGGCATGGCATAGCCTACACCACATGCTGTATTATATACCGACTAAAAAGATGGGTTCATAGTTATTTTTAATTAAAAAGCACAACAACAATAAAACAGTCAGATACAATGACAAACTAGCTTACAAAAAGTTAATCAACAAAAACGAATAAGATGAGGCATGGCATACACCACATGTTGTATTATATAATGACTGATAAATTAGAGGACGTTTAGCAAACACTGAAGAATCAAATAAAGAATAAATAAATAAAAGAGAGCCTCCATAGCATAATGTGAGTTAAACAGCAAAGATAAGCTTTTCAAAATGAAAACAAAAAGAAACGCAAAACTAAACTTGTTGCCGGTGACAGCGCTTGCATAATCACACGTTCATAATCACTTTGCCGGTGCTTTGAGGCAATTGCTTTATGCACGAGCTTGAGCGCGGAATAGCCTAATATGCCTGCCTAGGCTATATATTAAATAATGGTTAATATTATATTAATCAATTTATTATAACGTGCGTTTTCAGTTGCTAGAAAAATCTTTAGTCGGGGGCAGGCCTACTTAGCACAAGGAAGCGCTCCATTTTTAAAATAAAATGCTATAATGACATTACGAAAAGTGCGACAGCTGCAAATCAAGTCGTTATTGCATTGCACAATTTATGCATGCGTAAGGAGTCAAATGTTTTTTTCTTCTTTTTTTATTATCATCTTAATTATTAAATACAATAGGCTATAGCATGTATATAATTGATTCCAGGAAAAAAATCTGTGGGGGTGCTATGGGGGTGCTTTTGTCTTTCTTGGGGGTGCTGAAGCACCTGCTAGCCCCTCCCTAATGCCGCCCATGCAGCCAAGTGCTAAGACCCATGATTTTATCATATTGATTACATGATCAATGTCCTACTACTGAGAGAGAATTAGCGCCACCCATGTATAACATACACAAATTTTGGCCAGTTTATTGGTCAGCTGTATTCTGTCAAAAATATCAGCATTTTCTGATAATTATTATCAGTGGTACATTAAGGAATAGTGGGTAGAATTATGAAATTACCAAATAGATATATTGTAATGTGAATTAAACGTTACCTCTCTCCATTGTTAAGAAGTTTTCACTCCCAAAAAGGAAAGTCATCAACAGAACGCTAATAGATCCTGATTTTAACTTTGAAAGAAGGAACATAATCAGTGGAATAACCACATAACCTATATATATATATATATATAGACAGAAGAAGACTTACCATTGCAGTTCTTCCACTTTTGTCTTGACGATAGTGGTCCTGACAGAACTAATTTTATACCTTTCCATTTCTTTTCACAACTCCTCCTCTTCTCACACTCATCCTTATCTTCAGGGTGTGTCTATGTGTCTTCATCAAGCAGGAAACATTTTTTTCATTTAGTGCCTGAAATACTAATCAATAGTTTTACACAATACTAATGTAATCAGAGGTAAAGCTCAATATGTACCCACATTTCATTGGAATGAAGCAATAAATGAGAAGATCAATAGAAAAATGTCCCAGTGGCAAATTATTATTTATCAGTTTTCTTAGCACATACTTTTGTGAAAATATGGGTAATTTCCTTCTGTTTGAAAAGTTTCCTAACACGTGCAAAAATCTTATGGAATTAAATTTATGACTAGTTTTGTGAAACAAAATGTGTGTTGAATTGCAGTAATTGATAAAAAAATGCATTGAATTAACAGTGCTTGCATTTTAATACACTGTATTTTAAAAGGCTTGGATGGCTGAAATTCAGCATAATTGTATATTTAAGCTGTGTATATTTAAATTGACCAAAAAAATCACACATTTTGAAAAAGAAAACCCCACCAATATTACTTTCACACTCACATGAAAAATTCATTAATCAGTGTTAACCTTTCAGACTCATTAACATTTCTGTTTAAAAATACTACCTATAATATAATAATATCATTTTATTTTGCTTTACAAATTAGCTTTTACAAATGTATTGGTTCAAATTTGGCAGAATTTTCAGCATTGCAATGCATTTTTCTTCAGTGACTGCAGTTCAACATACTATTTTTTTTCAAACACATTCATTAATTCATTAGTTATTAATCATTAATTTAGTTCAGTATTTATTTAATTGTGAAAATGTGATCTAAGTGTGCTGTCTATCATTAAGGGCCAGATTTACTACCAGCCTGCACCAGTGCAAACCCTCTTTTGGAATTAAAAATGACTGTCAGGGCCCGTATTCTTAAAGATTCTAAGAATCCTCTCAGCGAGCTCCTAATTTAGCTTAAAAATGTCTAACTATGAGTCTTAGCTTAAAAGTGATTCAGGACCAATCTGAGAGCAACTCTGAGCAAAAACTTTTGAAGACTGTGATTGGTTGGTTGTCCAAGAAGGGTCTAGAGTAGGATCTATTATAAACCTTCACACTGAAATTACAAGCGTAATTTTTCCTGTTTTACTATT
>NW_015552556.1:3322-4819 GCF_001515605.1 Sinocyclocheilus anshuiensis
AGTTTTGTCCACTGGCTGACAGTCTTAGTTTGTGACAGGCTGATACATATCTTGCTGCTGTTGTGATCATTTTGGAATCTTCCCCTAAAATGTTACTTAATTTTTCTGTATTTGGTAATGCCATAAAATGTGGTTTAATTTGTAGGAATTTGGGGAAATATGCAGCTCTAATGTTGTGATAGTAATCACAGTGCAGTAAGAAATGTTCCTCTGTTTCCAGCTCTTTCTGTGAGCACAGTGAACACAGTCTCTGTTCTCTCTGTTCTCGTCTCTGTCTGTGTCGTCCTCTCTCTATAGCCAGACAGTGATCACTCAGTCTGTATTTTGTGTATTTTGTCCTTAATTTGTGATCTTTTACACAGCTCAGGTATTCTGCTGGTTTGTAGTCTCTTTTCAGGTGTAAATACAGCTCCATCTTCTTTTGTAATTTAGTGGCATCTTTCCAATAAGCAATGTAATTGTGTTTTTGTAGCTGTGTGATGTGGTTGGGCCGGATTGTGCTGTGCTGGTTTGGGTGTAGTTTGAGCACCAGCTCAAGCCACTGCAGGGCTTCAGTCTGGTAAGAGCTCGCATCACTGCATCTCAGGTGCTGGTGGAATTTCACAGCTCTCTTTTGAATACTAATTAATAATGGGTATTGTCCTAATTCAGCTCTGCACGAGTTGTTTGGGGTTGCTCTGTTAACTTTTAAGATGCTTTTACAAATTTGGGTATGCATAATTTCAATTTCTTCTTTTTCCCATTTGGAGAAATCTTGGGTTTTTAGAGGTCCCCATATCTCACTGCCATAAAGAGCGATTGGTTCGATTATTGCTTTTAGGATTTTTAGCCAGGTTTGAATTGGAATTTCAAATTGAATTGTATTTTTGATCATGTAGAAGACTCTCAGTGCCTTTGCTTTCAGTTCATTCACAGCCAGATTGAAGTTCCCTGTTGAGCTGATTTTTAGTCCCAGATAGCTGTATTCATGGGTGTGTTGGAGGACCTGGTTTCCCGCTCTGAAAGTGTGTTTATTTTCCTTACACCTGGGTCTCTTTTGAAAAATCATTATTTTTGTTTTTGCGAGGTTGATTTTAAGAGCCCATGTTTGACTGAATGTCTCTATGATGTCGAGGAGCTGTTGTAGTCCCTCTTTTGTTTTTGACAGAATGACTAAATCATCTGCATAGAGGAGACATTTGATTTCTGATTCAGTTAGGCTTGGGCCGGGGGCAGTCGAATTGTTTAATTCTTTGCCTAATTCATTGATATAAATGTTAAACAGAGTGGGGCTCAATGGGCAACCTTGTCTAACTCCTCGTTGTTGAGAGAAAAAATTCTGTTCGATTATTCCCAATTTTTACAGCACATGTATTGTTTTTATACATGGTGCTGATTAAATCAAAAGTTTTCCCTCCAATCCCATTTTCCAGTAGTTTTAGAAAGAGTCCTTCATGCCAGATTGAATCAAAAGCTTTTTCAAAATCGATAAAGCAAGCAAAGATTTTGGTTTTGTTT
>NW_015552556.1:6107-10480 GCF_001515605.1 Sinocyclocheilus anshuiensis
CTCTCTCTCTCTCTCTGTCTCTCTGTCTCTCTGTCTCTCTGTCTCTGTCTCTCTCTCTCTCTCTCTCTACAAACAAGAAAAATATTAAAGACATTGTTAAAAAAAGAAAAGAAAAAAAACTTTGCACAACAGTACATGTAAGAAATGCTCTTGCTTCAGTTTTGTCCACTGGCTGACAGTCTTAGTTTGTGACAGGCTGATACATATCTTGCTGCTGTTGTGATCATTTTGGAATCTTCCCCTAAAATGTCACTTAATTTTTCTGTGTTTGGTAATCCCATAAAATGTGGTTTAATTTGTTGGAATTTGGCAGGGGAAGATGGGGGGGGGGCTGGTTTGACTGAATGACTAAATCATCTGCATAGAGGAGAAATTTGATTTCTGATTCAGTTAGGGTTGGGCCGGGGGCAGTGAATTGTTTAATTCTTTGGCTAATTCATTTATATAAATGTTAAACAGAGTGGGGCTCAATGGGCAACCTTGTCTAACTCCTCGTTGTTGAGAGAAAAATTCTGTTCGATTATTCCCAATTTTTACAGCACATGTATTGTTTTTATACATGGTGCTGATTAAATCAAAAGTTTTCCCTCCAATCCCATTTTCCAGTAGTTTTAGAAAGAGTCCTTCATGCCAGATTGAATCAAAAGCTTTTTCAAAGTCGATAAAGCAAGCAAAGATTTTGGTTTTGTTTTGGTGTACATGTTTATCAATGATAGTGTGGAGGGTATAAATGTGGTCAGATGTTCTGTGTTTGGGCAGGAATCCAATTTGACTTTTTTCCAAGATTTTGTGGGTTTTGAGAAAGTTTTGTAATCTTGTGTTAATAATCGAACAGAATATCTTCCCCAGGTTGCTATTGACACATATGCCTCTGTAATTGCTTGGATCAAACTTGTCTCCTTGTTTAAAGATGGGTGTAATTAGGCCTTTATTCCAGGTGTCTGGAAAATATCCTACACTCAAAACAATGTTGAATAATTTGGTTAATGCAGTTTTGAATTGGTCATTTGTGTGTTTGATCATTTCGTTTAATATTCCGTCGATGCTTTGTTGGGTTTTAGTGCATGTAGTCTGTCTGTTAGCTCATTTACTGTGACTGGGAAATCCAGGGGATTCTGATTGTCTTTAATTTTTTCTTTCAGGATTTCTAATTTGGTTTTTATTTCATTTCGAGCAGGATTTGTTTCAGTTGTTTTGTACAGATTTTCAAAGTGTGTCCTCCATATGTTCTCATTTTGAATGGCCAATTCTTCCTTTTGTGGTCTATAGAGAGTGTTCCAATTGTTCCAAAAGTTATTGGTATTTATTGATTCCTCCATTGTTTGAAATAATTGTTCTGTATGCTCTTCCTTTTTTGCTTTTAGAGTTTGTTTGTACACTTTAAGAGCTTCATGATATTGAAGACGGAGTTCTTGGTTGTCAGGATCTCTGTGTTTTTTATTTGAAAGATTTCGTACTGTCGTTCTAATTCTTTTACACTCATCGTCAAACCACTTTTCATTGGTGTTTTTTCATACTTAACGTATTTTATAGGAAATGAACAGCGGCACAATAAGGTAAATGTTTGTGTGATCACTTTGCTTATAGAAGATTGTGACAGACCCAAATCATCATGCATAGTTGCATAAATGCTGCATAGTTGCATTTTTCCAGTTGCCAAATATGTTCATGTAGTTAATGTAGTGATTACTTCCATTTCTGGCGCTATGGCATTTCTGCACGGTGTTGGCGTGTCTCTAATAAGATCGGACACAAACATAATCCTTGCACGATCTAATGTGTTGCATCTTATTAACTCACTGTCATGCACTGTGCAACACATTTCTTCTCCCTCTTCATGTTTCGTCCATTTTCTCCACTGCTAAAGAAACTCTTATGCCTCTTAAAAGTCCTCGTCCGTACTCCTAACAATTTTGGACCTTAAGACCTCTTTTAAGGGTTAAGATGCTTTCTGAATTACTTTTTTCTTTACTAGGATCTTTTCTTTAATTTAAAGAGGAAACACCCACATTTCTAAGAATTTTCTTAGAATTTCGTTCTAGGAGCAACTCTTAGCACTAAGATTTTTCATGAATACAGGCCCTAGTGTGAACTAGGCATAAAGGTTGCAGGCTTGCTTTCTAGTGGCTTTGTTTGCAGTAATCCTGAAGACCTTGATGAGCCTTTTCAGGTGTGTTTGATTAGGGTTGGAGTGAAACTCTGCAGGAAAGTGGATCTCGAGGTCCAGAGTTGAGGAAAATGGAAAATTTAAGATCCAGAAAAGATTTAAATTAGTCTCTGACAGATCACCGCTGAATATGTGGCAATTGCATTAAACCTTGAATACTCTTTTTTTTTGTTTTGTTTATATATTCATGATTTAATTACAAAATAGTTCAAATTCTTTTTTTTTTTTTTAAGATATTCTAACAATATGCAGTATTAATTGTGATGCTTGAGCACTAAGATTTTTTTATGAATACGGGCCCTGGATTTACTAAAGACAATTATTTTTGCGGCTGACATATATGCATTTGTAGGAGTTACCATTTCAGATGCATGTGGCACTCTGGGGTCTATTTTTGTAGAGAGTAGTTTGCAAATTGCTCAGATAGAGGCTTCTGGTAAATGACAAACATCTGAAAAGTTACTACTTTACCACACCAGACAATGAAACCACTAATTCTTGTGGTTACAGATACCATTGTGACCGCTCAGTATCAGTGCTGCCCAAGTTGCTGCACCTCTCAAGTCGATTGGTTACTTTACATATTTTTACTAACTACACAAATCTAGTGTAGATTGATGTGTACATTTGATCACAGGGCCACAACATAACAAAATGTGAACACACAATGTAACACACAATGAGTGTAAAAGTTTTCTGTTAACTTCACTTTTTAACAAGATCATTTTACTTGATAATTTTTAAGCCAGCCATACTATATCTCTTTCATTTTCACAACCCCTCCTCTTTCTCTCACATTTTTTCTCACATTTTACTGTCACATCTTACTTTCAGAGTTACTTCTAACACATGAAACACCCTTGAAAATGTAGCCTCATGATATCATAAGCTGTGTTTATTATACAGCATTATGCTGCAAAAAGCATTAGTTCATCTAATTTCTTTTTCACTATTACAGCTAGATGACAAACCTGCCAAAAATAGTATGTATGCTATAAACTCTCTTGTTTACATCCTTTTTAGAGGCTTAAATGTATTATAATGTATTTAGGTACAGTATGGTAAAAAAAAAAAAAAAAAGAGTGATAAATGTGCTAAAAAGACATTTAGAGATGTCTTTGGTCATTTCAAGCAAACTTTGGCCTGTGTTTGTATTATGGATGCTTCATAACACTGTGCACAGATGTCAGTGGATGTGCTTAGAAAGGACATCGACTCAAACAAAAAACAACAGTACTGTTGATTAAGTCAACAACACATTGAAATATATTTCCAGTTGACAAAACTTTTGACATGACCTACGACCTTAAGTCTGTACAATTAACTGAACAGACTGCATAGCTTTCTATTCACAGTTCATCTGCTCACTTCATTTCAGTTCACTACTCACTACTCCCTAAACAGGGGATATCTGTTTAAGTTCATTTGACTTGACAAAATGGGTTAATTTTGAATCTGAACACCTTGCAAAGTTATCAAACATGAACAAAAGTTGAGTATATTGTATGTTTACATAATACATTGTGTATTTACATAAATATTAATTTATTATAATTTAATTAACATAAAGTCATATATAAAAGACTTAAACTGAATAATAAATGTCTGTATTGATTTTTAACATGACATTTAATTTATTTAGTCTGTATAAGAAGTCTATTTGTTTCATGTTTAACCTGTAAACATGATGGTTGCATTTTGACTGTTGCAAACAATCACAGTTAAATTCAATAAAAATTCCAGAACCTCAGCTTCTTTTTCACTGTGCTTATTTTAGTATAGATTTTTGCAGTATTGACGTGATGTGCAATGACTGGAGAGTAAATTTCCCTCTCCACTCCTTCAGATTGGACTCTAATTAAATAGGGTTGAATACCATGTTAAGCCCACTATGTAGGACACTTTCGGTTGATTGGAATACACCCTATGTCTACATGCCTTGTTTCCAGTGGCACCAAATTAAATGCTGTCTTACCATAAATAAGGTCCATATCTCACAGGTCATAGTTTTTTTTTAAATGTTATTATTATTATTTAAAGGGGCCACTGAGAAACCAAAATTCCCTTGATCTTTTGGCATATAAGAGGTCATTGTCCTATAAAAACATCCTGTAAGTTTCAGAACTCAAAACTTTCTCGTTAGTCTACAAACAGCTTATATTGAAGCCAATCTGCCAAAACGACATCTTGTGGAATGTGTTATTTT
>NW_015552556.1:11506-21225 GCF_001515605.1 Sinocyclocheilus anshuiensis
ACCATTGTCCCGCACAAGACCCGGCTCTCCTCGAGCTTTGGGTCGCAGCGGCAGGCCTTAAACGAGCTTAGGCCACGCCCCAGTTCTCACCGCAGCAAAACCTCATTCGCTTCCCGCGTCGGCTCAACTTTTCACCACGGCTCTTCCGGCCGCAGCGTCGCATGTAGCCAGGCCTCCAGCTGTCGTAGCAGTCGCTAGCGCGAGGCTGCCGCCGCCAGCGCCGCAGGCCGTGTTGCAATTAAATTTTTAGGTAAAGTCGCTAAAGGTAGGTCGTTTGTTGTTAAAAGTTGTTAAACGACGTGATGACATTATAGATGTTGACGTCATTTTTGTAACCATGATGCAAAACTGCGTAGAACACGCAATGAAATTACTCAAATTTTCTGTGTTAATTTTCACTAGCTTTTCACCTGTATTTTAAATTACACATTGTACTCCGACAGATGAGACGAGAAATTGATTTTCGTGAAAAGTTAAATAGTGTACAATTATAGGTGCAAACTAACAACTAAGGCATATCATAAAGAAATTATTATTATTATTATTGAGCAAGTACAACTAGCAACCTAATTCGCAAGCGTCGTGCATACTGCTAGGCACCTCTCTCCAAGTCTCTACCAGCTGATGTGCTGCTTGGCTGGCTAGCTGTTTCAATACTTACTACTTATTGTGTGGTTAAGAGGAAAAGCATGTCTTTTCATCATTTTATGATGTTGTCAAAGTCGTCATATTTCTCCTGCTACTTCTAACCTCTTCCTTTTCAGTGGTCTCCAGCTCCCATAGCACACATTAGCGTGAGGCTGCCTCTGCAAGCTGTGCAGGCTGCACAGGCTCTCCAGCATTTTTCCCTGAATATCACAAGCCCCCGTGGCCTACAGCTACAGCAGCTGAAACAAGCACAAAGCTGCTTACGCTTGCAACACATGCCCTCACATCTCAGTCTTTCCTCCTGTTACTTCTAATCCTTTTCAGTGGCCTCCAGCTCCCATAGTGTATACATAATATGTATACATAATCTTTTTTTTATTTTTTTTATTTTTTTTTATTTACCATGCTGTCATACTTAACACATTTTATAGGAAATGAACAGCGACACAATAAGGTTCTGAAAGTGCTGTAATTGTTTGTGTTATCACATTGCTTATAGAAGGTTGTGACAGACCCAAATCATCACTGCTGCATAGTTGCATTTTTCCAGTTGCCAAATATGTTCATGTAGTTAATGTAGTGATTACTTCCATTTCTGGCGCTATGGCATTTCTGCACGGTGTTGGCGTGTCTCTAATAAGATCGGACACAAACATAATCCTTGCACGATCTAATGTGTTGCATCTTATTAACTCACTGTCATGCACTGTGCAACACATTTCTTCTCCCTCTTCATGTTTCGTCCATTTTCTCCACTGCTAAAGAAACTCTTATGCCTCTTAAAAGTCCTCGTCCGTACTCCTAACAATTTTGGACCTTAAGACCTCTTTTAAGGGTTAAGATGCTTTCTGAATCACTTTTTTCTTTACTAGGATCTTTTCTTTAATTTTAAGAGGAAACACCCCCATTTCTAAGAATTTTCTTAGAATTTTGTTACTAGGAGCAACTCTTAGCACTAAGATTTTTTTATGAATACGGGCCCTGGATTTACTAAAGACAATTATTTTTGCGGCTGACATATATGCATTTGTAGGAGTTACCATTTCAGATGCATGTGGCACTCTGGGGTCTATTTTTGTAGAGAGTAGTTTGCAAATTGCTCAGATAGAGGCTTCTGGTAAATGACAAACATCTGAAAAGTTACTACTTTACCACACCAGACAATGAAACCACTAATTCTTGTGGTTACAGATACCATTGTGACCGCTCAGTATCAGTGCTGCCCAAGTTGCTGCACCTCTCAAGTCGATTGGTTACTTTACATATTTTTACTAACTACACAAATCTAGTGTAGATTGATGTGTACATTTGATCACAGGGCCACAACATAACAAAATGTGAACACACAATGTAACACACAATGAGTGTAAAAGTTTTCTGTTAACTTCACTTTTTAACAAGATCATTTTACTTGATAATTTTTAAGCCAGCCATACTATATCTCTTTCATTTTCACAACCCCTCCTCTTTCTCTCACATTTTTTCTCACATTTTACTGTCACATCTTACTTTCAGAGTTACTTCTAACACATGAAACACCCTTGAAAATGTAGCCTCATGATATCATAAGCTGTGTTTATTATACAGCATTATGCTGCAAAAAGCATTAGTTCATCTAATTTCTTTTTCACTATTACAGCTAGATGACAAACCTGCCAAAAATAGTATGTATGCTATAAACTCTCTTGTTTACATCCTTTTTAGAGGCTTAAATGTATTATAATGTATTTAGGTACAGTATGGTAAAAAAAAAAAAAAAAAGAGTGATAAATGTGCTAAAAAGACATTTAGAGATGTCTTTGGTCATTTCAAGCAAACTTTGGCCTGTGTTTGTATTATGGATGCTTCATAACACTGTGCACAGATGTCAGTGGATGTGCTTAGAAAGGACATCGACTCAAACAAAAAACAACAGTACTGTTGATTAAGTCAACAACACATTGAAATATATTTCCAGTTGACAAAACTTTTGACATGACCTACGACATTAAGTCTGTACAATTAACTGAACAGACTGCATAGCTTTCTATTCACAGTTCATCTGCTCACTTCATTTCAGTTCACTACTCACTACTCCCTAAACAGGGGATATCTGTTTAAGTTCATTTGACTTGACAAAATGGGTTAATTTTGAATCTGAACACCTTGCAAAGTTATCAAACATGAACAAAAGTTGAGTATATTGTATGTTTACATAATACATTGTGTATTTACATAAATATTAATTTATTATCATTTAATTAACAAAGTCATATATAAAAGACTTAAACTGAATAATAAATGTCTGTATTGATTTTTAACATGACATTTAATTTATTTAGTCTGTATAAGAAGTCTATTTGTTTCATGTTTAACCTGTAAACATGATGGTTGCATTTTGACTGTTGCAAACAATCACAGTTAAATTCAATAAAAATTCCAGAACCTCAGCTTCTTTTTCACTGTGCTTATTTTAGTATAGATTTTTGCAGTATTGACGTGATGTGCAATGACTGGAGAGTAAATTTCCCTCTCCACTCCTTCAGATTGGACTCTAATTAAATAGGGTTGAATACCATGTTAAGCCCACTATGTAGGACACTTTCGGTTGATTGGAATACACCCTATGTCTACATGCCTTGTTTCCAGTGGCACCAAATTAAATGCTGTCTTACCATAAATAAGGTCCATATCTCACAGGTCATAGTTTTTTTTTAAATGTTATTATTATTATTTAAAGGGGCCACTGAGAAACCAAAATTCCCTTGATCTTTTGGCATATAAGAGGTCACCGTATGATAAAAACATTCTGTAAGTTTCAAAACTCAAATCTTTCTCGTTAGTCTAAAAACAGCTTATATGGAAGTCAATCAGCCGAAACGACAGCTTGTGGAATGTGCCACTTGTGGATGTAGTAGTGTGGCTAAACCCCACCTCCGCAGAAGAAGATCAACGTCTGCTTCTACATCACTGCCTGTTTAGCCCCGCCCCACCCCCCAATTTACGCATGCAGCGTTTATGAGAGATGCGAATGGGTCTACGCAAAAAGATGCCTCTGAAGACAATGAGACGCAGTGCCAAGTTGTGGAAAAACAGTCTTTGCATTGCCTTCCTTCTGATCCCAACGTTAGGAAAGGGTGGATGAAATTTATTTTGAATGAAGTTCCAGGCTGTCAGTAAGAACTTGGTCCTTTGATTCGTTTACAAACAAGGCACAATTTGATGTGAGATTTTCAGAAAGATTGAAACTAAAAGACGATGCTGTGCCGAATATATTGGATCCGACAGTAATGTTGCAACACAAGTGTGAGTAACTTTTTTTTAATTTTTTATTACGTGATCACTATTGCTTTGTCTGTTAAACAGATCGTTCAATATGAGTATTTATGCGTTTTTAACCTAAATCACAGCAGCGTCCATCTATGAAGGACATATAGGCTGTCAAACATACACAACTGTTAGCCAATCTTAGCAGTGGGAATTTTACTTCCGAGTCTACAATCCACCACACCTATATTCAAACAGAGCGTTCTGATGAGGGGGGTTAAAACAGAGCCCATTAGGCCTACTTCTAAATTATGATGTTTTTTGATGTAAAAATCTTGATTAACATTATAAGTGGACCTCAGAGAACAGTACAGAAAAATAAAAAAACAGAGGCAGTTCATGACCCCTTTAACCATCTCAGATTATGAACCCCTGATAGATCTGAGACAAAGAACATTACTCAATGTAATAAACTCAAAGTTTATTACAGCACACTACTGACATTACAACATGCTCTGGTCTGATACATAGAGAAATTAAGAGACACTAGGTACACTACACGCATCCAAATAGTCCATCAGACTGATGGCTCAATCTGACAGAAAAGCTTTCATGTAAACACCTCAATTTATCGGACTGTGGTCAATCTGAATGAATTTTCATTTGAGGTTTTTACAGCCCCTTCTAGGTGGCTGATGTGAGAAGAGTAATAATATAATAATCACGTTTTGCATGTGAAATCTACATGTAAATGTACTGCGACAAATATCGATAAAAGCATTTCCCTCAAATATCCTCAATCTGAATTAATTTTCATTTGAGGTTTTTACAGCCCCTTCTAGGTGGCTGATGTGAGAAGAGTAATAATATGATAATAATCACGTTTTGCATGTGAAATCTACATGTAAATGTACTGCGACAAATATCGATAAAAGCATTTCCCTCAAATATCCAAAGTTCTGGCATGAAACTCTAGATCAGGGGTTGGCAAGTAAGTTTGGCATCGGGCCAAAACAAATTCGCCACTAGATGACAGGCCAAAATATAGTCAAAGGATAATTTAAGAAATTAATTGATGAAAAATGCAACTAGAATTGCCTGTGACAGACTTTTACTTTTGTAACTGGTAGTGAGCTGTTACTCTGTGTTAAATCATGTGGACAGTCATTAACAAAAAGCCACATTTGTGTGGCGGTGTCCGGGTTTTACACTGGATAAATTAGTAAAGCAAAGTAGTGACACGTAACCTGGCACGTATCTTCATTCACCAACTTGCAACACAGACCGCCTTGCTAAAACACATATGTGGGAGATACGGAATGGATAAAAATAACTCAAAAAATAAAAGAGGACTTGAATAAGCCCATTAATGGCATATCTGAGTCATGCTCTTAACGAACTGTTTTATTTCCTCTTTCCATAATGTGAATAATAGCCTAAATTTGTATCATTTTAATTTGCTTGTTTACACAATGGAGCCTAACTTATTGTAATTATTTGACGTAGCCTACTTTTACACTCAGAATTATTCTGGCATCCCCATGTACAAAACTGCATTTTTTTAAAGGGGTCATATGATATTGCTAAAAATAACATTATTTTGTGTATTTGGTGTAATGCAATGTGTTTATGCGGTTTTAGGTTAAAAAACGTCTAGGTTACTTGTGTAACCCTCGTTCCCTGAAGGAGGGAACGGAGACGTTACGTCAGTCGTGACTGACGAATTGGGATCTCGCCCGAGAGCCCAATCACCTTCGACCATATTGTGTTTCTGGCAGAGATGATGGCGATTATTGTAGGGTTGCAGTGGGTGGAGCAAGTAAAACCTGATAGAGTGGTATGTTGTGTTGATTCTGTAGCAGCCCTTTACAGTATTAAAAACATGAAATCTAATAGAGAAGATTTAATGCTAGAAATCCATATAACCAGGGTTATTATAGTTAACAAGAACAAAAACTAAAACCATTAAAAAAAATCATTATTTTAAATAAAAAAATAATTAAAACTGAAATAAAATATAAAACCCCTTCAGCTAGTTGCAACATTTCTCATTTTCATTTAGTGTAACTTGTACTAAAATAACCTAACACCTTAAGTACAATTTAAAAGAAAACAGAAAATATAAAAATAAAAACTAACCCAAAATATTAATGAATATATAATAGTATCTCAATGATACTAAAATAATAGTCTCTCTAATTCAGCCTTTAGTGTGTTTAATGGAGTTTGATGTGGAAGCTCATGCATGGCATGCATTTTCATTGTATTGCAAATACAAAAAAGTATATAATACAAATTGGATTGACTAAATTTAGACACGTGAATGGATTATTTTGGTGCTGTTAGACAAATAC
The DNA here is from genome assembly GCF_001515605.1 of Sinocyclocheilus anshuiensis. NCBI lineage: Eukaryota > Metazoa > Chordata > Actinopteri > Cypriniformes > Cyprinidae > Sinocyclocheilus > Sinocyclocheilus anshuiensis. The sequence continues at coordinate 17,755 of NW_015552556.1, forward strand.
TTTTAATCTACTGTAATTGTTCAACATAATTAAGAAAGCTTGTTACTTTACCACACTAGACCATTATACCACTGTCCCATGTGGTTACAGACACAGTTGCTGATCTCTTAAAATTTGAACTGCTACTTTTCACATTGCAAACTACAGATAATGGAAAGCACAAGCCGAATGCCTGCACTGGTTGTCTGATTCAAAACTTTGATATTTTCAAGAAAGACTGAAAATGACTCTAGAGATTATTATCTTCTCTTTCGGCTTAGTAAATGTATATTTCTCCTTATGTAAAATACTGGTACGTTCATTTTGTACAACTCCTACTTCTCACTTTTTCTTACTGCATTTGAACTGTGATACTTATTCAGCAGTCTTCACACTGTAAACCAAATGCTTTTAGTAATGCTAACCTTCTAATGTAAACCATGCACTTTTTACTCTTAAATTGAATTTTCAGTCAATGATAGAGATATGTTGTCAGTCTTGTTTCTCTGTCATAAATCACTAATTAAGATGAGAACATTTTATTTATATTACAAATGACAAGTAGATGTACATTTTTTTTTATTGCCCTGAGCCTCCCCATAACCTGCATCAAAGTTTACAAGCAAATTAATGGAATTAGTGGTAGTATAAACAAAGTATTAACAACATGTAATAGCTCAGAAAAAAAATTATCATGCAATGTTACCTTGGCCATACTTGGCCAAAGGTGTGACTGATATTTTTTAACAATTAGTTGAACAATAAACAATATCACAAGATAAAAAACAACACATACAGCTGCATAGCTACATTTGGGTGTATACTATAAAATCACATGAATTATTAAATATTATTAAATAATCACTAGTTATAGCCATGCAAACACTATGAGCATACATATCAGAATTTGAGTATTTACTTACTATTTAATACTTTTTACAAAATATAGATCAGTCAGGCAAATAATTCATTTTGGCTGATTGATTTTGAGATGTTTAAGATTGGGGCCACGGATATAGTTAAAATATTCCTTATGTTTAAGGCAAATGTAAAATTGGGGGGGTTGGGGTTCAGCTTCAGAAATTGATAGCTTATGGAAGCTAAATATTTATTTATTTATTTACAATGTTGGCATATTTGTCAAGACTGTTTTATGTGGAAGGGTCTGAGTTTAATGGAAAAAAATGATATCAATTATTACTCGTATGAAGTGCAATTAATGAAGAACTATGATTTTTTTCCCCAATTCCTCTCGAAGTGCTGTGATCAGCACCATTAACTATAACGTTCAATGGAAAATGCTCCGGAGTCGTTGGAGAACTTCTCATCAGTTTTGATTGAATGCTGGCTGTGGTCTCTGGTCCTGTACAATGAGTTACTGCTCGGAATATGTGAATCTGATACCTACAAACAGAGCAATAGACAGACAGGCAAAGATTATTTTCATTTTCATCCTAACTAGATAGATGTAATGCTGTTGTCGACTTGCTCGCAAAATGCAAACCTCTTCAAATTTCTTGGCCTTGTATTGGTCAGCTCCTTTCAAAAAGTTCAGCAGAATGATGTCACAAAGCACTGTACCCTAACATATAAAAACAAACAAACAAAAAACATTAAGAAAAAATGACAGTTTTGTCCACTGAAATTGGTCCTCATATTCTGGTATATTCTGATATTTAATCTTCCCATTAATGTTAACAAATAAGAATTATTTTCTATTGTGAATAATTTCAGAACATGAACAATATTAAAACATTTGTATGCATCCATTAATGTCATGCCTTCATGGAAATACATGCAAATGCTTTAAAGATATTATAAGTAGAAAAAAAAAAAGAGAAAGAATTGGTGCATCTCAAAATGTACTTTAATTAATGATCAAGATGAGGATGGAGGTAAAACTGATGTCATGAAAGTTATAGTTATATAAAAAGATAAATATACAGTATATTATACAAAAGAACTGGCATGTGGTTCTCTGAGACATTACCTGGTTTCTATAAAGTGTCTCCATTATGCAAGTAAATTATGTCTATACTGATCGATCTTTCCTGAAGATCTGGGGCCAGTCAGGCGGTTTGCTCACTTCTCACTTGGGTCACATTTCAGATGATTTATCACATTTTCATTATTTGAGTTATTTCATTACATGCTTACACTGGTCAGAACTGCGGTAAAAGTGTTGTGCTTAGTAACTGGCAGGACAGACCAGGACTGTCACACACACAGTTTTTTTTCTTAGACTCTGCTACCATTTTTGCTTGAATTGACTGACATTTTAAAGTTTTTTCTAAGAATGTTGTATGGCAAAAATTTAAGTACACTGAAAAAGTGTACTTATAACTAAAAGATATATTTGAATTGGATTTGGTGAAAATAAACTGTTTAATGTTCGTGCACAGAATAGTAATGAAGACATACCACACCAACAGAGGTGAAGGCAGCAACCATGTTGATCAGAGTTGGGATCATGTCAAATTTTCCTGCCTTTAAAGAGAAGATGTAATGAGCAATTATGCTCACACTTGCATTCAAAATACACAAACATGTATATGAATATGAACTCACATCTCCATTAACCAGCACATCAAATCTGATGGCGTAGGCTTTCAGCAGAGTGCGATACTCGGTCCCGTTCTCCATTTTGAAATACTTTGCGTACCTAAGGACAAAGATTTAGACAAATAAGGATTTCAATAAGGATTATCCAACCTGCTAACTTTGAATGATTTAGTGCCTTTTTGTAATATTTTATACACTCTTAAAAAAAGGTGCATAAAAGGTTCTTCACAGCGATGCCATTTGGTTCTTTATGGAACCATTTAGAAAAAAAATGTTGTTCTATGGCATCGTGAAGCACCTTTATTTTTAAGAGTGTAGTATGGGGGCCACTCTAAAAGTTTGGTGAGCAACAACTATGAACATCAATTTTATGGAACCATTTAGAAAAAAAATGTTCTTCTATGGCATCGTGAAGCACCTTTATTTTTAAGAGTGTAGTATGGGGGCCACTCTAAAAGTTTGGTGAGCAACAACTATGAACATCAGGAATTAGGTCATATGAATGAAGTATGTGCGTTTGCTTGTGCAGTATCATTAGAGCTCTGCAGACTGCAGCATTCTTCATTCAACTTTAAAGGGTTAGTAATTGTACGAAGCTACGAGAATACATTGTGCGCAAAAGAAAACAAAATAACGACTTTATTCAACAATTTGTCTCCTCCGCATTACCCTGTAGCGCCATTTTGGAGAATATCCGCTGGACGTAAAGCAAGGTATGCTGTTCTGTGTCAGCTGCGTCACGCTGGATCTGTTTCCTACATTGTTGGGATTTGATCTGAACGGAAACAGCGTATCCGTGTGATGCAGCTGACATAGAACAGCATACGCTGTTTTCATCCAGCGGTCGAAGGTCTTATGGGTCTTACGGGTTTGAAACGACATGAGGGTGAGTAATTAATGACAGAATTTTCATTTTTGGGTGAACTATCC
>NW_015552556.1:28223-30597 GCF_001515605.1 Sinocyclocheilus anshuiensis
CTGAAATGTTCCCAAGTCCAGAAACATAGCAAGGAGATCTGTAAAATAATCCATGTGACATCAGGGGTTCAAACGTAATTGTACGAAGCTACGAGAATACATTGTGCGCAAAAGAAAACAAAATAACGACTTTATTCAACAATTTGTCTCCTCCGCATTACCCTGTAGCGCCATTTTGGAGAATATCCGCTGGACGTAAAGCAAGGTATGCTGTTCTGTGTCAGCTGCGTCACGCTGGATCTGTTTCCTACATTGTTGGGATTTGATCTGAACGGAAACAGCGTATCCGTGTGATGCAGCTGACATAGAAAAGCATACGCTGTTTTCATCCAGCGGTCGAAGGTCTTATGGGTCTTACAGGTTTGAAACGACATGAGGGTCAGTAATTAATGACAGAATTTTCATTTTTGGGTGAACTATCCCTTTAAGGTGGAAACAAAAGCTTCCAGAACCTGAAGTTGTATCCTGGAGACACAGTGGTCTTCTCTGACATGGCGTCCAGGCGAGTGAAGGAGTAGGCCGGCTTGCACTCATCATCTGCCTTGTCTAAATCACACACCCACGCTATTTTTATCCCTATCACTCCCCCCTGAGCGAGAGAAAGAGAGAGATACTTTACACAAATCCAATTTGACTTTGCACTTAAGGAGAGTTTTTTGTACAACACTTATTAGATACTTTTATAAAAACAGTTATTATTTAATACAACAGGTATTTCTTTGTTGTCTTTTAAACCATTCCATTGGTAGAGGTTACAGGACATTATGAACTAACTGGCCAAATTACTTTTAAATTATCTGTGTATCAAACTTATTTATAGAATTGTTGTATAGAAGCAATGTAACACTCACATAAATAAATAAATAAATAAATAAATACATTAATTACAGTAAGAAAGCAAGGGGGAAATTAACCAATAAATAAATAAATAATTAAAATAACTAACTTTTTTAGCAAGGGTAGAAAAGTCCTGTTGTGCAAATCGGATCACATGCCCCACTTTGAATATTGGACAATACATGTTACTCTCAAAGTCAAAATTACACTGCTTTATGTAGGAGCTATTGATGTTGGGCAAAAAGTTTCCCCTGAAAGGAAAATAGAAATATTTAATAACCTCAGAAATGCAGATATTATCTTGAAACAATTTGCCTTTGTGTTTAATTGGCATTACTTTGTGAAGTTAAAACGTGGGAAGCGAATGCTGTTCTTGATGAAGATGGTGAAGTTCTCCACCTCCATCATGGGGTTTCTGAGTAAGAAAAAACTTCATCAGATCTTTTATTCAACCATGTACACATCTATTCATTTGTTCATTTACAAGCAGACTCACGGTTGAATTTCATCAATCTCTGCAGGACACCATCCTTTGATCTCACAGGTTTTGTAGGTAGCGTTGAAGTTCACACATTGTCCTGTCAGCAACCCTTGAGACAGCCAATGAAAATAAGCATAACATAGACCAGGGCTGTTCAAACCTGCTCCTGAAGGGCCACAGTCCTGCTCCAACCTTAATTAATAAACCCACCTGAACCAGCTAATCAGACTCACTACATATTTCCTAATTCAAAGGGTGCATCCTTTGAAGGCTGCTTTTGTCACTAGTGCAAAACAAACCGTGGGATAGTCTGGGCAACACAGGATTCATCTGTTGTATCCTTCATTGCCCGAAAGGGAATTCATTGCCCGAAATACAACAGATGAATCCTTTGTGGTCCAGACTATCCCACAGTTCGTTGTGCACCGGTGACGATATATTTTGTGACGATAAATGATTTTTTGGTTGGGGAGAAAATGCCGGATTCATCGGCACCGATAGCCTTGTGAGCAGCACACTGACATATGGCGCAGTTGCGGTTTGAGTGTCCCGAGAACGAATCCCGCCTCGTGGACCTTTCCCGTTCCCACCCCCCATCTCTCTCTCCCACTCACTTCCTGTCATATCTCTACTGTCCTGTCATAGAAAAAAAAAAAAAAAGAAAATGCCGGATTACACTTTTAAATTAAGTATTGGGTTTAAAAAAATTTAAATCTTTCTTTTATAGGTAATTAATACTATTTATTATGTACATAAATGGACCAAGGTGAACATATTTAGACAGGTTCTAAACCAGGGCTGTCCAAACTCGGTCCTGGAGGGCCGGTGTCCTGCAGAGTTTAGCTCCAACGCTAATTAAACACACCTAAACCAGCTAATCAAGCTCTTACTAGGCATAGAAACTTCCAGTCAGGTGTGTTGAGGCAAGTTGGAGCTAAACTCTGCAGGACACCGGCCCTCCAGGGCCGAGTTTGGACATCCCTGTTCTAAACCCTATTTTATTTTCAGACTTTTGAATTGAACTAGTACTAACAGTGCTGCCTCTCAACAACGTCA
>NW_015552556.1:33355-58152 GCF_001515605.1 Sinocyclocheilus anshuiensis
CAGAACACTCACGCCCCCTCACACACACACACACACACACACACACACACACACACACACATTACTTACATAAAAAAGACATACTATAAAATAAAGACATTTGAATTTCAAATAGTACAAAGTATTTGCTGCATTTATGAACAGATTTTCCAAATTACAACATCCTCAAATGTCTCCAAAGGGAGATTTTTTTTTATACTTACTTATCTTTTCATGACAATTCTGTCATCAAACAATGTGATATGTTATACAAACAAACATAGATTATATGTAGTATACAGTATATGTATATGTACTGTATTAAAGTACACTGTATATATACTTTACTAAAGTATACTGAACAAAATTATAAATGCAACACTTTTGTTTTTGCTTTTTGTAGACTTTTTCTATGTACACAAAAGGCCTATTTCTCTCAAATATTGTGGGGATATACACCTCTAAATATTGTAAAACTGCTTGAGATTTACTTGAGTAGGTGTGACATAATCGGCTACATCCATGATCCGGTTGTTATACTCTCCAAACCCTTTCACTTTAGTCATGACTGATGATTCGATAGCTGTGTCTCTCACTTGATATGCTTTCTCATACAAAAACACCCAGCTGAGGGAGGTTGGGTAGGGTGGAAATAGAGAGAGAGGGGGGGGAAAGATATAGAGAGTGATTTAATTACTTTCTTTAATGTAAAACACTCACAAATATTACAAAATACTAAAAAAAGTAACCTATGCTGTCCAAGCACTTTATTACCAAGATCAAAAAGATGATTCCTACTTTCATTCAATTGCCTCTTAAAGTACTTTACATCAATTATGTTAAAACAAAAAGACTAAACGCAAGCCGTTGAATTGTATAGTAATGATTAATCAAATTTACTATAGCCTAATATATTTCGCTTTACAATGTTTTTAAACAGAAACCGTTTGATTTTTGATTTGTTTGGACACAATCTTAAATCTATCTATTCCACTGACATTATAAAAACATTGTCTCAAAACAACTCACCCAACGAAGTATGTGATGATGAGGAGTTGGACGACACGGTTTATGATGCCAATAGTCCAGCTCTTTACCACCACGGACTTGGTCGTCTCATAGGTAAAGAAATCTGTTATGCAGTTCCACATTTTTCCAGAACACTGCTGCATTCACAAAAATTATACACTCCGCGTGTATCAACGTATTTGTGTGAATGTTTAGTTAGGAATATAGTGTAGATGCTTGGGATATATCCGTCCAAATGCTTGATCCTGCCTTTTTAAAATCGAAAACCCATGGATTGTCAATAAAAGTCAAAAAAGCTCTTCAATAATCTTCCTTATTTGTTTGCCTGATAAAAAGTCTCCACATCTTGAGAGAAGATGCTTTCAGAGAAGACCCCCTCTCTTCCTCTTAGTCCCTCCCCTTCTCCTCCCTCTTTCCTCATTCTTCCTCCTTCAGTAATTCAATCCTTTCTTCAGATGTAAAATTTACATGTTACACTCAGATGCTTACTTACCAAGTGACTTGCAAAAGCACACAAACCAAAGTCACAATCAAACAATTACAAATCAAAGTTAAGTATTAATCCCCAAGAAGTTCCTAAAGTCTTCTAATGTACATAAGCATACATACAGCATCCATAATAAAACAACTGAATCAGATGCAGGGTATAGGAGTGCATAAAAATGCTATATGTTCAGTGTGTGAGAGGTCTGGAATAGTTGAACCTATAGGTGAGTGACATGCACATAATATCATGACTACCATGACAGCAGCATGCACTAAAAAAGCGGTTTCACACTGGAAGCTCCATTAGCATGGCATTAAAGATTTGAACTTACATCTATGCCTTCTTTGCCCATGAGTTGATAGACTGTATTCAGTCATTTGCAATATTAGCTTATCTAATCCATCATGTTCTGATGAGATTGACTGATGGTTTTTAATGCTTGGAGGCACATAATGTTGTACGTGTAAAAATAATAGTAATAATATTATCAGTAATAATGTTAGTTGCATTCATTTATAATAATAAGAATTATTAGCAATAATATCAGTTTTATTTTTACTAATATTATGTATTTTTAATTAACCCTTTTCTCTTTTACCATTCAAAAGTTTGGGGGCGATATATTTAAATTTTTTTCAAAGAAGTCTCTTATGCTCACCAATTATTAATTATATTATTACAATTTAAAGTAACTGTTTTTAAAAATATGTATTTTAAAATTACATTTATTCCTGTGTTGAATTTTTTTCAGAATTCTTTGAGGAATAGAAAGTTCAAAAGAGCATTTATTTGAAATATTTGTAAAATTAAATGCGTAAAAATCTTTACTGTCACCTTTGATTAATGTATCCTTGCTGAATAAAAATTAAACAATAGTGTAGGCTATTAGATAGAAAGCAGATATCAACTTTAATGTAGGATGTTTAAAACACATCAAGTTCAAATGTATATTTTATTTTTTATATTATATTTTACATTCATATATTTATATCAGAGGAACAAAGACCTTCTAACACTGAAATGTCAAGCTGTTCTTTTACAAAGAGCTGGAGGAGAATGTCATGTAACTCCGATTCCAATTAAGCGAATGTGAAAAAATGCGATTAGGATCCATCCCACAACAAGCACTTACACATACACACACTTTAACCACAACTGAAAGGTACCATTTCTTGATATGGCCAAGAGAGCAACCATTAACCTGTGGTTATCTCGCTCTATAAGTACAATACATCTGGGACTTGCTTCCTCGCAAAAACACACACAAAGCAGGAGTAACGCATGACAGAGGACCAAATCAAATGAGAGACAGCAGAGTGAGGCTAAGTTCAAGTACTGCTGGAGTATTTGAAGATGTCTATCAGTCAAGGATAATGTTGAGTGTTAGATGTCTCATGATGATTCGATTGTCTTGAAACAGGATCTTGAGATGAAGGGAGGACACAGAGTGAAAAGGGGGAGAGAGAAAGAGACTGAGGAGAGAGTGCACAGAGTGAAAAGGGGGAGAGAGAAAGAGACTGAGGAGAGAGTGTGGAAATGGATGGGACTCAATACAAATTGGTGAACAAAGTCATCAATGCGCCAAATGCAATAATGAGCAAAGTGGTTTGAGAGGTATGATTGAGAGAGAGACAAAATCCACAGAAACGTAAAAAGCAGACTAAAGAGAAATGGGAGCAGCGGGAAATAAGAGGAGGGGAGAGATGTTGCACATACCAGGAATAAGAAGACATCACATTGATTGGAAAATTAACACTAAGAAGGAAGTAGAGCCCAAAGAAATATTTGATAGAATATTTGAACAGCACAGATATAATAATAGGTTGTCTAAGGTGAGGAATAGCCTACATCCTAATTAAGGGAAAACAATAACAACAGCAGACAATAATAATGGTAATCATTTTTCTCCTTTTTAACCTCACCATAAAAAAAATGGTTCTACTTTTAACATTTCTCTACAAAGTGCAAAAGAGTTATTAAAAAGTATAATAATGATAATATTAATCATAACAATTAAAAAAATCTCATTCTGACTTCATATAGTTCCTTTAGGCTAGCTGATAATAGCAAAGCCAAGGTCAGGGCTTCCCAGGCCAGGGAACACTTGTAAACTGTACTATACAGACACTGTAAGTTGATGTGAAAGAAGGTGTCTGGAAAATCAATACATGTAATGTAAATATAAATGTAATCCTTGATGAGATATGCACCCGTTTAGTGTTTTGAACAGATTCAGAAAATCTTTACCTGCAGCGGAGTCGTTCACAAGCTGCACGTTATGGCTTTTTTATGCTAATATTCACTTCTTCCAGCATTCTTTCCGTTTTGTTTAGTTCTTTACGAAGTGAGACACCGCCTCAAACGATTTAGTGTTTGAGTGGCTGGCTGTCGCAACCATACCTAGTTTCCAACTGACTTACAGTTATGACTATTTATTCATATAGTCTACTCTGTCTAAGCAGTTTACGCAGTAGACCCCATGCATCGCTAGTTTTGATTCTAGACAACAACAGGGCCACGAGCTTCATAAATTTATGCCAACGAAGACGAAATGGCGCCCTTTGTAGTGGCCTAATGCAGTGGTTCCCAACCCTGGTCCTGGAGGCACCCCAACACTGCACATTTTGCATGTCTCCTTTCTCTGACACACCAATTTCAGGTCTTGAAGTCTCTACTAATGAGCTGATGACCTGAATCAGGTGTGTTTGATTAAGGAGACATGCAAAACGTGCAATGTTGGGGTGCCTCCAGGACCAGGTTTGGTAACCACTGGCCTAATGGGACTGACCATTAATCAGTCTGTTTTCTTTTTTCTCCATAACATCATCAGAAAAGAAAGTGTGAACATTATAATGTTGTGCTGATGTTGATATTCACATTGTAATTCTTATGCTTTACAGCCGAAAGTTAAAGGACGTCACACTTTCCAGAACTTTCCACATCCATTAGCTAAAACAGACTCTCAGTTGTTGGGTTTGTTGGCTTTTTACTATGCTTAAATCCTTTTACTGTTGATGCAACCACATTAACTTAAAAACCACTCTACATTTCCACTTACATTCCAGAGGAGAACTGATGAGCATGCAAACAAGTAAGGGTTGTAAAATATTGAGTTGCTGTTTTCATGACATGATGAATATTCACTTGAGTCATAAATTAAAGATTAATTTTAATTTGTTGAATAATTTGTTAAAAACAATGAAATTTTAAAATGTCGATTTTTTTAATGTTACAGTAAACGTTTACAATTAGTAATGTGTGTGTGAACAAAATACTGTATAAAATAAATGGTGAGCTCAGATCAAACTCAAATTATGAATACAGGATGAATACAAATGTAAAGATTTTTTTTTCATAATTTGTTAATCAAATGCGAATACATATAGAGCAAGCTCAATAGCTGTGTCAAAGATACGGTTTATGTCGTGTTTGGAAAGCAGCACTGTAAAATATCTCTGTACAAGCAGGGATCTAAACAAGGACAGGACAACATAAAATACACACTATTGTAAAGAAACAGATCACCCATGTTTTGTTCCAAAACTCTTTTCCACGCAATTGGAATGAGTAGGGAATGAAGCATAAAACCTTCAGAAAAGATAGAAAAAGCAACCAGCAGTATAAAAATTGGCTGATTCAAGAATGAAACATTCAAACCTATTTTGTGAATTGGATTAGTTGATTCACTGAAAAGACAGCTCAAAAGAAGGATTTGTTGATGAAACAGACATTTCTACTTCTTTCGTGAATGAGCCAAGGAGAGCTAAGGTGCGGAATATAGCGTACTAGTCGTATGGACTGATTTTGATACCTTTATGGTGCCTTATAAAGCTGTAGTCCTCATTCATTGTAATTGCATGGAAAAAACTCACCAGTATGTTTGTCAAAATCTGTCCTTTTGTATTCCATAGAAGAAAAAGTCCTCTGGGTTTGGAACAACATGATAGTAAGTAAATGATGACAGAATTTTCATTTCTGGGTGAACTATTCCATTAATATCAACACTACCAAAGGTATATACAAAAGTGTTTATGGTAGTCTTGCCAACTTAAAACAAAACTTAAAGATGTTATGCTGTAATATGTACTGTATCAGGACTTCATCAGGTCATGTACACTATAATGATGAAAGGGAAATGTTTTTTTCTTCCAGTCCCCTTTTAATGTGTCTGTCATTAGTGTCTTTTAGTCTGAGCCAGACTCTTCAGAGCTAGGCGGTGTGGTGACCACTTCCTCTTCATCAGACCCCTGCATAAAAATAGCACCAACAGAGAGTGACAGGGAGACAATGAATACAATGAATACCTGCTTGTATAAGATTAAAACTAAATAAGGAGATCAAATGATCAACAGTCAAAAAGTGTCAAGAATTCTGGATGTATCAATTGTAAAAACTACACACAAATATGTATTTCATATTAAGGTTAGAATCTAAACTTTGAATATTTTTTAATCTAAATAAATGTGAACTAATTATTTTACAAGAACACAATTTAGGTTAAACAAAACTCTAATTTAAAAAAAATATCATTATTAAACTGCTCTTTTTAAATTCCTATCGAGGTTAATCATGAAAGAATTCATTATTTGGACAGAATTTTGCATTATGCTCAATTTTACATTTAATATAGTAAAATATAGGCAACATGTGATGGAAAAAAATGACTGCTTGTTAAGCTGTGCTCACACTAGACTTCGTCGTGATTTTAATTAGAGTTAGCCAAACTCGAATTTGGGAATGCAGTGAAATGCGAAACTTTTTCGCCTGAGCTTGCGTTTCGCTGTCCCGCATTCGCATACATATGAAATTCAGTGTAATAAAAAGTGACCACCCCTACTGAAACTGAGAAGGCAATTGGTGCAAAAAAATCTGTTATTCAGGCAATACACCAATTTTGACAGCCTAACGTCTCAGGATGTGATGTATGCAATACTCTGTAATATCTTTCTGAGCAGCCACCTATACATTTACCCACCAGTAAGGATACTATGGAAAACACTGTTGCTGTAACTGTGTTAATGAATGAAACAAATTTGTGAAGTGTGTGTTAGTGTTACCTTGCGCTTCCGTCCTTTGCCTTTGTCTGACTCTGATGAGCTCTCCTCACTGGATATGAACTCTCGACTCTTAAAGCTGTCGTTGCCTGTAGCTCGCTCCTTCTCTTTTTCCCTACCACCACCTGACTTCCTTTTCCTCTTTTCTTCATTCTTCCCTCCTTTCTTCTTCCTCTCCCTTCAGGAATGAAATGTGGGGAAAATGGTAAGAAATAGACAGTTACTTAATGCTAAGATCATATTTTGGAACAATATGATGGTGAGTAAATGAACTGTCCATTCAAAGTGAGGCGCAGGACAAAGTTGTGAATATTTTGAGTACTTTTTTGAGCTGCCTGAGGAGCCTCCTCCACTCTCCTTGTAGTCTCTCATCACTCGATCATACTCTTTCTTTGCTTCCTCTGCTTTCGCTTCCCACTCCTGGTGGAAAAACGAGATATCAGTTCAAGTTCAAAGTGAGACTGAAGGAGAAACAAGACAGTTAAAGGAATCTAAAACTTTAAAGGGATAGTTCACCCAAAAATTAAAACTGTCATTAATTACTCAACCTCATGTCATTCCAAACCTGTAAGACCTTCGTTCATCTTCGGAACACAAATTAAGATATTTTTGATGCAATCCCAGAGCTTTCTGACCCTGCATAGACAGCAACATCGATAAAAGGCAGTAAGAACATCGATAAAATAGTCCATTTGACATCAGTGGTTCAGCTGTAATTTTATAAAGCTACGAGAATACTTTTTGTGCGCAAAGACGCGGAGGAGACGAATTGTTGAATAAAGTCGTTATTTTTGTTTTCTTTGCACACAAAAAGTATTCTCGTAGCTTTATAACATTACGGTTGAACCACTGTTGTCACATGGCTTATTTTAACGATGTCCTTGCTACCTTTCTGGGCCTTGATCGTGTTAGGATCCTTGCGGCCTATGCAGGGTCAGAAAGCTCTCGGATTGCATCAAAAATATCTTAATTTGTGTTCCGAAGATGAACGAAGGTCTTACAGGTTTGGAACGACATGAGGGTGAGTAATTAATGACAGAATTTTCATTTTTTGGGTGAACTATCCCTTTAATATTGAGGAAAGTCCAGTGAATGTGCCAGTGGTAGAGAATGTATGTCACCTCTTTCTTCTCTTTGCTAAGTTGTTTCCACATTTCTCCAGCCTTTTTGGAGATTTCTGTGATAGAGATGCCCGGGTTCTCTGATTTAATGCGGTCTCTGCTAGAGTTCAGCCAGAGCATGTAGGCACTCATTGGCCTCTTGGGGGCGCTGCTGTCCTTTGCCTTTTTCTACACGCAAGAACACACAAGTAGCATTGAATTTTGAGAGTAAAAAAATAAATTACTAAATGTACTTAAAATAAATGTAAATAACCAGTGTGCAACCTCTGTCACCCACATGTTTTATCCTTCCCTCTTCTCACCTCTTTCTTTCGTGGTTTTCTTTCTTTTACAAATTTAGCTTTCTTGGCTGGTTTCTTCTTCCGATCGCCATCACTGTCCCCGTCATCAGCGCTGCTTTCACTGGCAGAGGCCTTACTGTCATACCTGACACACAAATATGACTTAATGATTTATCACCCTTACCATTAAATACGGGTTTGGCCTAGATTTTGTTCATTTTCTGAGGAAAAGTGTCAACATTAAGGTGTTCTAAGTGGTTTTTAGTATCAAATGTCATTGATAGGGTATTCTGGGTGGTTTTATAGATGTTTTTTTGCCAGTTTGTAACGTTTGCCAGGCAAAAATCGCAAGTATCTCTTTAACAAGCCACGTGATTTGAGGTATCAAGAGGTTTTTAAACGATACAGCATGAACTATACACCAAAGTTTAATACTTACATTTAAGAGTTTGTTCATGTATGAGAAATAAATAGTAATTTCGTTTGCCTTTGCTAAAACTGTGGCATATCAACACAAAGCCTCTTACTCCTCTGCAATTTCATCATCTTCTTCTCCAGGATTAAAAGACTCGTCTAAAGAAAAAAAGTAAAATGTTAATGTTTCACGCAAAGCATATTCCGATCAGTTATCATTTTTGACATCTAAACACCTGCACCTAGGGGTGGGCAATATGGCCACAACGTTGTCAAGCTTATAGAAGAATAATAAATCGTCATCAATAAATACATTTAAAAAATAATAATAATAATTTCAAGCAATAGGATAAATCAATGTAACAGTACAAAGACACAATTGAAATAAAGTGATATAAGTTTTTCCATTTATTTCTAAAAGAATAAATACTACAGAAACTGAAGTATCCATTTGAGTTTCTTTTGTCTTATTGCGCTATTTTATATACTTGTTGCATTTAAAACAGCAAGGCTTAAAAACATAACTTATGCGAGAGTGCAGCATTATAAAATGACATGACCGCAACTGCAACAATCTGAAATCTCTACAGATTGACAATTTTCTACCGGTTTATTGTGTCTACACCTGTCATCTAAACACAAAATCATATTAAGCTTGCCGACTGATTGGCTCAGAGAGCTGCCACTCACCACTCTCGCCCTCTGAGTCATCACTGTCATTGGCCTCCTCACGGATCTTGCCCTCTTCTTTCATGCGCTCCAGGTATGCATCATGCTGGTCGTCGTCTGAATCACTGTACATGTTATCATTACCTTTCATACCCTGACAGAGTACAAATTAAAATATCAGTGCTATATATAAATGTCATTGCAAAGTTAGTATTTGTAACAAAGCAGACACAAGAAAGCCCTCTCCAAGCAAAAGATTTCAAACCCACTCATGTTCTCATACTCAACAGCCTTTCTCTCTCACACACACACACACACACACACACACACACACATTCATATAAGCAATCAGTGTTAACTCATTTAAAAGCACTCCCTTGAGCAATGCTGTCTTCATAGCACACAGAATTATCTAGCATACAAAAGGTTTTCTCGTAAAGTGACCACAAAATTATATTCAGATTTCAGACAAAATACTATTGTGGTCTTAATGAAAGTCTGTGTGATCTGAACACAGCATTAAGCTGGTCAAATCATAACCAGCAGTCAGCCTTTAAACATTTTGCTGGATGAGACATCTGCATTAAGCCATCAAAGATAACACTCGGGTTGTGATTGAGATGCGCAAACAAACACCATGCAAGCAAGTTATAGGAGAACCGACACCAGACCAAACTGCAGGGCAATACCAACCTTTTTCTACATGAACACAATACAGACATACACCACAAACACAAAGAGTAGAATAAGTGTACGTCCACGGTGTGAGGGGTCTATGGACATGTCTAAGTGGATGAATATTATGTACTGCTTGATAGGAAGCAAGAAGAACTGTAGACGTACCTCTTTGAAGCCTCTGTTCTTGATGCTTAACTTCTTAGCATTGACGAAGTCAAAGAGTTTCCCATATTCCTCCCTGAAGAAGAGGCAGATTAAACAAACAGAGGATAAAGACTCTGAGTTAAAGCTTGTTCACACCAAGAACGATAACTGTATGTGACCCTGGACCACAAAACCAGTCATAAGTCACACGGGTATATTTGTATCAATAGCCAACAATACATTGTATGGGTCAAAATGATAAATGTTTCTTTTATGCCAAAAATCATTAGGATATTAAGTGAAGATATTTTGTAAATTTCCTACAGTAAATATATCAAAACTTTATTTTTGATTAGTAATATGCATTGCTAAGGAATTAATTTGGACAACTTTAAAGGAGAGTTTCTCAATATTTCGATTTTTTTGCACCCTCAGTAAATAGTTGCATCTCGGCCAAATATTGTCCTATCCTAACAAACCATACATCAATGGAAAGCTTATTTATTCAGTTTTGAGATTTTTACTAAATCTCAATTTCAAAAAAATTTCAAAAAACCCTTATGACTGGTTTTGTGTTCCAGGGTCACATATTAGCTTCCACACCAATGGATGATAAAGTTAAAGTTTATTATAAAAGTGTGTCCTGTGGTTTTGTCATCTTAAATGCTTGAGCTCTTTAAAGTTGGGTGGATTCTGATTGGCTGTCAATGTTTTCATTCATAAGCTGAAAAAAAAGAGAGAAAAGTCATTCAATCAATATCGTTCCTCTGTGTTGTTAGCATTATAGCTGTGGTGTGGACATCCCTATTCAATTTAGTAATTGATTAACTATCTTTAGTACATTATATAGGGAAATCTTGAATGTTTTAGTGAGATATGTTTTTATATAGTAGCTCATTAGATATGAAACACAGTAAATCATACAATCACAATGAGAAATGTGCTAGAACAATGAGAGTTGTGTGTAGCATTTTTACAAAAATAACGTACCAGAATGTAGTGCAAAATTGAGTTAAAGTTCGCTCAAAAAATGACCTGTCATTGTTTACTCTTTTCAAACCTGTATGACTTACTTTCCTCAGTGGAACAGAAAATATTATATTTTTAAAGAATTCTCAAGTGTTTTTTTTTTTTTTTTGTCTACACAATGGAAGTCAGTGGGGTCCAATTTTGCTTGGACAAAATGGACAAAAACAGAAACATTTGGGTAACTATTCCTTTTAGTTTTGCAGAAAGTGTTGTTTCTCACACATTAGTGTGATGTGATTAACTGATGCCTTGGTGTATTGATTCAGTCATAATGTGTGTTAAATTGAAAATACTTTAATGTGCATAAAGTAGCTTTGATTTTTTTTCGCTTAACATCTAATGTAGAAGGGGTCAGGTCACTAAAAGAGAGGGGCAATTTTACTCCAGAATAACAAATAAAATCACCACAAAGAGACAGCACAGACATTCTATGGCAGATGGGGGTAAGTGCTTAAGGACATAATGGCAGGAAGTGCCTTAAACAGGATATGGACACTGGCCTTTTCATTACTGGTGTGGTCTAGTTCCCACAAAGCTATGTTCTCAACAATTGGACAAGACTAACTTTGGGCTCATGGGTACCTCTCGATGCTGCTGAAGGTGTATTGATTTCCCTGCTTGGTCTCGATCTCGAAATCAAAGGAGCGGGTGGTGGTGGTTCCACGAGCAAAGTTCACGCAGGCGATCTCATCAAAGCGCAGGTGCACTGGGGGCTTGTGCACATAGATGAAACCTCTTTCCAGAGGATACAACAGCCCTGAACTGGCCTTATATGAACATGTTATACACTGAGCACCTGAGTGACTAGAGAGAAGAGAGAGAGAAAATAACATTGGAAGGTGTTTTCACAAAAATACAGGCTTCACTGAATTTGTATAGATATTAGTGGGCGACCAATATGTGTTTTTTGACAGCCGATGCCGATATCTTGGAAAGCAGGGTGGCCGATGGCCGATATAATTTTAGTTATTTTAATTAATATTCAAGAAATTTGAAATCATTTGAAAATGGATTAAAAAATAAACGTGTAAAATAAATATACTTTAGATGACAAAGTATTTTTCACAAATAAATAAATATTTAATAAAAAAGGAAGTAAACACTGTAACCAACAAGGCACTCAGTATTCTGGGAATTTTGTGTGCATTGGGAATCAGACTTTTTCAAATAAAGCCAAGGTAACACTCATTTTACATACAGCACACAGTGAAAATTACATGAATATGACAGTGGGCAAATGCATAAAGCGCAGCATAATTTGAAATCACGAGTTTAAAGTTTGTTGATCGCGCGTCTCCAGTGAAGCTGAACTCTCCTCCTGTCCGCATTCAATTCGCACAGACCGACCGTCACGCAGAGAACACGCGATCATGCAGGATACAAATGCACCCTTCACAAGATCTCACAGCTGGATTCGACTAAGTTTGCAAGGTTTGTGAAATTAAATGTTCATTATTCATTCAAAGATTTGTTTAAATTATATAAATGCGTATTTGCTGAATGATTACGGCAAACGAGAAAGTATTATAATGTTTGCCTTTCTATTACTAATAATATAATATTTTCTATACATTTTAATTCCTTTGTTTAACAGTTCTATCTGATTATTAGACAGACTTCTATCCGTATTAGACAGAACTGTTAACGACGACAGTGAACAAGAGGGAGAATGTGAGCACTGTGTGTTCAGGCGCTGCCGTTCTGTCAGATGTCAAATATTGGCCGATATATCGGCATTGGCGATATATCGGTCGACCACTAATAGATATTACTGTTTGTTCTACTACATAATTCCAGAATATACACTAATATCTGAAACTTTTTAAAGAAATGCATACTTTTATGCAGCAAGGATGCATTAAATTGATCAAATGTCACAGCAAAGACATTTACATTGTTACAAAAAAAATTCTACTTAAAATAAAGTATGCCTTTCTATTCATCAAATAATCCTGAAAAAAATATATCATGGTTTCAACAAACATAATAAGCAGCACAACTGTTCCCAACATTGATAATAAGGAGAAATGTTTCTAGAGCACCAAATCAGCATATTAGATTGATTTCTGAAGGATCACGTGACTCTGAAGACTGGAGTAATGATGCTGAAAATTCAGCTTTGCATCACATGAGTAAATTACATTTAAAAATATATTAAAAAATAAAAAAAAGTTATTTTACATTTTAATAGTATTTCATAATTTTGTGTTTTTTTATTGTATTTTTGATCAAACAAACGCAGCTTTGTTGAGCATTAGAGACTTTTAAAAACTGAAATATTGAATATAACTGACCCCAAACTTTTGAACAGCAGTGTATCTGAATCTTTTGTTCAAATTACTATTAAAAAATAAATCAGGAAGATTTGCTGCAATGGCATTGTATCAGATATTAAAGAGCATTTTGGTGTATATTGTATTATATTTATGTATTTTATACTCTTTAATCTTTAAAAACATAATATTAACAATATGTAAAAGTAGGTATATGTTGTTTTGTTTAAAATAATTTAAGCTAATTTATATTTTTACCTTATATAAATGTATTTTTGCAATTGTTGTTTTTTTTAAATCTAATTTTCTTTCACTGAAACATTTTTACAGTGTTTACCCTTGGAAATTTCCAGGCACTGTGATCTTTCTGTTGACCAGGGCCTTCATGACTCTGCTGACCATCTCATAGAGAGAGCCAGACATGTTTTTATGAAGTTTCCCCTCAAAACGTCTCTCCACCTCATCCCTGCAGAACACAAGAGAGAAAAACGGTAACGCACTTTGAAGAATGAGTGTAAATGATGGTATAAGTTTGAGTGACATATTCCTTTAATCCCAGGTTACTCTTAAGGTGACTGTCCCTGTAATAATTGTACTGTAACTTGCTTAGGATTAATGCATCTGCTAAATGACTTGCTCTAAATTAGTTTCATCAACCTCGCAGAAATGAAAGAAAGCTACTTTTCTACTTTTAGTCTTGGCAGCAAATGTAAAGAGTTTTTTCAGACATCCATCACATCCTTCAGTGTCCCTCATTCACTCACTCTCACTCACTCTTTCATGTTGAGAGTAAGGTTGATATCCTCCTCCTTGGAAAACAGAAGAATGAGAAAATGATAGCGGGTTTGACCTTGTTTAATAGGCGGGTCCAGACTGATCTGAAACAGACAGGAGGTTGCAGCTATTAACACAGAGGTCTTATATCAGCACAATTCCCAAATTTAGTACACAGCGAAAACAGACCATTGCAAAAAACAAAGCCCTGTAATACTATTCCTAAAGATGGATCCAGACAGAAAGCGGAGATTGTTTAACAGACCATGATGCCGCACTCACCACAAAGAACATCTGCCGCTGGTCCTTATGAGGCAACAGGAAAAGGCGGAGCACTGTGGTGTATGGGATCTTGTAGTCAAATGTCTTACCATGCAGATGGAGGAATGTCGGATAAATGCGGATATCGTACCTACAGAGAGCAAAAACCATTAAAACTTTGCTAGTTCACATAATATTTTAATAAGAAAACAAAACGGTGTGATGTTATGTTTATGTATATGTACCTGCCCCTAGGTGTGAGGCACTGCAACTCTCTGAAGATACACACAGCATCTCCTGTAGCCTGAATGACATCTGCCTTTGACAGAATGTTCTGAGCAAATGCCTAAAACAGCAGAGAAGAGTACTGTGACCTCATTACTTTTCAGTTGAAGTGGGCTTTACGGGTGCAAAGATTTTACTTTAGGGCTCTAACTGGAGTCTGTGCAAAAGTTTAGAGAAAAACGGCGTAATTTAAAAAAAATAAAAAAAGATTAAACTGAACATGCAAATAAAAACTAAATACATTTGTGACGATAGGGGCGGGGCCGAGAGCCTTGGGAACGGAGTGAGGCCGGTGGAGTAATTGATAATGAGCGACACCTGCACCACTCACCGGTCTCGAGTCCCACGGAGGAGCTCCGGAAGGATAAAAGGAGGAGCTACGACAGTGAAAAGACGAGAGAGGACCAGGCCTCAAAAAAAAATTTTTCGTCACAAAATTTATTAAAATAACTAAAATAATATTACAATTAATTATTTTAAAATTAAATAATACAGTACGGTACTATAAAAAGCAATATAATAAAAACAATTTTTTAAAATAATATTTTATACATTTATAATGTTATTTTTTTCTGATCAAATTAGATTCAGTTGGGTCTTTTTACATGAAAATGAGTAGCATAATTTTAGGACGGGTGTCACTCGCACAAGGATGATCATATTTTGGGTCATCTAAAGATTGAAAACCCCTGCTTTATAGGCATATTATGATTATTACTTTGTAACCTATGCCATCTGTTGGTCACTGTTAGGTAGTGGGGCACACACAAGCATGCACACTTACCTCCACAGGGTCTGAACCCTCGTCCCCTGTGCTGGGTGGGACATAGAAGCGCACCTCCATGAGGGATACCTCTGTGTCATCGTTCTGATGAAACTCCACAGTGACCTCATTCTTTCCCGTCGCACACTGGGACACACTGGTGAGCGGAATCTCAAACGCAGGACTCTCATTCACCTCAAATGAAAGCAACGGCCCTGAAAAGCCACAGAAGGACAAAATGTTTAATACTTGGATATGGCAGTGAAAGCTATGTTTATTCAAATGCAAAGCTGGTTAGTTATTAACAGTCTTCTATTATTTCTATTAATTATTATGAATTGATTTATGATTTCTAGTGGTCGACCAATACGGTCTGTTGATCACCAATGGCGGTGTCTTAAAAATCAGGATGGCTGATAGCTGATATAAATTTAATAAATGATATCCACAGTGTTTTATTTAAAGATTCTAAGTAATGCATGTATACCAAGTGCTGTAATTAAATTTGTATTTTTTCTCTACATAACATTTACTACATTAGACATTATTCAAATTATAGAAATTACTCAATATTTAAAAAAACATTTCTGAAATTGATTAAAAAAATAAACCTGTAAAATAAAAAGATTTATACTTAGCTATGCTTGGTTCTGTAATCCTATTATAGTATCTTTCACAAATAAAGAAATCGCTGAATACAAGTCTGTGTGCACTGGGAATAACTTTTTTCCCCCACTGTAAATATGACACCGCACAGCATAGTTTGACATCAAGGATTTAAAGCTGGTATATGAGGAAGTATTATAGTGTTTGCCTTTCTATTATTACTTTAGTAATAATATTTTAGTAATCTAGTAATCTATATAATAGTAGTCAATTATTACTTTCTATTATTACCAATAATTTAGTTCACTTAAGAACTGTTAAACAAAGTAAATGAATAAAGAATGAGCACGCTAAAGTGTCTCGCGCTTAAGCGACACTTATCGGGCAAAAAGAAAAAAAAGTTTGTTAATGCCAATAACTAAAAAAGTGCCAAATATCAGCAAATATATATGGTGATATATCAGTCAACCACTAATTATTTCTAGAATTTCAATGTCAAAAGTCTAATACTGTAAAAGTTATAATACTGAACCATTCTGCCTACAGCCTATAGAAACCTGAATTAAGGTCACTATAAAAAAAATGTTATACTGTACATATCTCAGAAATGGTGTTGCATTAGGAATGCACTGACCATTAAATTTAGCAGTGCCCCAATTCCAGCCCTTCACACACATATCTTTCTCAAACAGCTCCACTTTGTAGTTGGCTTTGAAGTACTCTGAGATCTTCTCAAAGTCCTGTGCATAAAAAGAGAGCGGAAAATTTAAGACATGTAACGAAACAGTGGAGGATGGAGCAAATTTATCTACTTTTATTTAATGTATTTTGTATCTCGGACTCACAGTGTCTTTGAAGCCATCATATTTATAGATGTTTCCAGTGCTGGTGCACAGCTTGATGCCGTGACCCAGACAGACTCTCCTCCACTGGGCTTGAGTGAGCTCAGGCACCGGAATGCTGTCCACCTTCCCAGTCTTACTGTTTTTATACACCACTGTCTGCTTGCTGAAGCGAAGACGCCCGTCGTTCTGTAGAGATCAGTCAGACATTTTCAAGAATAACATCTCAGATTAGACTGCAGACTGTTGCGGTATCTACTCACCCAGGAGCCCTTGACCTCCTGATAAATTTCATTGAATTCCAGAGTGTCATTCATGTCTGCCACTCTAGCTTAGACAGAGTGGACCTGTGACGTTCAAAAGCTGCGACAGCAGAGGTAAAATCATAAATATACATTATACAGTATTCATATAGATTTTTTTATTTTCTCTGCATGTGGCTTTATGAATTTGGTAACGTTTCAAGAGTGTTGTCAATGGTAGAAATTTCCTAATTGACATTGAGTCGGCATGATTTGGATGTCATTTAGCTTTGTGCTATAAAATACGTCTGAATATATTGGAGAGGCACCTCAAATGTTGTTTTTTGTTTTGTTTTTTTTAAATCTAAACAAATAAATGGAGCTAGCGAAGCTACCTTATTCTGGCATCCAAAAGCGGCTAGTGTTTTTCTGTTTTTGTGACGAATGACACATTTTAAATTGACAGTAAATTTCTAACAGGACTAGTTTATTTCGAACACTTTTATGGCATAGAAAATGAAATATGTGAGATATTTGAATCAGTATTACTGTTATTCCGCGAGAGGATCAAGGCCGAGTCCCGTGTGCGTAGATTTGCGGAGCGCAGCGCTTAACGCGTTCGTCATGACGCCATCACGCTCTGCGCGTAGCCCCGCCCTTCCTATTGTATGACCGTCTGTTTTGTAACGATCGAGTTAAAAGGCTTTATTGATGAACGACAGCATCCTAGCAGCATTCAGGTGTGCCGTGAATTTCATATGTAAGGGGATGCACGTGCAATTTTACAAAAGCTTTAGTCCAGGTCGGAAGCAGTGTTCAATCGATCGATAAATAAAAATTGCCTTTACTGGTCATTTTAATGCTTTATTTTTTTAACTCTACACAAAATGAATAATTTGTAGGCTACTTTGTTACATACGTGAGCATTTTTGACTAAAGATATACTTTACTGTACGCTGCTGCGATGTTACCTATTAACAAAATGTATAAAACACAAGTGTTGTGTATACAATAACATTATGCATTTACAACATTCTTGATGAATGAGCTGAAGATGAATGATTTAGACTTATCCTCATGATGGAAACCTGTATGACTTTAGTTAACTACATAATATTTTTCATTGTTAGTTCAAGTAAACTAATGTGTTACTCACTGTTCTTTATTTTTAGATAAGACGCCTAAGCGTGGCCTCATAACCGACACCTTCATGGGTGTGAAGAAGGCAAGGAGAGGGGGCAAGAGAGACAAGTCTCCTTCACCGCCAGTAGCAGGTGGGACAGGATGTTTGTTTCTGTTTGTGTATGTGCATATTTCAGTGAAAGCAGAGATCTGCAATATGTCATCATATTCCTAAACTGCAAATTATTTAGAGGCGCATGCAAATGCACCAGTGATGCAGCAGCATTTATAACAATGTTATAACTTACCAGAACCTGAGCCCCCACAACTGAGTGAAAGAGAAAAAGATCTACAAGAACTGAAGAAGTTTGATCTGGACTGCAAATTCGGACCATGCACAGGTGCGTTATTAATTTTACTAATCAATCTCTATGTGCAACTTTGTCATTTTTTTGTGGTTTCTGTAGACTGTACAGCAATAAAATCCTGAAATGTATCAGCCGTGTCACTTTGAGCTCTTTAATTCTTTTCAAGATTAAAATAATATATAATAGTGTGTGTGTGTGTGTGTGTGTGTGTGTGTGTGTGTGTGTGTGTGTGTGTGTGTTAGGGATCAGTCGACTGCAGAGATGGGAGAGGGCAGCACTGCATGGGCTGAATCCCCCGCAGGAGATTAAAGACATTTTACTGAAGGAGAGCACTGACCCAGAGTACACACAGAGGTATTACTAATATGCAATCACATACTCTCTCTCTCTCCCTTTTACACATGCAGATACAATCAAAAACCAGCCGAAGCCTGTCACTATAATGCTCATTTTCTTTCTCTGTTTCAGTCTCTGGTGTGACTATCCCCTCTGAAAAACTGATGGAGAAAAGACAGAAAGATGAGAAATGAAGAAATACTTTTGTAGTGTTTGATATGTTCTAATATGTTTGCTTTGTTGTTTATTACACTACATTTTATTAAACATTTTATACTCAAAGGTTATTGTTGAGTCATGGTTTACTCTCTGTGCGCCTGCTCTATATGCATAACAATATCAATCACATATATCCTTATATGCCTTTTTTATTTATTCTATTTTATTTATTGTATTTTTTATCTTATTTGTATATTCTGTAATTTTTTATACATTTGTGTTACATTTACATTTTGTAAGTGCCTTGTAATCTTAAACCACAAATTGAAAAGTTAAAAGGCCTACTTATGAACAACATGTACAAATAAGTTCTTATCCGACAATATTTTAGCATCATTCAGTGAACTTCAATGCTTAAATGGATCCCAAACTATTTTGCAAAAGCATTATTGTTTAACAGATCGATTAATAATGATCACCTTTACTGGTGCTTTTAAAATTAATTATATGGAATTGAAAATGGGCATGCTACACAAAAATGCACTGTTTTATGCTTTATTATAATTCTACATAGGCCCACTTGTTTGTGAAATGCTCAGAGAGCAACTTTTATGGCTAAAGATCCCCTGTGCTGTGTGCTGCAATATTTCCAAATTAACAAAGTTTATTAAAAAAAAACACTGATTTAATTTCACAGATACATGTTATTGATCACTCAATATACAATTGCATTTTTTGCATTTCTAGCTGTTAAAATAGCTTTTACAGTAAGGCATATGTATATGTAACATATATGCATGCAGGAATTACAACAGTCCCTCTCGAGAATGATATTAATTAGGGGCAGATAATTATGGCAACCACTGAAATAGGTCAGATCCCTTTCCACCCCATCAACCTGCGTGTTTGACTGGAATTGATTATATTTTCCCGTCGACGTGGATTATGGGTTTGAACAAATTTGCTGGTTCTGCATATCGACCTCATACACTTATTTATTTGTTTATTTTTTTTCTCCTTTGATAAGTATTTGTTATTTGAGAAGGTTCGGGAAATATCGAAAAACATCATCGGGGGCGTGACCTATGGCGGAAGTATATATATATATATATTTTATTAATAGCAAATAAATGTACATACAAAATAGGAATTGAACAAACAATATTACCTCATACACTTGTGGCCCTAGTATTCACAAGCGAGCGCGTCATTAGCCACAATATACCTTCCTTGAGTGACAGATGGATGCGGGGGAGGGGCTGGATTATTGACCCAAGCGACGTTGTCTCGCCTCTTCGGTTAGAGCTGCTTCTCATTGGTTCACAACAGCGTCACTTAACATCACGTAGCCTGAGTGGTTTATGTAAATATAAATTATACTGTCGCACGCAACGGTCACTGGTTAAACAGAAAGCCACAGTGCGGGTGGAAGCCCCGCCCTCCTGCAGCAAGAACGAGTAGGCGGGACTATCAGTTGAAGAACGAAGCTGATTTGTCCACTCCATCCGTCCGGATGATGTTTTGATTGCCCATTGGCTGCAGTGCTGCCCATCGATGCTGCGACTGAAGCGCCTACGGTAATAATGTCGCTCAGTGACCTAGTATTAAATAAAGCGACGGTTATGTAGATAGGAGGTAGCGGCGGATTATAGCATCGGCTTGGCCATTTTAAATACTACCGGTACATTCAAGAAGACTTGATAGCGTCGAAAATCTACTAAAAAAAAAATCAATCATTCATCCCGCAGTGAATTATTTTTGTATAATATTCCAGATCATGCTGAAATCAGTAGGAAAACGCATAGCAGAAAATCAGCATTTGCCTTGAGCAGCGCGGCAGTGCGATCTCCCTGCCTCTCTGTCCGATTGGATTTCATCAGCAGATCGATCTACAATAGCACACCGCATTGGGTTTTAACTGGGATATATTCTCTCTTGTCGCGGTTTAGCATATCGGTTTGGTGTAACGGAAGTTATTGGTTTGCAGAGGACTGAATTACAGTTTAACTGGTGAGTAAGGTGTTGTCGGCATCATGCTGTGTCTGATAATACAGTAGACTGGGAGGTTATCGATCACAGTGCCTGCAGGATCAGTCATTTAGAGGGAATCTGATCAGCAGTGTGTCAGCTGTAAGTCAAACTTGACAGGAAGATACACAATTCACAGCTTGTAACCACTCGCTATTATTTACATTTGCATCGTCGTTGGCATAAAATGAACCGAAACATTTAGCCTCGGATATT
This sequence comes from Sinocyclocheilus anshuiensis, assembly GCF_001515605.1. Classification (NCBI taxonomy): domain Eukaryota; kingdom Metazoa; phylum Chordata; class Actinopteri; order Cypriniformes; family Cyprinidae; genus Sinocyclocheilus; species Sinocyclocheilus anshuiensis. Next base: position 54,516 of record NW_015552556.1, read on the forward strand.
TATGTGAGAGACCTATCGAGTTAAATATTATCTTGAATGGTTCTATTCAGAAAGTCATCATAATAACTAAGCCTGCAGGTAACGCAGAGTAACAGGTGCGCAGTAGTTTCGCGTCCTAATACAGTTTCATGAAAATATAATATCCTGGGTCTTTTATTCAGGCAGGTAATCATAGATACACAACAAGTGCACACAGGTGTTTACTGTAGTTGCGTTACGTTAGGATACTGTGCTTTTTGTTTGAGTCTCGTTTGAATATGAAAGGTTTAATTCAGATAAAAATGAAAATTTTTAATCCCTCATGTTGGTCCAAACATGAATATGTCAGACAGAAAGTTCATGCAGTCAAAGTGGACAGTGATGACGACTATGATTTTTACATGGGAAGGTTGTCATTTTTTTGTATGGTAACATAAGGCTGAGTAAATGATGATGGAATTAGATTTTGAGATGTATTATTTTCTTGCAGGGATGGACAATGCCCATACAAAGACGGTTGAGGAGGTGCTGGGATATTTCGGTGTCAACGAGACAACGGGACTGAGCTCTGAGCAATTAAGGAAGAGCAGAGAAAGCTGGGGCCCCAATGGTACTACATCTCTTGCATAAATACAACTGTTTTGAGCATTATGAACAACAGAAAATGTCATGATGAGATTTCATTTAACCTTTATATTTTATCTTCTGCCCATTTTTCTTTTACTTTGCTATAACCTGTGCCACAGAGTTACCTGCAGAAGAAGGTGAGCTGCTCCCTTGGGTTTGTGTAATTATTAGCAGATCTTTCATCATATTCTCTAAGTTAAAAGTCTCTCTGAGCTTACCTTTGTTGCATGGGAGATGGCATGGTTGTCTAGATAATTAGTTATTATTGGATTCCCTTGAGGAGGTTGGATGAGGTTTGCACTCTGTTTGTAGCTGAATAGATCTTGATTGAATGTTAAAGATGTATACATATTAAAGATGTATTTGTAAAGGTTTTTACATTTTTACACAATTGTTTGTTGTGTTTACAGGTAAGTCACTATGGGAACTTGTTCTGGAGCAGTTTGAGGATCTGCTAGTTCGGATTCTCCTCCTTGCCGCCTGTATTTCCTTTGTAAGTATAAATCAAAGACTGTGTTTACTCTCACACGAGAGTAGTGCTGGAACAGAACAATAGCACAAGCTTTGCACATTCATAGATGCCAAACACGGATGCATTAATTCTACAAAACTCTAGCAATCTTCATTCATCCACAAATACTACTGCCAAATGTCTGTCTGTCTGTCTGTCTATCTATCTATCTGGTTCAGTTATTTATGGAAAAAGTATTGTGTTAAAATTTTTAACGTATTTAACGCACCTTTGCCCGGCCCAGAGCTGTATGTGATCTTACATTGCATGCAACAGTTGTTGACAAATATGATGCAGGACGACGACTGACTGCAAGATGTAGTCTATTAGAATACAGTGTTACATGCCCCTAAAATTCAAGATATGATGCCATAATTATCGTTAAGCATATCACACAAGCAAGAGTGATTGCAAATATAATATTGATTTTAGGGAACAGTTCAATAAACAAGTTAATATTGTGTTACATTTTAGACACAATATTGTCAGTATCATCTGTTTTTGCTCAACTTCGCCAACAAAAATAGTTAGAAAACACACCACAAGACAATGCCTCAACACAGAGATGTTTCATTTTTAACAAATTGAGTGAGCTGATGATTCAGTAAGCCATTCATAAAGATGGTCACTTGCTTTGTTTTTGAATGAATCAGTAATTTGAGTGAATTGGTTGAATGGATCATTGAATGACTCGCTTGGCCTGACTTGCCGCCACCTGTTGGCGGTTTTAGTTTCATATTTAGACTATCATTTTATTAAAGGGGTCATATGATGCGATTTAAATTTTTCCTTTCTCTTTGGATTATATATTTCAGTATTCAATTAAAAAAAAACATTAATGCCCATTTAAACCCATTAATTGGCATTATGCAGTTCTAATTGCTAATTTTGCCCAATTCTTTTTAAATATGTCTTCTTTACCCAATTTTTTTCAAATATATTTTAAATGCATATAAATTCAAATCTTTATTATCCTTGTTTTAAGAATACATACTAACTAAAATAATGCTTTAGTTCAATAAACATATTTGTGTATAATCAGTTTAATTCTTGCACAGAGTTACAAATAAAAGCCTGGTTTGCAGTCACAAGCTTTGCATATACAAATGTTCACACAAAAATTGTTTGCACTAAATTTAAGATAAAATTTAGAACCAACTTAAAGCCTTATTTAGAATAATTTAGATTTTTAAATGGAAATGTATGTGCCTATGCAGTAGTTGTGAATATGGTGTAACTTTTGCATGGTAACATGGTTTACATTCTATTGTTAAAAATTCGCACTGCCCATGTTTTGCATTACATATTCTCTCTGTCTTTCAGACTCTGGCCTGGTTTGAGGAAGGTGAAGGAACAATCACAGCCTTCGTAGAGCCATTTGTCATCCTCCTCATTCTTATTGCCAATGCCATTGTAGGAGTATGGCAGGTAAAGCCTGTGCAAATTGTTAAATACCTCTTAAATATGTTAATATAAAATATATGAAGCCTTTGGATGAGACGATAATGCAGGACGATTTGCTAGATATTACAACTCACTGTGTGTATGAATCTGTAGGAGCGTAATGCAGAAAATGCCATTGAAGCCCTAAAACAATATGAGCCTGAAATGGGGAAGGTGTACAGACAGGACAGGAAGAGTGTTCAGAGGGTCAGAGCCAGGGACATTGTGCCAGGAGACATTGTGGAGGTGGCTGGTAAGAATGAGAACTTGATTTCTACATCACTTTTTTTTAATTTGCCAAAATAAAATGTATTTAATGAGAGATTTTTTTGTAGTTTGTACATCTGTACGCTGATGTGTTTCATTTATGTCCGAGTTGCCTTTCATAATTTGTTTCTTAGAGGCTGGAGTAAGAGTTATAGAAAATGAAATGGATGTGCCAGTGTTTCTGTAAAGAAAAAAAAAGAGAGGTCCACTCTGTGTCTGGAGATAATTTTAGGACATTGCTGAGAGATGGCTGTGTTCTGATTGTTTGTAAAAGCCAGTCAAAACTGCCTAGCACTGTCTGTCTCAACTGCATTAAGGATGTTTCTCAAGAAAATAGCCAGCTGTTCCCACAGTTAGGCAACGTATTGTTAAATACATGTTTGGCATAGTTGGATTCTTTCCAAAAACCACGCACATTGATTATCTGAAGTAGGGATGCACCGATACTGGTATCGGTATCGGGCCCGATACTGAGCTACTGTACTCGTACTCGTTAAAATGCCCCGATACCAAACGCCGATACCACACAGCATGTGATAAGTGCCATATTCAGACAATGAACACCGACAACAGAACAACAGACAGCCGAATGGAGTTATTAGAGATTAAGGATGTCTACGAAGTATATGTATGCAATGAATATAATGTTAAACATTCAGTATTAACGCCTGTATAGCTGATGTTTATAGGGGCATTCAATATAAATGTCGTTTATTTTTAACCTTAGGCATACATGACTTTCTGGCGAAAGTGAATCTAGCAGCCTGTGTGAAATGCGCTAGGCTGTACTATTCTGCATCAGTACAAATA
>NW_015552556.1:58242-71909 GCF_001515605.1 Sinocyclocheilus anshuiensis
GCAAAGCGCGTGATTACAGTACTAAGCCGCTGCAATGGAGCAGCTCTAATGCTATTAAATTAAAGATGATGTACCATAAAGCAAAAATTATTCAGACCGAGTCTGGGAAAAAAATAATTGAAGTTGAGGTTTGCATGAAGCTGGATGACAGCATGCCCAGGAGACTACAGGCTGTCATTAAGGCTAAGGGTTTTTGGTTTCTGTACCCAATATTTGAAAAATTTACAAATGCAATAAAAATATTGGTATCGGTACTCTGTATCGGCAAGTACCAAAAATAAAAGTATCGGTATCGGGCGAGTACTGGAAAAAGTGGTATCGGTGCATCCCTAATCTGAAGGAATGACTCCCGTGAGACTGCTGCCCAAAACATCACAGGTCCCCACCATATTTAAAATTTGGCAAGACTATATGGGTTTCTCCAGATTTTATGAAAACTTTCTCATCATTTAACGTTTTTTTATTTTAGATTCTTTAAAGGAGACATATGCCCCTTTTTACAATATGTAATATAAGTCTCTGGTGTCCCCAGAATGTGTCTGTGAAGTTTCGGCTCAAAATACTCCACAGATCATTTATATCATTTTGAAAATGCCTATTTTGAGTGGAAGCAGAAACACGCTGTTTTTCGTCCATGTCTCTTTAAGTGCAAATGAGCTGCTGCTTCCCGCCCCCTTTTCCAGAACAGAGCTGCACCATTACAGCTCGGACCTGCTAAAAAAACATCTGTTTTGGTTCTGATTATCATGTTTATCGTGCTGAAATCATGCGTTTTAAACCATTTGAGTTTAAACTTCTGATATACTGCGTTTTCTGAGCGCACACATCCGAAGCACACATACAGAAAGCAGCTGTCACACAGCATGGGAGTACTAAACTAACTTCTCAATCACACACAAGTTTACGTTAAAAACACATACATGAGTTATAAAAAACAGTCGGTTATGTCTGTGAAGGTAAACAGCTGGGAAATATACCGCATGTTTATTTAGATCTGTGTGGCAGCAGCAATATACATTAAATAAATCAATAAATCCACTGCTCTTATGTATTCTTTTGCATTAATAAAACTGCCACTGCCAGAAATTCCAGGTTTATGAGGTTTGTTTTAAATGCGGTTTACATTTTTGAAATTATGCTCAGGCTTTAGGCCAGTTATGCATTGCACTGTCCTACCATTATTGTTGGTGAGCTGTGACTTGCAGCCACAGTTCCTTTTGCCTCAGTGAAATTTTTCCAGATTTATTTGCACATGTTATTTCTATAGGCTGTTTCCCTGGACGCATTAAATGTGCTGCATTCTGTGTAACTGATGCACCTGCAACTGTAGCACTTGGCATCTTTGGAACTCTGTTAGTTGCTTCATGTTGCTTTGAAAACTCACATCAAAGTCTTAATTGTCTGAAACCATTTATAGCTGATGCTTGCTGCTAATTGGCAATCAACCTAATTTGACTCTCCTTTGCAGCTGCATTTGCAATTATCATTTGGTCACTTCAAAGTAAATCTCTTATTCATTTACATACATGTACACACACTGAAAATCTGAGTATTCAAAATCTAATTTTAACCTGAAAAAACTATTGTTTTAAGATTTGAATCACTCATCCATCCATCTATCCATTCCCCTCCTATGTAGGGTCACAGGGAGGATTTTAAATAGTTTAAAATAAATGAAATGATGCCACTAATCAAATAAGCAAATTTGTGACAATGACAATGTAAACTTCTTTTAGTTTAGTCATTCACTCAAGCTATTATGCTGATAATACATGATGTATTTTTATTTGAACCAATTTTTGAAGTTTTTTGTGGTCTTTAGTATCAGATTTGACAGAAAGGGGTTAAGACCCAGTCTCAGAATTTTCTTGGCCCTCCACTCAAAGTTCTATTCTAAGAATCCCAAAACTAATGAATAAAAATAAGGTTGACGGCTTTTTTTTTTTTTTGGATGCAGTCTAATGAAATAATAAAATGTGTTACCTTAAAGGGGCCATATGATGCGATTTTAAGTTTTCCTTTCTCTTTGGAGTGTTACAAGCTCTTGGTGCATAAAGAAGATCTGTAAAGTTGCAAAGACTAAAGTCTCAAATCCAAAGAGATATTCTTTATAAAAGTTAAGAGTCAGCCACGCCTACCTAAAACGCCTCGTTCTAACACGCCATGATCTTTAAAATAGCATCATATGACCCCTTTAAGTATTATTGCAATTTGAAACATTTTCAACAAACTTCATACTTTTATAATAAGTGGCTCCAAAAATATCTTTCATTGGAAAAAAAAGGAGGGGATGATAATTAAATAGAAAAAAAGTCTGTCTGTTGCTCAAAAGTGCTTTAATACATCAAAACTATGTTCTTATACATTACCTAAACCATTTCTCATTTGTGTTGATTACATTGGTTGCGTTTCTGTAAAATATGTATATCTTTGATGCCTTTACTGTTCTTATCGCATAACATGCCTGATAAAAAAATGACACAAGTCTCTTTTTTGCACCTGCTTTTCTCCAGTTGGTGATAAAGTCCCAGCAGACATCCGACTGACCTCCATACGCTCTACTACTCTGAGAGTGGACCAGTCCATCCTGACGGGGGAGTCTGTATCCATCCTGAAACACACAGACCCAGTGCCTGACCCCCGTGCCGTCAACCAGGATAAGAAAAACATGCTCTTTTCTGTAAGATTATCTGGAGTGATTATGTTAGTTATCTGTCCATCTGCAGCTATTCTTTATGAATTTCAGGTTTTGTTTTTGTTACCTGTGGCGATCGGGCACTGGATTAAACACGGCCAGCTGTGGATGTGTATGATGGTTTGTGTACTGTAGTGGATTATGTCCGGCAGTCGAGTCTGTGTGTTGAATAAAACATCACTCATATTGTTTGCTCCCACATGGCTATAGTCATCACGTCACACAGGCTTTGAGCTCTCAGATGGATAATGACCAGAGAGTACCAGCCTCAAAGTCTCCACACCCACACACACACACACACATACACACACACACACGCTAAAGCCTCCATTACTTCTGTCCCGCTGAGAAACTCTAATGGATGTCTGGCCATGTAAGGACAGGAACATAAACAGTGACTTGGAGGACCCATCCAAAATGAAAAGCAAAACAATGAATGAAATGTGTAGCACTTTATTTTACAGTCCTGTTCCGTTTGTACATACTTATTATAACAATTATAATAACTGGGTAATAACTAGGTACTAACCCTGAACCAACCCCTAAATCTAACCTTAACCCATGAATTTACCTTATATTACCCAGTACTTTCTTGGGTAAGTACACTGTAAGTGCATGTACTGTAAAATAAAGTGTTACCATGATATGACTTTAAATATCACACATCTAGGCTCCAAAATTAACTTTTTGTCTAAGCGGACAATGGTAGGTGTTAAAAAAAGTACCTATGTAGTACCTACTATGTGCTATGAAGCTATATCAAATATATATAGCATTTTTTTTGTATATATGTATCAATGGCGTGTGCCAGTCACTCTATGAAATGCCACCTGCTACAAAAACACCTTGACGTGATGTTACTTTGTTCTTTATTATTTCATTTTGATAGCTTAAAGTCAGGAATATGTTGCCCCATAGATTTCTAAAGTTGGTACATTTTCAACTGAAGCAAAAGTTGAGGTAAAAAGATACATTCTCTTTTAGTAGATCATTTGCACTGCTTAGATTTGATTTAAATTACTTGTCATTTATAAATTGCATTTTAAATAATATATTATTATGTCAAAATTCCTGTCCAACTGGAACAGTAACATTTTATTCATTTGTTCATTTTATTCAATTTCTTAATTCCTAAGCTTGTTATAAGTACTGTAGGTGATGTTAATCCATCCTGGAAATTCAATTACGCTCCTAGTAATTACTCTGTCTGACAGTTCATCTGATCCACATGTGAATGTGGGTTTGTGTAGGGGACGAACATTGCAGCAGGGCGAGCGATAGGTGTTGTAGTGGCGACAGGTGTGCACACAGAGATCGGGAAGATCAGAGATGAGATGGCAGCCACCGATCCAGAGAGAACCCCTCTGCAGCAGAAACTAGACCAGTTTGGAGAGCAACTCTCTAAGGTAGGAAACTGAATTATCTGTGCTCTTTCTTTTTTATTTTTACCTTCACTCTATTGTTTGTTGAGTAACTATGCTCCTTGTATATGTTCTCTGTGCACATTATGGAAATTTTCTGTATGGATACGATGTGCAGTATAAAGCAGAGCACTGTGCTCAATGTGATTCTCCATTTCAAGTTTGATGAATGTGCTGGAAGTGTGATTTTAAATATTTTTCCTTGATTCATTAGTGGATTGAACTACCAAATTCCATGTTTAAACAAAATGTGATTAAAATGACAAAATAATCTTATTTATTTCTGAAATATGCAACATTTTAGCATATATTTAATCTTGCGTGTGCAGATGACTTAAAAAAAAAAACTAGTTGGCTCTTTAATATACTGTATACTGTGCAGTATATATTCCAAACGATTAAAAAAATAACACACAAAATCTGTATCATATTCCATATTCTGCCGTTTGCATAATTTAGCTATTTCCTGCTATACTTGAACTCAGTGCACTCTTTTTTAGAACATATCATTTGCACTGCAATGGTAATTTGCCATTTTTGTACCTCATTATTGTACCTCATTATTTTTACTATTTCAGTCCTTTTTGCACATTTTTGCTATTCATGAACTCACTGCACCTTTTATATTTATACACATTGCCATTTACACTATAATTGTCTTCTGCCATTTATACATCATCACTGTATCTGCACCCTCTCTCTTATTTTTGTTCTTTGTCATTTGCATTTAACTTATCTCTTACCATCTATACCTCATACCATATAACTGTATTTTACTGGCTGTGTACTTGTACTTTGCCCAATAACAATTAAAGTGAATGTATTCTAATCTAATCTAATCTAGTATTCCATTCCAAAAACAGCCTGTGCTAAATAAATGAACCAAAAAAGGCAATACAAATGTAAAAATACATTTACAGTATTTCATTGACAGATCCTCTCATTTGCTACATAACAGTTAGCATTCACTCTGCAGCAATTTGTCAGCATTATCGAGCTCCAGAGGTTGGGTCAGAAGTAACTGTTTGAATGTGAGTCATTCTTTCTCTTTCTCTTTCTCTTTCTGTCTGATTCTCTTTCTCTTTCTCTTTCTCTTTCTGTCTGAAGGTGATCACAGTGATCTGTGTGGCGGTTTGGGGTATTAACATCGGTCACTTCAGTGACCCAGTGCACGGAGGCAGCTGGCTGCGTGGAGCTGTGTACTACTTTAAGATCGCAGTGGCTCTGGCTGTAGCCGCCATCCCTGAGGGTGCGCAAATGTTAACCTATTTTTTATCTTTGCCATAGCCAAATTATTTAAATCTCCTTTTCTCAGGAATGCTATATGTTGGGATCCAGATGTCTGAACACTTTTTGACAATCAAAAATTTAAAAATGTACCTACAGAACAGAATATTTTAGGATTTGGAAAAATGTAAAATGTAAGGAAAATGTAAAGTTGGCACAAAATGAAGAAAAAGATTCAAATTGTTGTTGTTATGGACCCTTTTCACATTCCCTGGTTCTCGGAAGTGGATGTCGTCATAGTTGGGTAAACTTCTATAATGGTAAACAGAGCAACAAATACAATTTTATAAATATACTGCAAAAAATATAATTTCTGTGTTCCCATTTACTCAATTTCTATGACTTTACAAAAGAGGAAAAAAATATTAAGAGAATAATTATGTTGGGCATATAAATTAAGTTGAGTAATATAGTGTTTTTGTCATTTTTATATATATATTTTTAATATTTTTAAATAATTTTTTATCCAGTTTTAGTTATTTCAGTACATCAAGTTAAACTAAATGAAAACTAGAAATGTTGCATTGGCAACAAGCTGAAATAAAATAAGTTTAGGTTTTTGTTAATATTTTTCTTTGATTTCAGTTAGTGCTTATTTTAATTTCGAGTAACAAAACTGTGCTTTATGGTTTTATGTTTTAGTTTTATTTAACTATAATAACCCTGACACAGCATTAGCATGAACTATTATTCTGTGGAATAACTGGAAACGCGTCATATCTGTGAAAAGGATCCATTGATCAAATTTGTGACATGATTATGTGAACTCCTTTGTACAAAAGGTCAGATGCATTTTGAATAATTCTTGTAACCATGAACATCAGGTTTTACTTTCAGCTTGAGTGCTGCTTTTATCAAAGCAAAAGATTTTAAAGATAGCAAATGCTAAAAAAAACATTTATATTAACCTTTGCTGTTAAAATAACTTAGCCTATATTGAAATATTTCATAGTAAATTAGAAAAAAGTGCACAATAGAAACCCACTGTGTTATAAAGCTTCCTGAAAATGTAATTTCATATACATAAGAATACAGCATTTAAATCTGATTTTCATAAAAAATGAAAGGATTTAGAGAAATGTCGTTTAATATCTCATTGTAAAATAGTACATTTTACTGTGTTCCACTCCTCTCCCTTTTCCCATAACTTACTCACTGATGTCTTTGTTCTTTCTCACAGGTCTTCCTGCTGTCATTACCACATGCCTGGCGCTTGGCACACGCCGCATGGCCCGCAAAAATGCTATAGTCCGTTCCCTCCCATCTGTAGAGACACTTGGCTGTACCTCCGTCATCTGCTCTGACAAAACAGGCACTCTTACAACCAACCAGATGTCTGTCTGCAGGGTGAGAGAGACTTGTGTCCAGAGCCACAGTTTTACTCGAATACTTAAGTAATACTTATAATAATAATTTCTAATAGTGTGTAATAATTCTAACAGATGCATTGTGGGATTTTATTATTCTCTGATAGCTAGAAGATTAATAACATGGAATGATGCTTGAAAACCACGGATCAAACTTACTAATCATGTGTGTGCATGCATGGCTGTGCATGTGTGTTTGTCTGGGTGCAGATGTTTATTGTGGACATCGTCTCAGGTGAGAGGTGTTTACTGAACGAATTTACAGTAACTGGATCTACTTACGCCCCTGAAGGAGAAGTGTGAGTTTATTTCACATCTAACTACACTCACATACACACACACACACACACACACTCACAGGAATCTCTTCTGAACTAGCCTGTGGTTTGCCTAAACATTTATGTGATGTCTTTCTTAAGATTTTTTTCTCTTTTCCTAATCGATCCCTTTTTCTCACACTACCTGTTTTCAGTCCTGAATTCTCTATTTGCAGTCCTCCTCCAATCCCTCCCATCCTCTTTTTGTCTCTGTTTCAGGTATAAGGACGGTGGAATGGTACGCTGCAGTCAGTATGAAGGGCTGGTGGAAATGGCCTCTATCTGTGCCCTGTGTAACGACTCTTCGCTGGATTACAACGAGGTGCGTGTGCACATCTACATATTCTCTCTGTCATGGTGAAGCTGTAGAGACCTCATTTTCTCTGTATTTCCTCTCAGAGTAAAGGTGTGTATGAGAAAGTGGGAGAAGCGACTGAGACGGCTCTCTGTTGTCTGGTGGAGAAGATGAACGTGTTTGACACAGACCTGAGAGGCCTCTCGCCTGCTGAAAGAGCCACTGCCTGCTGTTCAGTGAGTGTTCATATAGTAATATGTTGGCCCACACTGAATCTCCACTCAGTGACAGCAGTATGATATGGTATATTACATGTAGAACTATTTTAACATAATTTTTCTAACTGTATTATTTATATTATTTTATATGATGATTATACATTTGTTTTATTAATGTATTATTATATTATTTTGAGTTTATTTACACAAATAAATATATAAATATTATATATATGTAAATATATGTATGATGTATAATTAATAAATATAAAACTATAATCTTTTAGCTATATTATTAGTATTTTTATTTATGAATTATTTCATTATATGCTATTTGTCAGCTACTCTGGCACAAGAGATTTCATCACATTTCAAATGCACTTTAAAATATTCTCTTCATTCTATATAGTTTATTTGTCAAGAGTAGATGAATGCACATTTTTGCATGATACATTTTTTACAGAGAGAGAAAAGTTGCTTTTTTCCCTCAAGGAACTGAAAACACAACACTGGGTTTTTTTCATCATCAGCAAAGAAAATTGGAAAAAAGTGCAGATTCTGTGTGGATCTAATAAATGGTTTATTTGGTGGCTTTTTTTTTCTTTTTTTTTTAACTGCTGCTTGTGAAATTACAGTCACTAATGATGAGTGAGTAGGATGTATTCCCTCCACCACTTCTCTCTCACACACATGCTTCTTCTCTCAGGTCATAAAGCAGTTAATGAGGAAAGAGCTGACTCTGGAGTTTTCTCGAGACAGGAAATCCATGTCTGTTTTCTGCTCTCCAAACAAACTCACTCGCTCTGCTTCAGGTGCCAAGATGTTTGTCAAGGTCTGGTTTTCATCTTTCTTTAAAGTTTTCTCTTTTTCCATTCCTTTCATTTTGCATTTTTGTTGGAGGATCACTATATATAACTGTAACTGTATCTTTAAACAAAATAGACTAATTAAAAAACAACCTATTTTAGCAAGAACAAATGCTTAAAAAAAGATTATATAACAAGTGGACATTCAGCAGCCAACATTTAAAATGTTATTGTGCCTTTTAAAGTGGCGCATCAGCTCAAAATTAGAGATGGGAATCTTTAGGAATGTAACGAATGTAATTTCCAGTTCCACTTTACTTGGACATCTTTGTTCTATATATAATATTTCTGTATATCTATTTTCAGCAGTGTCACATGATCCTGATCGTTCTAATATGCTGATTTTATCTGATTTTATCAATGTTGAAAACAGTTCTGAAGCTTAATATTTTTGTGGAAATTGTGATGCGTTTTTTCTGGATTATTTGATGAATAGTTGAAAACAACAGCATTTTTAATCATAATTTTTTTGTAACATTAAAAATACCTTTATTGTCACTTTTGACTTCTTAATCCCTTCTTAATATTAAGTGGTTCTCGTGGTGTGAAATGTATCATTGCCCATCCATCTACAATTCTACATGCATTTTATCTCTTGATGTTATTTATCTATTACAACTATTAATTGGTTTTCGATTCTTGAACTTTATCCTCACCTTCCTCACAATTCTGCATGCATTTTATCTCTTAATCCTGACTTCATAGGGGGCACCAGAGAGTGTGCTGGAGCGTTGCCGCTGGATACGGGTAGGAGGTGGTACACGGGTACCGCTGACCTCTGACCTAAGGGAGCAGCTCTTAAGCACAGTAAGAGAGTGGGGCTCAGGACGTGATACACTTCGCTGCCTTGCCATGGCAACTAGAGATTCACCCCCTGACCCTCGAACCCTGAATTTAGAGAACTCTGCAGCCTTCACAGAATATGAGGTGAGCAAGTTTGTTCGTTTGTTCGATAAATAATCTGAAATCATGAGAATAAGTTTAGGACAAATTAATATGAAATGAATTGTACATGAAGCAAAAAAATATTTAAAAATGTATATTTGAGTGCTATAACTTTTTTAACACTTTTATAACACTTTTTTTTGTCTCTCACAGTCAGACTTGACATTCGTAGGCTGTGTGGGAATGTTAGATCCACCCAGGAAGGAAGTGCTGAATGCAGTGCGTATGTGCAGACAGGCTGGTATACGGGTCATTATGATCACAGGTGGGTTAAACACACGTAGAAGTGATTGTAAAGGGAAAGTTCACCCAAAAATGAAAATTCTGCCATCATTTACCTACCCTCATGTCATTCCAAACCAACAAGACTTTGGTTAATTTTGACTTGGAGTCGGCACCTATAGCCTCGTCCCGTCTTGTGAACCTTTCCCAATCATGCTCCCCCTCGCTCTCTCCCACTTTGCTTCCTGTCAACTAACTGTCCTATTAAAATAATAGGCAAAAAATTGTGTTTTTGGATCTTCTGTTCTGAGTTTTGGTTACCTGGCCCTTTCAAAGGAGGGATAGAAACCTTCAGCTTTCATTAAAAATATCTTGTGTTTTGAAGATTAACCAAAGTCTTATGGGTTTGGAACAACGTTATGGCAGTGTTGGGGGTAACACATTACAAGCAATGCTAGTTACGTGATTTAATTACCTTTTTCAGGTAACTCGTAGAGTAATGCATTACTTTTAAATTTACAACAAAAGATCTAATTTACTTTGTTTTCCCATTTATTCACTGACACCTTTGCTGTCCCCATGCAGAGGCACTTCCTTCATCCTGAGGCTTATTAATTTCTCTTTTGGTGTGAAAGGGCCTTTCCAATTGCCAAAAATATAACTTTTATTTAATTTTATTATTTAATTTAATTTAATTGTTTAAAAAATAAATAAATAAACAAACACAGCCCAGGTGACAAAAAGTAACGCAAAATCAATGTAATGCATTACTTTCAATAAAAAGTAACTACAATAAATAACACAGTTACTTTTTTATGGAGTAACGCAATATTGTAATGCATTACTTTTAAAAGTAACTTTCCCAACACTGCATGAGGGTGAATAAATGATGACATTTTTGGTTGAACTAACCCTTTAAATCTCAACGCTCAATCTCAGTGACAAATATAATTCCAGTCTATTATCTAATTGTGCCTGGGCAGGGTAAACACAAACAAATATGCAGGTGAATGTCAATCTAAGGTCTTCTTCCTGTTTTGGTTTGTCTAGGTGACAATAAGGGCACTGCCCTGTCTATCTGTCGTCGAGTAGGCATCATCACTGAGCAGGAGGAAGAGGAGGCTGAAGGTGGGCCGTTTGGCAGTGGCCTCACAGGACGGGAGTTTGATGAGCTGCCTCCCCACCTGCAGCGACAGGCCTGTCGCACTACCCGCTGTTTCGCCCGCGTCGAGCCAACGCACAAGAGCCGCATTGTAGAATATTTGCAAAGCCTCAGTGATATCACAGCGATGGTAAGTGTTACTAGACATATGAAAGTGCAAAAAACTTAAATTAATGAACGCTTGTGTTTTCTGTCCAGACAGGTGATGGTGTGAATGATGCCCCAGCTTTGAAAAAGGCTGAGATTGGCATTGCTATGGGCTCAGGCACGGCTGTGGCTAAATCTGCTTCAGAGATGATCTTGGCAGACGATAACTTTTCAACCATCGTAGCTGCAGTGGAGGAGGGCCGAGCCATTTACAACAACATGAAACAATTCATCCGTTACCTCATTTCTTCTAACATTGGAGAGGTAGTCTGGTATGTACAGACAAAAATCACTGTAAAGCCATGGTCACACTATACTTTGAGCAAGCAAAATTTCTGCGGACACTGCAACAGTTGTAATATGACGTCACTCTCTGTGGCATCTTTTCAGAAAACATATCTAGAAGGCTGTGAAACACCTCCAAAATATGTGCCAAGGAAATCTTTCAACCTCATATAGGGGCGCATTAATGCACGGGCTTCAAGGGGCTGAAGCCCAGGGGCCTACACTGGAAAGGGGGCCCACTGGCTGCAGGGAAATTATATTTTTTTAATAATTATTTATATGGGAGTTTGCAGCAGTGACAACAGCGTTCTGTAAACAAACTCACACACTCTTTTTCGGTGACGCACTGGTTGTAGTAGCCTATATAGTGAATGGCTCAGTTTAGGTTTCCCCTACACAGTTTGTATAGTTGGTATGTTCCACATGGTCCATCGATATACTGAAGGCGGAATATACAATGCATTCGCTAGTAAATAACTGCAGCACGAGAGTATCTTTTAGGGCTTCATGATAAATCGCATGCGATATTTAAAGGAACACTCCACTATTTTTGAAAATAGGCTCATTTTCCAACTCCTCTAGAGTTAAACAGTTGAGTTTTACCGTTTTCGAATCCATTCAGCCGATCTCCGGGTCTGGCGGTAGCACTTTTAGCTGTAGCTTAGCATAGATCATTGAATCTGATTAGACCATTAGCATCTTGCTCAAAAATGACCAAAGAGTTTCTATATTTTTCCTATTTAAAACTTGACTCTTCTGTTGTCACATGAAATTACATTTGTGAAAGAACATAAAGTTTCCAGTTACAAAGAACACAAAAACATTTTTCCTCCCATCTCATATTTTATTTCCATCACCATGTCCCCTTAGCGCAGATTCCCAATTACACAGATTCCCATTGAATGGATGACTGGATTTCGTCTGCAAAATTAGCATTTTAAGCATTGTTTAGTCATTTTTTCTCTCTGTCTCTCAGTATTTTCCTCACCGCTGCTTTGGGAATGCCCGAGGCTCTGATCCCAGTCCAGTTGCTGTGGGTCAATCTGGTGACGGATGGTTTCCCAGCTACTGCTCTCGGCTTCAACCCCCCTGACCTGGACATCATGTCCAGACCCCCACGCTCACCTAGAGAACCACTCATTTCGGGTTGGCTCTTCTGCAGATACCTCATCATCGGCTGTGAGTCATTTACACACATCACTCCTTGTTATTAAGATTAAAACCTTTCATTACTGTATATAGGATAATGTTATTGATCAGGTTAGATCAGATTCTATAATACACAAGTGCAGTCATTATTTTTTTCATTTCACTTAATCATGCAGAAAAAAAACCTCGGCTTATCCCCTCTTCTTAGGGTATCCACTAAAGTGCAGAGTTTTTGTTTATGACATTCCTTGTTACAGAGACGAACATGCTCTTAAATTTGAACAGTTATGCCAGACAAGCAGTGCAAATGTGGTATAAATGTGAAACGGATCCATTTTGTCCCATATGTCTAACAAACAGCTTTGTGTGAGGTGTGCAGCAGTGATTAGATTTGGTCTGAGCCATCTGGCCTATTCTAATCCAAACATGATCAGCGATCACACCTATATTTGTGTCATCTTTCACAGTTATTTTGTTCAAAAATCAAACCCTTATTAATGTACGAGGCAGCATGTTAAAAATCAAGAAAAGACCAATAAAAATGTGCAAAAAATGTTTCTTCTCCAATTTATTGTTGAAATATTTAACATTTAAATGGTGGCTGTCATAGAAAGTTGTTTTCATTCAACTGATTGATTGGTTTATTCAAACATACAGTAAATGAGACATCATTAAGAGGTTAAATGGTTAGTTCACCCAGAAATGAAAATTCTGTCATTAATCTTGCTTAGACAACTTTTGCCCCCTTTCATCCAGACCAGCACGTACTACCCCCCTGCCCCCTGGCTGTCCGATGTTCTCCGTGAACATTGCTCTAGACTCAGGGCTGCAGAGAGGAAATGGCACAAATCAAAAAAACTCGACCGACCTTAGTGTGTATCAGTCACTCCTCTCTTCCTTCTCTGCAAATGTCTCCACTGCTAAAACTACATACTACCACAACAAAATTAACAACTGTTCTGACGCTCGCACACTTTACAAAACTTTCTCTTCTCTTCTCTGTCCTCCTCCCCCTCCTCCTTCATCAACTCTTACAGCTGATGACTTTGCAATATTCTTCATAAATAAAACAAGAAACATCAATGACCAATTCTCCACACCACAAACCGAAGTTAACTTCATAACGACAAATACACACTCTCTCTCCTCCTTCTCTCCACTCTTGGAGACGGACATTTCCAAACTTATCATTTCCAATCATCCTACTACCTGCCCACTTGATCCTATCCCCACTCACATACTTCAGGCCATTTCTTCTTCAGTCATACCTGCGCTTACTCACATTATCAAC